>NC_143407.1:36864514-37178790 GCF_052110815.1 Crocodylus siamensis
GTAATAGTTTACAGACTTTACCTTCCAGCAGGGATAATGAAACAAAGTGCAGGATGGCTGCAACTCTCAAAGCGTAAAGATCTGTATAAATACACTGGGGGATCATTATACTTTTAGGCGCTGCACAGATGCACAAATCCAAATGCAGAGAGGCAGACACAAATCTTAATGTATTTAGAGACAGTGGGCTGGATTCTGCAGACCCCAGTGTAATGAGTTTGACATTTGGGAAACCTTTCAGTAAGACTGGGAAGATACCCAACTGGTAAGGAAACAACGAAGTGATGGTGGCAATAAAGAAAATAGCCTTTAATTGAACTGCCATCAGTAGATGCAGCAGATTGCTTATATTTCAGAAGTACTGAACAACAAATTGTCACACTGGCCAGTGGACATACAAAGTTATATAGAGTTCAGCGTCTTACTCTGGCTTCATGTGGAACACCTAGAATTACAGAAATATGGTAAAGCAAAGAAACACAAAGTTAGCAGCCACCGAACACTATCTGGAAAAGCTGCAAAGGGTAGGCCCCAGCCAATCTGCCATCCTTGTTTTGGAAGACTTACTTACTAAGACCAGAGAGACTCACAAAAAGAAACCACACAGCACACTCACAAACAGCACATGACAACATCTGCAAAATATTCTGTGACCAAACTGGGGGAAATGGCATTTTTCAATGGCTCAAGGTGTACATTATTTGCTTATCTGCCTCTCTCTTCACAGGACTCCTCAGAAATGTTGCTCTTTAAAGAAGTGAACCAATCCACCATGAATCCAGCTAATCTCCTCTTACTTTGCAATACACACTTAATACAGGGAACGTGGTCAAGCCCCACCATTCTCCCCAGTCCGCTCAGATTCTCACTAATCACCTCTACATCAGAAGTAAATCAAGTGGGCCACAAAACCAACTGGTTGGGTGCCACAGAGATGCCCATAAGGAACTTTCTCCCTAGTCATGACAGTGCAGGTTCCTGGAGAGACTGACCCCCCCCCACCTAAAATTGTACTTATTACCCATAGGACCAGGGCTAAATGAACTCAAAAAGGGCAGGCTTTACTGTAAGTCATTATCAGTAACCACAGCCGTAATTTATCGGAACTGCTCTGACTAATGGACTATATTGTTTTTTCTTCAAGTTTTACACACTGTACGCAACAGTGTTAGAAAGGAATGTTGCTTTCATTACTTATTATAACCCAAAGGAGCTATTTCAATTATATCTTTGGACAACCACCAAGTAATATGTAATCATATGCAAGCACTTCAAGGAAAAGTTTCACATAAGCTGAACACTAATCTGACCAAGACAGAATGGATGCAATCATAGAGAATGAGGGCTGGAAGGGACCCCAGGAGGTCCAACCCCCTGCTCCAAACAGGACCAGCCCCAACTACATCACCCCAGCCAGAGCTTTGTCTAGCCGGGCTTTCAAAACCTCCAAGGATGGAGATCCCACCAGCACCCTAGGTAACCCATTCCAGTGCTTCACCACCCTATACATGGACTTGTATGAGTAGCAGGGTAAAGGGGGGGGGCTGCACAAACACATCACAGAGCTGGTACTGTCTACAAATTGTAACGAGGCAGACCGCTGATCATCACAGTGCATTGTCAGTTCAGCCACGGACTTACTGTGTAAGCTTGCACAAGTCATTTCACCAGCTGTAAGGCTTACCAGCCTTACAGGTGGGCTGGAAGGAAGAGAAGACTGCAGGGGTTAATATCTTCTAGAGGATCACTGTCACCCAAAGAGCTTTAAGTGTTGCTTAGGGCATTCATACAGATAATTTCAGCAAAATTAACAAAGAAGAAAGCCTATACTATTCTTGAGATGGACAATATGAGATGATTTTTATTTAAATGCTACTCTGTCCACAACTCCATTAAAAAAAGGCTATTCTGTGGAAAGCTTGTGTGCCCTGTTTCCCAACTCTGCTCATCTGCACCTGCTGTCTTTTTTCCGAGAGATGCAGCAAGGCATGGGGCTTCCAGCTAGGATTTGGCCAAACTAGTGAGAGAAACCATCTGCCTATTTATTGTTTCAAAAAGTGATTCCTATAATTCCAGAGGTAAACAAGCAAAACACTGACTGTCTATGGATTTTAAAGTGCACTCTACATTTAAGCTATCTGTAACTTGAATCTGAGATGTAATTCTTTAATGAATAAGGACCTGCAATGACATTTTGCCAACCTGATTTCTTGTAAAATCCTCAGTACTCTCAAGCTTGTCTTTTTATCTGCCACAGAACAAGTGGAACTTATCCAAAGGTGAAATGATACTCAGTACAAATACATCTCACAAGTAGAAGGAGAGCATCCTGCTTCTTTCACCTGACAGCAAAGCTAAATGGAACAAAAGGCTCTAAAACAAAACCCTGCTAGCCAGCTAAAATGGGCATCTGATACTGGGAGCCTGGAGCTAATTCTTGTTACTGTCAAGGATTTCAAGGAGATCATCGTTAGAAAGGGAAAGCTACTACTCTACACTGAAACACAGATGTTGGGGCATCATGACGTCTGTTACAAGTTTCCTGAATACCCAGAAGTTGGAAGCCAGAGCTGCCTAGTTCGGATGTACCTGCCCAGAGGTTGAGATTAGGGAATTCAAATACTGAGGTTACTTTTAAAGAACATGACACATACCTTTCCGGATATGTAGTGCGTGAAAAACAAAGAAATAATCCTACTGAAAATTCCTATCCACATTCTCCTGGACTAATTTGACAGCCAGTGTTGTGCTGGAGATCTGACTAAGAAATTATAAATAATCTTTTCTGACCTTAAAATCTGAAAACTAAGCCGATAGTTATGCCAGTAAAAAATGACCTATTTACACTGAAACAAACCTGCACACTCAGATTCTGTTTTGAAGATGGCTAATTTATACACGGCAGATGGCAAAGTGTAAACCAGGGGTGGCCAATCTGAAGCTCACGTTTCAAGTGGCAAAGTGTGCGTGGCCCATGCACTTAATATACAGATGTGGCAGATCAGGGAAGGGGCAGGCAGTGGCAGATAGTGCAGGAAGCAGTAAACAGAACAGGCAAGGGGCACAGGGCAAGGAGCAGAAAGCAGAGCAGCATATGGGCCAGGGGAAGGGGATCACAGAGGCTCTTAGAAGGACACAGGGCTTCACTTGTGGCCTCATAGGGGCAAACTGTATATTTGATAGCAGCAACTTGTGGGAGTACATTTAATGAGTATTCTAATATGCCTAAACGAATGCTTTGCACCTCCTAACAGAAGCATTTACAGGGAGGCAGATCAAAGCCCTGTAGTTATAAGGACAAAACAAGGCCTCCATCACAAGGAAGTCTCCTACTTGAAAAATCAAGTGCCACCAACCAGCAAAATCTCCTTAACCGTTTGTCTTCCACAGGCTCTTTCACTGTGACTCGAGGAGAACCGAAGTAACATCACCGACTTGACTCTGACAGTGCATTCAACCACCAGCTATGCTCAAGCTGGAAAACTATTTACACTGCACACAACTACATGTGCAATTAAGGAGACTGAATAAACTCGAGAGCAATTTGAGCTGAAGTAAACTAATGCCAATATCACCATCTACATGTCTGCTTAAGCGCAGTAATTTACTCCACTGTCAGATAGCACCTGTGTATGATGGGACTATTATACGCCAGAGTAAACTAATCTACTGCATCCTAATTGCAGCACACATGTAGACGGTGATGCTTTACTGTGTAGTAAATCAGTCTACTGTGCAATAAAGCGCACGTGTAGTTGTGCTCACTGTGTTTGTTATCGCTGTGTCTGCATAGGGAGGCTGATGTGCAGAAGTCACAACTCATGCACTGCCTTATGCACAGTGATGTAACAACACACTTGCCACAGAGGTAAGAAAAATCCAACACTCTCGTATCGTCTGAACTTTGAAACCTTCATGGCTGACAGTCTACACATCTCTTAGACAAGGTAGGTGGAGCATAGGGTGGCTGGATAAACACTTATTACATCCACTTTTAATTAATAGGTTTTCTTCCTAGATGTACAACAGGTATCTCCAAGACTTCTAAGTACTTACAGACCCAGGAACATTCTTCAAAGAGTGTCTGTATGCAGGGAAGTCAGGATTACTCTACAAAAATATCTTAATTCCTTCACCTGTACAGTGAATAAAGGAATAAATTAAACAGCACTTGTAGCAACACTGTCTTCAAGTGCACCCCTCTCTGCTATAAATGGTCAGAGCTGTGACAGGCTTTAAAAAACAGTGTTATCCTCTAACGATGAAAACTGCAATCATAAAAAAACACAGAGGGTCTTGTCCTGACACCAACTTGTCTCCAAAACAAAAATTAGCCTTTATTTCATAAAAGCTGAAGCTGAATAGGTCTGGATATATGGTAACAGCAGTATAAGCGCTTGGCTTACTGCTTTACACTGAAGAGTTTTTTAATCCACAAGACACAAATATATTAAATGTATAAAGGTTCTTTCCTGTCAGTTAATATTATTCATAATTATTATGCATACACAGCATACCAACTACTACAACTGCTATCGCCTTGTGTGAAAAGAAGCAGAAAAGAGATGGCAATTACCTAAAGAACACACAAGTGATTAGAGAAGGCATGAATTTCAAGAGTTGACCTAGGTATGAAGAAACAGAGGCTGGTAAAGTGGTAAAGCCACAGGCTCTTCCATGTCAAACTCCTTGCATACACAGTTGACAGCATCTTAACTATTAATCTCATTAACATGCTATATGGTGGTTGGGATAAGTAATATATCTTGATATGATTCAAAATGAGCCTTTAAATTGCCTCTGCCAGCTAATGGGTACTTTCCAGTAGGATGCCAGAAAGCTGAAAAAACTATAAAGGCAGGCAAATTTTCTAAAGTAACTATTTCAGATAATCACAAGTTGGTGGCGATGGCTCCTTTAACAAATAAAATGGCAAGTAACAGTACTTCTATAGAACTAAACAGTCACTGACTTTGGTTAAAAGATGCATCTACTTTATTAGAGCTAATCCATGAAAAATGGGTTTCATTAATTGTTAGGATTCTAATTTCAATAAAGACCCTGGGGGAAAAGGCTGTCCTAGTTAAGGCTGGGAGTTTAAAGGAATGCCAGCAGCAAATACAACATGCATCATTAACTTGTTTATTTCAGAAACAAGCAACTCGATTCACTAACACGCAGGCAGCTTTTTAACATGAACTGTGCTTTTAATTCCACCCCCACCCTGCCCTTCAGGGCATAGGATTGTTTCTAGGTTAAGGCCTAGGGCAGACTGAGAACTAGGCTCTATCCCCAGCCCCTGTGGGGACAGGCCAGTGACAAGTCACTCTGTTTCTGGGTGCTTAGGAGCCTTTCTATAGGACAATAATTACTTACTAGTGTTTGCTGCCATACCTAGATTTGCATGGTGCTGTGGTTTTGTTTCCTCAATGTTTGACCAGTTTGGGATTCATTAAGCCTTTACATACTCTTTAGATCAAAAAACAAAAATGGGTTAAGCCTAACCATCTTTTATGCACACCATAAATCAAATAGATAATTCAGAACCGAAGTCTCCATTTGAAAGCCTTTGTACTGGAATAAAAAGTGATACCTAGACCAAACATTAGGAGAAGCAACAGAGCAGAGGTGTGAGTACAGCAATAAGGGATAAATGCTGGTCAAGAAGATGGTATATTATTAACAGACCTGAGGTGAGAAGGACAAAACTACAGTTAGCAGAGAAGACGCCATGTCTAGATGCACTGGCAGGACTGCAAGAGGAAGTCTGTATAATTCCAGCCTTAACTACGGGCAATGTTATCAGCCACCATATTCTGTTTTTAAAAAAATGCAAGTTACTGAGTTTTATATACCAATATAAAAAGAGCAGAATATTCCACTGTATTTAAGATAAGTGTATCTGAAAAAGCAATACAGCTGCTAGAAAAGCATTCAAGTAAAGGTTTATTTAATACTTTAAATCAGGGGTGATCAACCCCTGGCCTGTGGCCCCGATCCAGCACCCTGCGCTATGGCAGCAAGCCCGTGGGGTTCCCCACAGATCCACAGAGAACTTGGTAGGCTGTGGCCCTGTGTGCTGGGATGGGTGCTCAGGGTCGGACAGGCCTAATCCTGGGTGGTGTGGGCAGCACAGGGCCCCTGGAGCCTGATCATTCCTCTAGACTGGCCCCATGCCCCTCATCTGGCCTGTGGAGCCAAAAGGTTGAGAGTTACTGCTTCAAGCAAAAGGTAAGGAACGTGAAGTGGATGAATACAGTGGGACAAAACAATTGAAACCTGCAATGCTTCACTATACACAAGCTGACTACCATGTCTGCATATGCACATCCAGGAAAATATTCGACTGTTGAGCTGATTGGCTGTTACAGTTAACTGAATGACAGCCTGGCAACTATTAATCTTCAGCCTCCTTTATGGACGTTTCAAGGTTCAATTTTTATAACATGTGTTATATAATTTATTCAAAGGAAAATGAGTCGAAATCCCAAGTCAAGGAGATTGCTCGGATCATGCCATCAGAGTATAGAAACTTCCGTAGCAGCCAATGGACAATACAGACATGGTGCATTTTAAACAATCAGCTCTTTAAGAGAGAGACACAAAGTCAAAACTAAGGTTGATATACCCTCCTTACTTCTGCTTCTTATTCCAACTTAACTCTGTTGAAGGGAAATATTCAAGATGAAGATGGACCAGCATAATCCTTCCCAGTCACCATTCCAGCATAATACTAATTAGTCACCATTCCCAGTGTTTTTAAACTCTACAGTGAAATACATGACATGACTACATGAAGAGTATTCTTGCATATGCAGTTACCACCTTTCAAAGGTTAGCGACTTGGCAGTTGTTCATCTGAAATCACAAAAAAGTGACTACAACTCAAGGAAGAAATAATAAGCCTAAGGCTATTTTTTTTTTTTTAATATCAATAGTTTCAGATTACAATTAAGTCACATCTCATGAAAGCACTTACAGAGGAAAATTCTCATACAGCCTCAATGAGATGGCAGAATCATGCTCATTAACTAAGTAGGCTGTATGTTAACAAGGCAGCTGAAAGGAAACTATAAAGTTGGTTTTAGAACAATAGTGCTTTTAGATACCCAAGACTAATTTATTCTACAATCATTGCAACATTAACCTCCCAAATCTCAATGACCTTGTGCCACGCTGGATCAATATCAAGCACTAACTGCATCTTCTACTAGAAAACCCCTCTTTAAAAAGTGTTTTGTTGGATCCTCGTGTTTCTGAAGGAACTTAAATTTTGTACATGGAGATAAAAGATGGGTGCTGTTCTTATTCTAATGAGGTTCAAACTCAATTTTAATGTGAAAAATAGATTTTAAATGCTGAAGCGACTGGCTGATGTTCATATGTTTTTATTAAGTTTGTTATAAATAACAAATCCCCTGGGAGCATTTCTTTCAGTGCCTGCAAGCTTTGAGCCTCCCCAAAAATCTCATTAAAAAGTATTTTAATGACTTGATCATGTTGTTATATAAAAATACTCACGTATGGGCATTGAAGATTTTTTTTTTACTAAAGCCACAAATTGAATCCTAAGGTAATATTTACTATTACAATCTGGAGACAGGCAAGCTGTGATCACTCAGTAGTTTTGTGCATCATTTCCCATGATGCAACACACCTGGATCCAATACCTGGGCCTATGAATCCTGCATACATCACATTCAGCAGCTTAAATAGAAAAAAAAGTGCCTTGTTTCATAATGACATAGTCCTTTCAATCGGTGGAGAAGCACCACAAATCAGCTGTTCAGGGAAGCCCCTCCAGGAGCACATACAACCCTGCTAAAAGGAGGACAAGTAACAGGTGAGTGCAATCTGAAAATCCGGGGGAAGTTCCCAATAGAAACACTCTGGAAAAACTGTCAAAACAAACAAGATGCAGATGAAAAACTAAATGCACTCCAAGCACACCAGGACTTTTTATTACATTGTACAACAATAGCTGAAACTGTTTTTTAATTCTAAGATTAAAGACAAAAAGTTTCAGGAAGGTTCCGAGAATACCTACTTGCCTCCTAGCATGTTGGCCAAGTTCTTCAGCCTAGCAGCATCAGATCTATAGCTGCTTTTGCCTGTACTGCTTGCCATCTGTGAGCACTTGGAAAATGAGAATCAGTTGGGATACCTGCCAGATGCCTAAATTGAAAGTCTAAGGAAATTGTGACTAAAGAGTCTAAATTCACCACGCAGGAAAACACTGCCTAAAGGTTGCAAGCAGACAGTTGCTGATTACCATGTATGCAAGGTCCTCCCTAAAAGGTGGTGCTCCTAACATTTTTCCATTTACAGAAGCCATTTAGAAACCAAGGGAGCCAAAATAAATGCTTCAGCCCTTGTAGAGCAAGGTTCTTTGGGTAGATGTGGTCTCTTTTATTAGACCAACTGAGTAGTTGGAAAAATGTTCTTTGCAAGCTTTCAGGCACAAGCACCCTTCTTCTTCAGGCATAGGAAGTCTTCATCAGCGACCTGGATAAGGGCATGGAAAGCACTCTGTCCAAATTTGCAGATGACACCAAATTATGGGGCAAAGCAAACATGCTGATGGGAAGAAACCGAATCCAGGCAGACCTGGACAGGTTAGAGAAGTGTTGAACTGCATCCTGTTGTTCTCTGTTCGAAGACAAATGCAAGGTGCTGCACCTAGGGAGAGGGAATCACCAGCACACCTATAGGCTGGGGTATGACCTTCTCAGAACAGTGGCAGAAAGAGATCTCAGAGTCGTTGTCCACTCCAAGATGAACATGAGTCATCAATGTGATGAAGAAATTAGCAGAGCTGAGCACGCTTTGTCATGCATTAGTAGGTGCATCACAAACAAGTCCAGGGAGGTGATCCTCCCCCTCTATGCGGCACTGGTCAGGCCGCAGCTGGAGTACTGCGTCCAGTCCTGGGTGCCGCACTTCAAGAACAACGTGGACAACTTTGAGAGGGTCCAGAGGAGGGCTACTCCTATGGTTAGAAGCCTGCTGGGAAGGCCTTATGAGGAAAAGCTGAGGGACCTGGATCTTTTCAGCCTCCTCAAGAGAAGGCTGAGGGGGGGGATCTTGTGGCAGTATACAAATTCACTGGGGAGGGGGAGACAGCAGGGAATAGGAGATCCTCTGTTTACCAGAGTGCTCCTTGAAATAACCAGAAACAATGGCCACAAGATGATAGAGAGCAGATTTAGGCTGGACCTCAGAAGGAACTTCTTCACAGTAAGGGTTACCAAAATCTGGAATGGGCTTCCACGGGAAGTGGTGCTCTCCCTTACCTTGGGGGTCTTCAAGAGGAGACTGGACAAGCACCTGGCTGGGGTCACATGACCCCAGCACTTTCTCCTGCCACTGGCAGGGGGTCGGACTCGAAGATGCACTGAGGTCCCTTCTGACACTGGCATCTAGGAATCTGTGAACCTTGCCTGGCTATGTCCTTGGACCAACATGGCTACAGCCAAAAACCTCAGCCCTTGTCTTTTACTCCTGCCTGCTCACACCAGAGCTACAGGTTATCATTAGCACAGGGTTACTCCAGCTCCTTGAACATAGCTGGGGCACAAGTCTGTATTCTTTACTCAAGCTCCCTGCTTCAAATGAATGTCAGCTTGCACAGGGGAAAAGAAAGACAAAACTGACAGTATTTAACTCTCTGTGTAGAAAAAAAATGTTACCTGATACTGTAGCTAATGCCCAGGAGAGAGACATTTTAACTAACAGTCTTCAAGCTCTTCATACAACCTGCTCTAGTTCAGCATATGGATACAATCAATATAAAGGTACTGACCTTAGGTTATAGGTGCAAAGAATAGGGATGACAGCTGAATTGCATCACAGGAAAACTTATTTGGAAAACACTCTAAATTGACTAGATTACTAGAGGGGGTTTTGCATGTCTTAGATTCAGTCTTCACTGTTTTCTTTACAACTAGCTACAAGGAAAAAAATGTAGTCAGCATCAGGAGTGACTTTGGTCACAAAGCTATACTAAAGTTAGGAGAATAGGGTGACAAAGACAAAGTGACCTCCTCCCAGTAGGGTAACTGAACAAAGAACATTGTATTACCTCCAAATTAAACCATTTTAAAAGAATGTTACACAGCAGCAGTTTTAAGACACTGAGAAGGGCCTATTCAGCAATTCTCAAATTGTGGCCCAGAGCTTCCACGTCACCTAGTTTTGTACATGCTTCCATTCCAGCTGTTTCAAAAGACATCCAGCCTGGGAACAAGGAAGAGATGCCTTACTACCCAAGAGAGGTGGACAAACAATGAGCAATAGAGATGAATGAACAATAGCTGCTCTGCAAGACTGGTGTGGAAGCTGGGCAGCAGATGCAGAGAAGAGGAGAATCAGGCAACAGAAAATATAAGTTGAGAACCAGGGGGAAAGAAACAAGAAACAAGGGATAAGAAAAATAAATGAACACAAGGAATGGACCTATCACATCAAAGACAATTAAAATTACACTAGCACTCCCCTGATAGTTTTCCTTATAAAATGACTGGGTTTGCAATAAGGATGTTTTGCAAGCATAACTGATTTTGTCTCAGATAGAAAAGGGTCTACCACGCAACCACCCTACCAACATCTGGACCACAGTACGTTTGAGACCATGTAGATTCCAGCGGATCATTCTCTGCAGCACGTGACCATTTCAGCCCAAGCAATGATGGATAAACAGGGACAAGCTCTCTGGGGCCTTGAGAAAGCAGTAATAATAATACTTAGCACTTACATGGTACTTTATATGCTTATAGCACTGTACAAACATTAACTAATTTTCCCTAACCATGCCTGTGAATTCAACATGTGTTATTTATTAATACAGTAGCACCATTCTGCAGCTGCAGCAGATTCCTACATTTCTTCTGCTTGTGTCTCATTCCCTTCTACTCTCTTTCACCCACAGCACATTCCTCTTCTCTCTGCTTTTCTCCTCCTTTGGTTTAGGGCTTCTCACTTGCTTGCCTACCCTCGTACCTCACTCCTGCCTGCTCCCACCAGAGCTACGGATTACAATTAGCCCTGGGTCACCCCAACTCCTCAGAGATTTTTGAGTACCTGCTAAGTTACCTATACTTCTCCTGTACTTCTAGCGACGACTATTACGCAGTCTACACACATATAGAGACTCGTATTTAGACTTGGGAGAACTGAAGTATCAAATTAAACACTATATAAGGCCAACACATAAAGCACGAGAGGAAAACCTAGAAAAGCATGTGCACCTCTGCATAGGTAAGCACACGTGCGCCCAGGAATGAGGGAGGCTCTATTTTTGCAAATAGGAGTTGTTGCAGGGCCATGGGAGAGTCAGTGCTACAGTAACCCGCAAAGGGACAAAGCAGATAAATTAGTCGGAGTTGATTTGTCGCACTTAATGTGGCTGTAGAGTGTTACCATTAGCTTTTCAATGAGTGCCACGTGTCTAGTTAAATCCATCCAAACTTATTATTACCAACAGCACAAACATCAGCAAAAAGGATTAATATAATCTGCATCCACAATATCAGTGGGTGTGTGTGAAAAACAGTCCCATGCACTATGCTGCAAGTTTAATCAAACGCATGAATTCTTGTCTGCTGATTTTGGATACGGCCCCGATCAATAACGACAGAGCGCGGTGCAGTGTTCTCAAGGGAAATGCTGAGCTGACAGGACACGTACTCTTAGGATAGCACTTTCCAGGGTAGTTTCTGAACAGCTAAATCCCATCTATCCATCAAGGTTCCTGCTTCTTCCAGCTGGAAAACTGTACTACAAGAAAAAGATAAATTATTCACTTCCCTGGGCAAAACATGCATTTGCCAGAGAAGTGAAACAATCGTGACTACTCGGCTGCAAGGACCCGAAACAAGGAAGCATTCGGAAGGCACACCTGCATACTTCCCTTCTAGTGTTGGGCATATTTCTTCAAGACCCTTACATAAGCTGGGAACACTTAATTTCTGGCCTTTCATCCCCTTAAACAGATACTGAGATTTTTAAAATGATCCACTGCCCCAGATTTTCCAGGCACCTGGTGGTTTCAAGCAGGTGCTTGCTGCATTTATGCAGGGAAAAAAAACAACTAAGCTGAAGCAGCCAACTTCCCTGACAGAAAACTACCGCAATTATTTTCACTGTGTGAAAAGTAGTCAAACCACTGTCAACCTACAGATCCAAACAAACACAAACCAATTTCCCCTCCACAAAGTCTCTCCGTCAGCATATACAAACTCTGTAGTGGAGAGAACTGCTGAAGCTCCTGCGTGCTTTCTTCCTCCCTCTGCTCCAAGCAAGATGTCACATCAGCCCCTGACCTAAGACCTCCCAGTGTGATTCCTGCAGCACATTTTGAGGACAAGAAATACTGACCAGGAGTATCTGTAAAGTCTCCTCTTAGTCCCTGCTCCTGCTTACAGGGCGTAGCGAAGAAGAGA
Organism: Crocodylus siamensis; assembly: GCF_052110815.1. Lineage (NCBI taxonomy): Eukaryota > Metazoa > Chordata > Crocodylia > Crocodylidae > Crocodylus > Crocodylus siamensis. The sequence goes on from NC_143407.1 coordinate 36,876,955, forward strand.
CAAGGAGGAGCCCAATAATTACCTTGGGGGTCTTCAAGAGGAGGCCGAACAGATGTTTGGCTGGGGTGACATGCCCCCACCACCCGTTCCTGCCCGGGGCAGGGGGTCAAACCTCACGATCTGTTAGGTCCCTTCCGACCCTAAGCACTATGATACTATGAATTTGCCATTGGGACTATTGGTCATGCACCTGACAACGGTAAATGGTTGGGGAGAAGCATCCAGCACTCCAAGTTTGGTTCACAGCATCTCCCAGAGCACCAGCAGTCATCCTGATTCTGCCTCAGAAAAGAAGATAGGAGAAAACAGCCACTGCATTTAACTGCAACCAGCCATTGCCAGCTCTGGGAATAAACACGTTCAAGGTTGAAGTATCTGATGCACCTCCGTCAGGGTCAAAATGATGTAAACAGCCCCGTCTTTTATTGCTGGGAACACTGCAAGACCGATGTCAAGAGCAACATCTTAGTCACAAATGTAAAGGATTGGGTGCATATCTCCCTCCTTCTCTTGGAGCTCAGTCACATGCTAGTCAATCTGATATTGTTTAAATATTTGCACTCTCACTGCCACCTTTTGTGGTCAACTGATCTACTTTGGATAGTGCTACCCAATGGCCTGGCATAGTGGTTCATTACAGTGAGCCCTGAGCATCTCAAGTCACACAAACTTGGCCAGCTTATCCTAGAGATATGTTGGGTACAACTTGAAAGCTGGGTGGTCTCCATGGACGTTTTCCAGCTTCTTGGCAGTGAACTCTCAAAAACTACTTTCTCTGATATCATGTTGAAATCCTTTAGTATTCTTTCTACCAATACCTATTTTTGAGTTGTGAGAAACACGCAAGCCTGTGATTTCTTGCTGAAGTCCACACATAGTTTCATAGTTTCTAGGGTTGGAAGGGAGCTGAGTAGACCACCTAGTCCGACCCCCTGCCATGGGAGGAAAGAGTACTGGGGTCAAACGACCCCAGCAAGGTGTTCGTCTAACCTCCTCTTAAAGACCCCCAGGGTAGAAGCCTGCACCACTTCTCTTGGAAGTTGGTTCCAGATCCTAGCCGCCCTGACTGTGAAGTCGCGCCTCCTGATATCCAGCCTGAATCTCCCCTCTGCCAGCTTGTGACCGCTATTCCTGGTCACTCCTGGCCGTGCTCGGGGGAACAGGGACTCCCCCAGTGCCTGCTGGTCCCCCCTGACTAGTTTATAACAGGCCACTAGATTCCCCCTCAGCCTTCTCTTGTGGAAGCTGAACAGGTTCAGGTCCCGTAGCCTCTCCTTGTAGGGCCTGCCCTGTTGTCCCCTGATCACACAAGTGGCCTCCTCTGGACCCTCTCCATGTTGTCCACATCCCTCCTGAAGTGTGGCGCCCAGAACTGGACGCAGTCCTCCAGCTGCGGCCTGACCAGTGCCGCATAGAGGGGGAGGATCACCTCCCTGGATCTGCTCGAGATGCATCTGTGGATGCATGACAAGGTGCGCTTGGCCTTCCTAACTGCCTCCCCACACTGCCGGCCCATGTTCATCTTGGAGTCAATGATGACCCCCAGATCCTTTTCCGCCTCCCTGCTGACAAGAGGGGAGTTCCCCAACCTGTAGGTATGGTGCCGGTTGTTCCTCCCCAGGTGCATCACTTTGCACTTGTCTGTGTGGAATCCCATCCTATTCTCATCCCCCCACCCTTGTAACCTGTCTAGGTCCGATTGTAGTCTGTTGCTTCCTTCTAGCGTGCCCACATCCCCCGACATCTTAGTGTCATCAGCAAATTTGAACAGGGTGCTTTTTACCCCCTCGTCCAAATCACTGATGAAGATGTTGAACAGTGCGGGCCCGAGGACCGAGCCCTGCGGAACCCCGCTGTCCACGTCCTTCCAGGTTGAGAAGGACCCATCCACCACCACCCTCTGGGTGCGGCCCTCCAGCCAGTTGGCAACCCATTTGATTGTGTGGGTGTTGACTCCACAGTCCCCCAGTTTCTTGATGAGAACGGGGTGAGAGACAGTGTCGAAGGCCTTCCAGAAGTCCAGGAAGACGACGTCCACTGCTACCCCTGCATCTAATGATTTGGTGATCTGATCATAGAAGGCCACCAGGTTGGTCTGACAGGACCTGCCACTGATGAACCCGTGTTGGTTGCCCCCAAGCATGCAGTCCCCAGCTGGCCCCTCGTGGATGTGTGCCAGAACAATTTTCTCAAACAGCTTGCCTAGGATTGAGGTAAGACTAACTGGCCTATAATTTCCCGGGTAGAGAACCTCAGGGTTCTCTACTTCGTAGAGTATTCTCCCGTATTCTGTCAGGAGGACACTATTTCCTGCAGGATCCCAACAATTAAAATACCTTGGCAGCCTATTTACACTTCAATACTTTTTAATAGTTTGATTGATAACATTTTTGCAATCAGCATCTACAAGACGCTCTGTCATTACATCCAGATGTTTTCCTTTTACCTGGAAGATTGGATGGTTTGTATGTTTGAAAATGTCTGGAAGGACTATTTACTAGCTCTCTTGCCTTCAAAGCAGTTACAGTATTAACTTAAATTAAGGTAAAAAGAAAAAACTGACGCATGGAGGATGCATGACTAGAGCTCACCAATTCCCAATTATTTTAACCACATGTAGAAGTAGGGGTCATTTTCATTCTTCGTGTCTAGATAAGTACGTATAGTGATTCATGTAATCTTTGAAAAATCTTCAGAAATGGAAGGTTGTGGTGCTAGATCTCATTTTTATTAAACCATCTTTCAAATGAACCATACAGGACTTTGACAGCTGCCTTCCAAATCATTGTTTTAGGCCCTTTGAAAGCATTTGTTGACTATTTCCTTTCTATGAATATTAACAACATGTTCCAAAGGAACCCCATAAGGAACGCATGTGCAGTATTTATGCCAGTTATACAACTACCACATACTTTCTTCTCATGTGCAATTTTCATTATCACTTAAGAACAAGCAAAATTTATTCTAACTAATAGGTGCTTCCATTTCTTCAATGCACTAAATTTCAAATAATGCTCACCTTCAAGAAACACCCCCCCACTGCTTTGTTTCTGTGGAAATGTAACAACACTCTTTGATAATGAGGAGACAAAAATCATCAACTAATGCTCTGACCTGTGACTCTCTGAATGGCACCAGGGATCCCCGTGGAAATTCTGAGCTTCCCATACTCTAGCACTAACTTAAAGCAGAATATTTAATTTCCAGTAAAAAGCTTTTCACTTGGTTTGTGCTACAACGCACAGCTTTCTTTTGGAAGGTAAGCTAACAAAAATAGGCACGTTTCTTAATGACAGACTGCCCTCTTGTGTCAGTCTCTTAAGTGTGCCAGGGCTCTACTACAGAAGCATAGGACATCAGGAAAAGCAGGAGGCAGGGCAGTGTGACATCTAACACTTCCCTGCCTTCTTCTTCAAGTCAGGAAAGTAAATGCTATTTTGTTTCCTGCCCCTTTACCACATACGGTGAACAGAAGAAATGGCTTAAATGGCCATCGTTTTGTCACTATTCTAAGGGGACAGTGCTCCTTTTCATGCTTCTATGCATATTACTGCATTTAACAAATAGCAGCATAACCTCAGTTATACAAAAAGCATTGAACATAAATTTGGAATTAATTCCAATAAGCATGGTGATCAATTAAATCTCATTTGAACAAGATAGGCTGAATAAGCTAGTTTCAAAACACCCTCTACAGACAACTGGAGACCACAAAAGCTTGCCATCTCAAGCAAAATTCCCAGACCACAAGAGAAGAAGAGAACACAAGACTCCTGTGGACACTGACTTTTGTTAAGAGAGCACCGTTGTTGGAAGATAAATGTTTGTGTCTTCCTGTATATTTTAGAGGACTGGATGCATCTTTAAACGTTATCTGAAAAGTTCATAAATAAAGATAAAAAAACAATTCCAAGCCACAAGTCCCCCTGGATAAAGACGGACAGATATCAGCTATTTCAAATACTGAAATCCTCTGCAGAGAGAAGAGCAGCCAAGGAAGTAGTCTTGGGATAAGCTGCCTTTTTTGTTTTGGTTCAAAATATTAAAAATATCAAATTTGAAGTGTTACTTATTTTGGCATGTGGTTTTAGTCTCTTTACCACATAATTAGAATGGACAAATGAAAAGCAGGTGGGTGCTCTGTGCCTAACACTGAGAGGCTTAGAAAAAGGAACACACACAGAACAGAAAAAAAAAAAAAGCTGAGCAATATTCACAAATACAGTGGTTACCTGGAAGATATTATGCAAAGAACAAGCAGGAGTGAGAAAAATAAGTTGAAGAGCATATTGCTTTATACACCTGGGACACTGCTCCTGTACATCTGAGCTTGTAGGTAGATGATGTGGCGGGCCAGTAGGGGGCGGTCCTGCGTTAAGCCGCCCACCTCCCTGCGCCCGCCCACCTTCCAGGCTCCGAATGCCTCCCTGGGGGTGCCTCACATCCGGCCGACCCCCTTCCTGGAGCACGCTCGCTAGCCTGGGGGTAACGTAAGCGGCCACCATCCCGAGAGGGGACTCTCTCGGCCCCGTGTCCTCAGGGAAACACAGGCCTAATAGTCCCACAGGTACTCGACCCAGCACAGGCACTTGAGGCACTTCCCCAAGTGGGGGGCAAAAAGGCAAGTCTCCCTTAGTCCGCAGACCTAAGGGGCTTCTTAGGCATAATTTAGACCAACCCCTCAGTAACTTTCCTAGTTTCATAGTTTCTAGGGTCAGAAGGGACCTGAGCAGCTCATCGAGTCCGACCCCCTGACATGGCAGGAAAGAGCACCGGGGTCAAACGACCCCAGCGAGGTGTTCATCCAGCCTCCTCTTAAAGACCCCCAGGGTAGGAGCCAGCACCACTTTTCTTGGAAGCTGGTTCCAGACCCTAGCCGCCCTGACCGTGAAGTAGCGCCTCCTGACATCTAGCCTAATCCTGCACGGGGCACAAAGAAGAACTTTATTGATTACAGGGGGGTAGGATGAAGATAGGGTACAAGATAGATTGTTAGATGAGCACCTTGCCGGGGTCATCTGACCCCGGTGCTCTTTCCTGCTAAGGCAGGGGGTCGGACTAGATGATCTACCTAGGTCCCTTCCGACTCTAGCTACTATGAAACTATGAAACTATAGAGCAATATCCTAGAAATCCCATAGAACAAAACAGTCTGGCGGAGGTAACCTTTTGACCACACATCTGAGTTACTGCCAGCCATATATCTAACCAGATCTCGAGCAGCTTACTCACAAGCATCGTCCTGAGGCTGCTGGAGATCCCCTCTGGAGGCAGGCCGTTCCTGGCTCATGAGTTATGGGGGAGAGAACCAGTTTCAGATGGTCACGCTCCTCTCTAAGTCTGAGTCCCCCGCATGGCTGCTGTCCCCTCCTCCTGGGCAGTCTTAACTTATATAGCCCCTGTGACCTCATTCACCTGGTCCAATGGAGGCCAGCACCTGTTGGCTGTCGGCCAACCAATTTGAAATACATCACCAGTTGCCGGGCAGACTCTAGCCCACCAGGTAGAAGCCCCTCACCCAGGTGGCTGATACCAGTCACACAGGCAGAGGGGGCAGGCTTCCCCCCTCCCTCAGGAATGTAGCCAGCTCAGGTTACTTAAAGAGATAGGGTAAAGGTGTGTCTCCTCTGCTGGGCCCATCCTAATCAAATCGTCATTGGGGGAGAAACAAAGGTGGCTTCCTGCCACAGATGCACCATCAACAAAGAAGTTAGAGATACCTAAACATTCACCCTGAGCGTGGACCATTGAACAAATGACCATATTTTCTGGCATTCAACACTCCCCTCCTGGATTTCAGGTTGCGTATTAAGCAGGAAAGCTGTTTTTCGGTCCAGGATAAAAATGCCCTGCTTGATTCCTGCTCGACAGTGCAACAGCTGTTGCTTTACTATTCAGGCAGCTGAGGAGAGTCAATTGACCTAATAAAGGCTCATTATCCTTCACTGAACCAGCAGGACCCTAGTAACTACCTCTTTGAAGGAGTGTCCTTCATTCACTACAAGCTAGTCACCAATGTATTTCAGTTTGGTTTGTCCTTCCTGTTTTGTTTAAATGTATTCTGTCCTACGTTTTGTCAGCCAACAAACAGAATGGGAAACCCACAACTACTACTGGGTAAACAAAAACGGCCAGGCTTCCAGCTCTTATCACACCGAACAGAAAGGAAAAACAAACAACTAACACATTAAACACATTTCAGTTAGGGTACAAATACAAACTGGCAAAAATGTCCTCTGACAACAGCACAGCTGAGCCCAAAACGTAATTACTGAAAACTAAACTGATCTCATGGACAAGAGATGAAAGTGATAGTAATCAAAATCCTTCATTTCCTGCCCTTAAATAATTAGTTTCAGCCACAAAACATCTGAACTCTCAAGAGATAAGGAGGGATCCATCATAATGGAAGAGACTACCTTCAGCCCTATCCTCTGAGCACAGCACCTTATATAGGATGCTTCAGAGGAAGGTGTTAAACCCCAGTAATGGCATTTCCCACAGTAGGTTGCAGTGAGGAGGCAGGAGTCTGACTCCACCGGTGCTGCATTTTTATATTGCATGAAGAGTGACAACTCCTGTAATCCTCACCCCACCAGCACCTGTAGCACTTATTTAGAGGACACAAACATGCATGATACGTGCAGGTAATCAATAAAACCTACTTTCGAAGGTGCTCATGTTCTTTCAGGAACAGCTCTGTTCTTCTGTTGTTCACACCAGATGCACTTTTATATGATCTAAGAGATAAAAATAAAAGTGGAAAATAATTTTTCTAGAAGGCCCCATCACACAGTACTATTTCCTATACTTGTACTTTATGCTCAGTTATTCCTAAACAGACAAATTAAACAATCTCATCATTAAGGTGTTTTTTTTTTAAAGTGGGGTTTTTAAAATTATTTTACATGATTTAGCTTCACTTCCTTCTCCTCATTCCTGCATCTAAGAGTCAGTTTCCAAAGAAAATAATGGAAGCCAGTGTTAACCAGAGACACATGATAATACATCAGAACATACAGATTCTTATTTTGAACGAGTAACCAAATAGCAGCTCACAAATGAAGAGCCCAAAATATTTTTCTGTTTCGAGAAAAGATTATCATTTCTTTTTCTGATGACACTATTTTCAAATGTATACTCACTAGATGGTGGAAAGGCGCATCTTTCTCCTGCTGTTTCAGAGAGGCTCAGCAGAGGTTGAAGGAAAAGTAAACCTCCAAATTAAACCTTTGCTGATAATGTGACAGTATTCCATGTCTAGCAATCCAAGATTTATCATACTGCAAACACACGGGGTTTGAAAAACCATTCAAGATCCTATCCTGCTGCTGTTGAAATCAAAGAGTTTTACCACTGACTTCAAAAGAAGCAGGACAGGGGCTGTGTCTGAGGGTGTTTCTATTTGCATCAGTCTCTTAATCTTAACGCACACATAGAAAGTAGGTATAGGCAGAGTTTTCAGATTACCCTGTGTGTAAAAGTTAGTCTTCGTATTCCAGTATGATTTGCTGAATTGTAAACAACATGTGCATATATTAATCATCTCTAGTATGTAAAATTGCTCAGTTCTCAAATCCATCTGCATCTTGTAAAAGTCATTAACTACAATCACAAAAGCTCATAATAAAACTGGATTTTAATATAAAGGCTAGATCTGTGTTAAACAGCTCATTAACAAAACCTGAAAATTGTTGCAGACTGAGTTTCAACATATCGTCTCATAATATATGTGACGTGCTGTGAAATGAGGCACCTCTGAAAAAGAAAAGAACACCCCAATAATCTCACAAAATATTTCAGACAGCAGCGTAACCAACCAAGTCCGGAGCAATGATCCACGCTACTGTTATCATACACAGTGCGACTTACTCAATATCCTTCCGTACCGATCCCAAAAGATTCTCCCTTTCCCGTATTGCCAGAAAGTTTGCTTTGGTTTTATGGAATTCATGAGTGTAATCCTGTAACAAAATAATATTCCATTCAATTATGTCCTGAAATCCAATTTGACAATAGCAATGCTGCCAAGCAAGCTTTGATTGACATTTAAGTATAGTTAGAGTTAAGGACTACCAAACGTGCAAAAGCTATTAACTGGAAAGTGGAGAGCACAGAGTATTTTTAATGAAAAATTTACTACTTTTAACTGCATTACACTGGCTGACTATGGTCAAGGTTATGCTGGGATTCTCATTATAGCCTTTCCCCATGTTTTCTCAGCTTTCTGAAAAAGTATATGTTCAAGTCCAGCAACATGAAAAACAAATCACTTTTAGTACAATTAAAAAATGGTTTCATTTAAACACACTCTAAGTTAAACACGTAAATATGAATGTTTTCAGGTAACTAGTACTTGCTCAGATCCAGTTTAACTGACTCTGAAAACCTACAGCACCACTCAAGAAACAAACTATAAGCATTTTACATTCACTTCACCCGCAAGCTACACATTTTCATTACCTTTCAGCTGACGTTACAATGCTACTTCGGTAAAGCTTTAATGCACAAAATTTATAACCCCGTATGTACTCTCCTATATAGCTAAACCTGACAAGAGGTGAAGATGCTGTCATAAGAACTTAATGCCTACTTTTAAAAGGAAGTCAACTTAAAGTGTGTGTGTGGGGGGGGGGGTGTAGTTTGCAATTTCACTCAATGCATGAAAACTTTTTCCTAGGAGCATTAAAACGTCCATGTTTTGGAGCAGCCTCTGACTTCACCCAAACTAATGCCAGCAACTATTCTGGTCTGTGAAACACAAAGATGGTGTGGAAGAAACTGTTCTGTCTCCAGCAAACAGCAAAATGGGCAATGGAGATGCAGAACCAGCTCCCTTATGACTGAGCTACAAAAATGGGTAATTTAAGATCTAATTAAGCATACTTTCAAAGGATATCATACCCTCGAAATACAGCTAGTTACAAACAATAAACTGAATTGTTTCAGATATTACACCTCCCTCCACATGCCCCGATCAATTTGTGCGGCTCTTACAATCACATTTCCCTATGCGAAATAAAGAAATAAATTTGTAAAAGATTCCAAGAAGAGTATTCTGCCCCGCGAAAATAGTCTCTCTCATACAAAAAAGCACGCGAGCTTTGGTCATTTAATGAGCTGACCTGCAAGTGCTACCTGTGGAACCTGGAAATTCCCAGGTCAGGAATCTGGACACAGGTTCAGTTTGTTAAGGTGGATACCATTCACACCTCATAGCAAGATGCATATTCAATTATAAGCCTTCTTAGATTATTACACTATATTGCACTACCCAAAATACTTTCTGTCTGAGGGGTGTTAAAGCTGTTCTTTTTTATGACAATGGTACCAGGTGTTTTCCGGCTGAGTATACATCAGCTATTTTTAATAGTTGTCATTCTTCCTCACAGCAGAGGAAATGTTGACTACTACAGGGAAAATGTCAAAGACATCAGTATCACAGCCAATGCCTTTTTAGAATGGCATCCCTGACTGGGCACTGGATGTCAGTTTGTTGCACCTGCACAATGTATTTGGGAAGCTAACTAGGAAAAATGCACCTAATAACTAAGAAGCATCACATATAATTTCACACTGAAACCAGCTGGGAACAAAACCCAAAAGACTGCATAGATCTCTTGGGACTGCTGGAGCATTCATCCTTTTGCTCCACAGGAGTTTCACTTTTGCACTCAGTGCTTTCAATTGCCTTTTGACTAGCTTCCTTAGTGTAGTTTTCCCTTCATCTGTAAATCCCAACAGCAATTAAGGTGGCATAAATACTAGATGCTAACAAAACAGTAGACTAGAACCTACCCAAGAAAACTTCAGCGTAACAGTAGCTTCGTAGCATCATTGCAACTTAAGCAGAAAGCCCAAGTGGTCAATGTTAGAAAGATGACACACATTTGTGAAGACAGAACTGTATATACAGTTCTACCCACGAGCTCTTAGAAATAGAACAAACATTTGCAGATGAGATTAACTATTTCCTGCTAGTTACTTAAATCCTATTTTGTAGAATCTTCTTGGATCCTTTTCAATCAGACCTTTCAACCAAGGATGTTTCGTCACATCCAGCCAAAGACATTTGCTTCGCTGTGACTAATGTCAACACTTTAGGTTATACATGCAAAGACATACAAGCAGAGGATAGCAGGAAGAAGTGCCACAGAGATTATTACGTTGAAGCCACAGCATTCAACCAAAAAGCCATGGTACTGCATGCAGCTGTTACCTGCAGTATGTCTCTGTGACGCTGTAACGTATGCATCAGTGCCGCATTCAAGGACGGGACCCCTGCGCTATTAGTGTACTCGGCCATTTTGTCATTTATTCCTGTAAGCTATATAAAAAAAAAAGAAAAAAGAAGGAATAAACTTTCCCTGAAGGAGCTTTATGACAGGCTACATTGGAAGAGTGAATAATAACAATCATTAACATGCCTTCAGCGAGAAGTATCTACTTTCTGCAGTTTCTAGTGTTAATGAAATGGCTTTTGTTCAGTGGGTGTACACTGCAATTTCATCAAATGCACTTTCTACATCCTACACAGGAACATAAGACTGTTACATCTATTAACATCAAGGCCTTCAGATCCCTCTTAGGTATTTCAAAAGGAAAAAAATCTCTCCATTACCCTTCCCAGGAGCTGCTCGATCTCCACAGCCATGGTTTCAAACATTCGGTCTTGGCTTGATCCGTTTAAGAGAGGAGTTGTGTCAGAACTAAGGGGAAAGAAAACAGCAGCAATTACTGGAAGGCCCATCTTTTTGTGAATGCTCCAAGTGCCAATATTGGGCATAGGTACAAGGGCGACTATATTTTCAAACTAGGCTTCTTCAAATGAGAAATTAAATTTAGAAAAAGGTAATATATTTTTTCTCTTATGAACTGTCTCATTAGTCCATTACTGCAGTCAAGAGTATGCAGGACCTCGGAACAAAAACCCCTCAAGAAGAAGCCTATCCCCTTCTGGAAGCTAATGCCTGGCACAGAAAAGTACTGTAGATCAGGTCAGAAATCATTCTGACTTCACACTTAATGTTTTCCCTCTCCACCTTTTTTTTTTTGCTCAATTCCAGGTTTGCAAGGAAGTGTTACAATAATTAGGTAAAGATACATTAGTAACAGAAATGTTAGGTTCCCCTTGCTGATAGATCTTATGCAAAGTTAACATGGTGCACAAGAAAAACAGGAGTACATGACAGGGATTTCCCTACAGTCCTCCTCCCCTCTCCTTGTCAAAAAGTTAAGACCACGACACAAACAACACATGAAGTGAGAGGACAGAAGTGAACACACAACACCCAGATACAGAAGAGTAACAGCGTCCAACTTTTTAGCAATACTCTTCACTCCAGTTATTGGTATACGAGGAGGAAGGAAAACTGGTTCTCTTGCTGTCTCCTGGCACTGTCCCAAGGAGGCAGAGATCAGTGCAATGTGTAAGGTACTCTGGCATACTCTGTCTGAAGCAGAGCGAAAGAACTGCTCCAGTAAGATATGAGCAGGGTGTGTTTCCAGGGGTGGAATCTCAGTCCGCTAAAACAAATACCATGCACTGGGAAAGGGAAATGAAACAGACTAGATGAAATCAACAGGACTGTTGTACCTCTTCCCTGCAGGGAAAAAGGGGACCAAAATTAAAAAAGCCTTGGCAGTCCTGCATAGCAGCATGGCCCACGCCTGTTCTTACATGTCTTAGCTCTAACATTTATATTCCAGAAGCTGTGACAAATGCCATCCAGGAATCAGAGTCCAACTGTATTTGGTGCTACATATATGCATATGTCATAAACTACCTGCCACAGACAGCCCACAGGCTCAGCCTGTGACAAGCCACTCATGGGCACAAGGCTACCAGAGAAGCACAGGGGACAGGGTGACAGCAGGACGCTCACACTAAGCTTCAGTGGCAGACATGAGATGCTGGTATTTCGCCAGCAGGCTGGAAAGAAGGTGCCGGCAGGTGAGGATCTCTTACAATTCAGGCTGGAGTGAGCTGCAGAACAACCCCACTGCAAGAGGCTTACGCTGAACACACACTGACTGATGAGGGGAAGGCTGCATCATTTGTACGGTTAACATTCTGGAACCAAAGAAGGAAAACTACCTGACCCACAAGGTGGGGAGGACTTGTAAATGTAATCTCTTTTAACCTGCCATTAGCAGGTTAAAAGCTTTTCCTTTTTTAAAAACAATTTGGTCCTCGGTGTTAATCCTGGAGGAAAACTCAAAACAGCTCCAACTGCTGCAGTCAGGGCAGGGGGTTGGAGGAACCTCTGCTGTTTCACTCACTCTCTATGCACCCTTGGAGAGTCCTAGCAGTTTGGGGTCACAGTTTCCTCATGTCTGAAATGGTGAGTGTGTAGTGACCCTGCCCAAGCGGAGGGTTGTGAAGTGCCCAGCAAGCGCTTTCAGGTCTTAAGACTGAAGGCCATAAAGAGTTGCAACGTATTAACTGGTGCATATTCACCTTGCAATGGACTGTGCAACGCAAGCTGCACCAAGCAGACTAGGTCTCATACTCATCCACATACTGCCGACATCACCACAAATAGAAGCTTAACTGCTGTTCCCCCTAATGACAGCACCAGAGATGCTCCAACATTGACCACGCACTGCCTCCCATCCCCACACAGCAAGCCCATTCAACTTCACACCAGGATCGAACATGGCTGGTAGTGCAAAGCAAGAACTATTCTACTGAGCAGTTTGGGAAACTGAGCATGAAACCACAAAGGAAGTCTGAGAGGGATTAAACCAAGCCCTAGATCAGCCAAGAGTACTGGAAGCAGCCTTCCTTAGCAAATAAACAGTAAGAAGTCTGGTAGTACCTATACCTGTCGCGTCTTCCCTCTCGGGCGCTGCTGTGGCTATAGCTTGTGCATAGTTTGCTGAAGGAGACCAGCTTCAGGTCAAGTTCATTCTCTAGCTGCCTGGCCTGTTTCCTGAGATCTGGAAAAAAAACGGTACGAAGCAGTAAACGTACAAACAGGTCACTGCCTTGTCCAACACACTTGGGTTTAGCTTTTACAAGTTTTAGGGCATAACCTAAAAAGGAGGAAACTAGAGTAAAAGACGACATAATCCAAAAGAAGAATCAGGTCAAGATCAATTACAAAGGAAACAAAAATCTCTCAATGTACACACAAGTCCAGTACACTCAATCATCGCTGAGCAGATCAGCAGCCCAGAGGTCCAGCCAGGGTGGGAACCATCTCTCCGAATCACATAAAACTTTCTGGATGATGACAGTGTTTCGAGCTTTAGGATTTGCATGCTAGAAGCACACCTGACTTCTGTCATGGCAGTGATGATGGTACGAGCACCCAGGAGCATAAAGCAACATTCCCATGACTGTCTCATGACTGAAATGGCTTCCCCGCAATTAAGCAACGACACTTGGCCCTCTTGACCAGAGCTGGCGTTTCATGTGCTTGCAAGCGCCACAAAACCAAGGCACCGAGGGCAAACTACAACCTACCAAGACTTAACCGAGTACATATTTCTTACAAACTTCTTTAAGGGAAGGTTTCCAGAAGGCCAGGTCAGATTTAAGCGCAGTTTTAAGCAAGTCTTATGCTCTTTAATCCCTTTGGCATTTTTTAAAGTTTACCTCCTGAAAGTTGCTTGAACCATACCAACCCCAGGAGGTACCTTACAGCATATCAGGTCTCTTCTCTCCTCAGATGTAAGCAGCAGCCAAGGCCTCTTTAGACATGCAACACACTCTTAAGAGATAAGATCCAGGTGAATAGGACAAAATTTGACCTTTTTATTTTTATAGCAACCCAAACACACCAAATGTGTATAAAAGATCTTTCCTTGAACACACTTCAATGAAGGGACCTGCTCTTCCGCTGCTGACCTACAGACAACACCACTCAGATCAACACGAGAGGGGCCAGGATGCCTTAGGGTGAACTCTTGTATTGGACCAATGATGCCGTTGGGCAAGTCAGGCAAACTTTCAAATGCAAGACATCCTTACCTCTCACACAATTTGCGGTCCATCACGGCTCCAACGCCAGGCTTACACTACTGCTCTGCTCAACACTGTTTTCAAAAATCCCCAGTGCCCAATCTATTCCAAACAATAGAGACGTACTCACAGCCAAATTAATCAAATGCCCTGGACACATCTGCAATGCCCCCACCTCCCATGCTCTGGAAACTGACAGACTTGAATGGCTGCAGCATTTTAAACGCCAGATGCCAGCTTTGTTGCACAGATAAATTCAGAAGTTTACTATTCATTTTCAAGGGGCCGTTCGGGCAAGACGTCTTCGGCAGCCTTACCTGGCCCCCTTCACCCTTAAAAACCGAGGCCCTGATGGGATGCTGGAGGCCCAAGTGCTAGACGGCTCGCTCGCTTGCTCCCCCGGCCCAGGGGGGCTCCCTCGGTTTCTCCTCCCTGGATGCACGACGGGCACCAACACCAGGACCAAACCCCGCCAGGCTCCTGCCGGGTAACCCTGGGCTTGGGCAAACCCGACTGTGGCTGAGAAGCACTGACGAGAAGAGCGAGCAGACACCGGGGAGGAATGCGGGAGGGCGCTGCAGGGTCAGACGAGGGGGGCCACGGCCAGGGGGGTCTGCCCAGCTCTCCGCACCGCCGCTGGGACTCCCCTGGACCTCGGAGCGGGCATGGGGCCTCCGCTCCTCTTGGGGCTGCTCCACACGCGGGGGGAGGGGCCCTAGGCCTCCCCTCGCCCCAGAGCCGTCAGTGCCCCATAGGCCCCAAACCCCCCGACACACCTCAGAGCCCCCCTAGCCCTCCCCTCATACCCCAATCCCCTCCCCGGCCCCTGCCCTCACCTTCCCAGTAGTTGCTGCCGCCCCCCGCCGCCATCTTTGTTGTCCGACGTCAGCCGGGGCCGGCGAGCGGCGGCGGCGCCAGAGCGGCTCCCTTCCCGCGGCGCGGGGGCTGCCGGGATGCGCGGTCCGCCCGCCGCAGCGCCCCCGCGCGGCCCCGCCTTGCAGCGCCCCCCGTCTCCGCCCTCGACCTCCTCCCGTGGGGGCAGGGGTGCAGCGCCCCCAGAGCGGGGGAGCCGTCCCCATCCCGGGGGCGGGGGTGTCCGGGAGGACGCACTTGGGGTCCGTCCTGCCTGGCCATGCGACCCCAAGATCCACACACGGAGAGACCAGGCAGACATCAAAATAGTTTTATGTGCATTATTAGGCCTCAGCATACATGTAAAAAACACAACCCCAAAAAGGCCCCCGCCGCGGTCCAGAAAGCCGGACCGGCGCCCGCCCCGCCGAGAGGTCCCCGCTGGAAGGCACGGTGCGCGCCCCGGCGGCGAGCAGAAACGGCGAAGGAGGGTCGGGGGTGAGGAAGGCCGCGGAGAAGCGAGCGGCGGCCTCGAGCCCCTCGCCTCAGAAGCACGACCACGCCCGGAGAAGGGAAGGGCTTGGCCGGGCGGCCGGCAGCGCGTCACCTAACGAGGCTTATTGCTGGTGGGGCGCGGGGGGACCGCTGCGTATCCCAGCCTCGAGCTTTGCCTCAAGGGTCCGAGCCGCTCTCGGGCAGGGCGCAGAGGTGCGGGCGACGGCCTGCTGCGCCCCGCGCACGCTAACAGCGCAGCCTGGGGGCCGAGGCCCGAGACCCACCCTCGGCTCTGCGGGGAGGCCGGAGCCGGCCTGCGGTTCTAGCAAGCAGAGGATGCAATGAAAGGAGCTCTTTTAATCCTGCAGAGCCATAGGGCAGCAGGAAGAGAGCGGGAGCGCCCGGTTCCTTGCACACCCAGCTGCAAGAGGGAAGGGGCGTTCAAAGCATCGCCTGCTCTTTTCATCTGCTAAGCGTTCGTGTCACGCGGCAGGAAAAGGACGCAGGAGCCATGTTCCAGCATGGACAAGGCTGGACATGGTCCCTCTCCCTGGGGCCATAAATCCTCCCACTGGGGACCTGCCCTGCAGGATCGAGCAGGAGTCCTTGTGTGTTAAGAGGAAGATGCTGTCTTCCCCCAGAAGCAAGCAGCTCCCAAGACTCTTACTGAGTCAGGCCCATTGCTAGGAGTTGTGCATCAGTCCCCAGCACTGGGGCTCTGTTCTTCCCAGGGGAGGTTCTCTAGTGGAGCCATGTGAAATGGAGGCATCATGCTGCCAAGACCCAGGGCCAGGAGAAAAGCTGGGATACCGGCAGCGTGGTACAGCTCCCGCAGCACACCCAATGGGCAGCCCCACTGCTCTCCCCTCTGCTCCAAAACCAACGGCAAGTTCCCTGCATGCAGGCTGCCTTTGCTCCCGCTCTGTCCTGCGTACCCACCGGAAGCTGCTGCTCTCTACACCACGCTCATTAGCATGTGGATGCACTGTGGGCCCAGGCTGAAAGGAGCGGGCATTGGTTTACCACCCCTGCTCTCACCCTTTGGCAGAAGTCAGGTTCTCAGCACCAGCCGGCCGCTCTTCACGTGGCAGGGCCCTGCAGGGGCATGTGCACAAGGGCAGCAAAGCAGCAGGGACAGCTAGGGCAGTGAGGCAGCATGACAGAGGCTGGAGGACCTAGCCTCCACCTTAGAAGCCACTCCCTGGCTCTTGCAATGTTTGTGCTCCTTTTCTTCCCTCTTGGCAGCCGCATCTCGTGTCATGCAAGACCCCGACCCAGTTACTGCAAGCATGACAGAAATGAGCAGCATCAGCCTCCCCGGAAAGCAGGGACGCTCAAAGGAGGTGCAAAGGCCTCAGACACCAAGCACTGGGGAGGGCGCCAGTTGGTCTAGGTACACAGCCTAACCCATGGCAAGGAACAGACTCAGCCCCACCGAGAAGCAGAAGCTTTGCTTGCAGAGAGCAGCTCCTGTTGAAACCATATGTGAAGTGCCATCAAGAACAAAGCTGGTGTGCCCCACACAAGTCACAATCCCATGTTTGGCCCCCCTTCAACCCCCCCGTCCCTCCACAGCACAGCAAGGGGTAGTTAGGAAAACCTCCTTGTGTGCTGCCCCTCACACCGGCCGTATGCTTAGAAACATCAGGGCTCAGGGTAGAAGCAGAGATGCCTGTTCTGGGTGTTCTGCATTGAACAGGCACAGGAAAGAGGCCTATACATTGCAGGTGCTGGAGCCTGAGGTTGAGTCATGCCAAGATCTCTACTGCAGCAGGATACGAGTTCTGTCTACCGGCGGGGGCCAGGCCAGGGGTATGCTTCGCAGTGGCCGACTGGAATAAAGCCGACCAGGATTCACAGCAACCTGCCCTGCCCACCTGCTTGGAGAGGGTCTCCGAGTTACTTCTGCAGCAGGTGACTAGCACATTGCTAGCAAGGCTGTGGAGGCCAGTGGAAAGCAACAGGCTAGCTGCATGATGGGACTCAAATCAAAGACCGAGGAGTGGGGGGAGGAGAGGTGGGATTGACTAGAGCGTGCCAGAGCTGCACAGCTACCTCACTGCAGCTCCAGCATTAGCTTCCACTACATCTTCTTCCCCCCTTCACACAGAGCTCACATCCGGACCCCAGATTATCACCCTCGGTTTCCATCACGTGGGTGATCTCATAGTAGTTTGCAGTTGGGCTCTCTCCTACCCACCCATGGCGTTCCATGGCCAAGGGAAAGGGTGAAGCAGCCAAAGCCAAATCCAGGCCCCAGCCACACATCCCTCACCAGCAGTTCCGCTGAGATCCAAGTCTGCACCAGGCTTCCCAAGATACAGTACACAGAGTGAAAAACCAAGACAAGTAGAAAAACAGCTTTGAAGCTTTGCAACTACAGAACCCGCCAGGCACCAGCGCATCTCCCAACAAGGCAAGGGAGCTGTTCAGAAGTCCTGATGCCACCACACACATTGTTAAATTACTTTTCAAGTGCTTTTGTTACGTGGAACGCCAAACCTGAACCTAAAACCCACCAGTGTCACAGCCAGGACATGGTCTGGCGCCCACTGACGTGCGCATGAGTAGGAAGGGAACAGAGGCACACAGGAGGTTGCAAACGGCCCCACAAGTCTCTGGAGATTACACATTCTGCCAGCTAACAGCTCAGGTCTCTGAATGACAAGAGTTGCCCCCACTGCCAGGTCTGTCCATAGCGAGTCTCCTTCCCTCTTGGCTGGTATCAGTGTTTGCTGGAGTACAGTGTTTCCTCTTCAGTGTCCGTTTCATCCTGGAATTCATGGCTCAGGAGGGATTTCTTTGAGCCAGTAGACATCATGCGAATCTCATCCTCGTAGTCATCATGGTGCTGCCGTAGGCGGTGGAAGCCATCCTTGTGCCTGTTGGACTTGATGGAACAGACGCACCATATGATGCAGGCAGTGAGGACCAGAGCCGACATGGTAGCACCTGCCAAAAAACAGAAGACACCCACGTCAGCACCATGCGGACACACATCCCTCCCCGCTGGAGGCTTCCAGGCCACTCCAATCACATACGGTGCAAGCTGTTGCCCAAGAGTGGAGAACCGTAGCTGCTTTCCTCACCCAGCTGTACCCAAGGTCCTCCCCGAGCAAAGATCCAGCTATGCAGTAGCTGTAGATTCAGGATTTGTGCATCTAAGAACCAGTTTACCAGGCATCTCTCAAGACAAGGGGCAGGAACCTTGACCTGTACAGGAGGCAGCGCCGACACCCCTGACCCCTTAACAACCACTCGGTGCATGCAGCATTGAAGGAGACCTGGCATGGGGAATGCCAGCCTAACTCAGAAGCTGCTCTTCCCACCCACGTGTCTCATCACCTTCCACCTTATTCGTTGGTTCAAGGAAAGGCCTGACAATTCCTGCAGAAGTCTTCAGGGTCACCTGCTTCTTGGCTGCAGATGCAGTATTAGCAAATCAAACTGTTGTGCAATAAGCCAGCAGGAATACATCACGTGTACTTAGAATAAAGGACAGGAACATGGCCCAAGGCCTTAGAATGCCTTTGGGGTGAGGGGAAAAGAGTGTTTCTGGTAGAAGAACTGGGCCTTACCTCCCAAATATGCTCAGACCCAAAGTCCAGAAAAGAACATCTCGCTTTACCTGCTACAGTTACAACGAGCTCCCTCGGGAGGCCAAATATTCTGTTATCCATGTCAAACACAATGAACACGGAGCTGGGTACATCATGGCGCACCAACACCTAGAAAGACACAGGCCACAGCAGTGTGAGAGCTCTTGTGCTTCTGTCTGTGTCCAAGCAGGAGTTAAACAACTCGCTGGTGACCAGAACAAAACCACGTGGATACCAACAGTGGGGACATGGAGGGAAACCACACCACAGAAATAAACCCTGAAGGTGTGGTGGGAAGTGATCTTCCACCCATCACACGAGGTGGGAAGCCTAACCAGATCTAGGCTTGGATGAAAACCACAACTGTTCAGCGGGTAATGAGCTGAGATGCACCTGAGGAGCCAAAGATTTGGTGTAGACAGCCCCAGGCTCCTGGAAGCCAGTCTGCTCACGAGTGCTTCACACAACAGGGGAGAAGAGCTTCTTCGACCCAGGCAAGTGCTTACCTGTACGTGCTGCTGTTGGTACCCTTCCGCAATAGCATTGATGTTATGGGAACCTGGGGCCAGCAGCACATGGAAATAGCCACCTTCCTTCGTGTAGAGCTTCACACCTTCGTTGAGCACAATGATTGCTTTGGACACCGGCTTCCCGCTCTTGTCACGGACAAAGCCGTGAACTCCCTTGTGAACCTGAAATCAAGCACTCCAAGCATTTATTGTCCCGACACAACGAGAGGACAAAAATCCTCATGTCAGCACATCAGGCCTTGGAAGAAACCGCCCCCCTGCTCCTGGCACATCTAATAAGTCACAGTGCACAAATCGAGGAGGAACAGCCTCTACTCAAAGGCAAACCACAGCTTCAGATCAGGTCACAATCCTGTTGGTACACTGCACTTACTTCCTACATCAACTCTTACTCTGCAATCTGCCCGGGGCAGTAGGTACTTCTGCAGCAAAGGAAACACACGGGCAGGAACGGGTGCCGGGGTCATATCACCCCAGCCAAATATCTTTCCAGCCTCCAAATAAATATGCCCACACACATCTGCAATGGGAGTTCTCCTTATATTACCCCTCTCACCTCAACAAGCATGCTAAGAAGAGATTTCTTGTTCTCTGCCCACAAGGATGGAAGCTGTCCGGCACTGGGGAAGTAGCAGCAGCTGGTATAAACTGTGATCTCAGGGCAGTGGCCAAACGTCACGCTGAAATCCTAAAAAGCCAGAGGAGAGGGGTGTCACACACAGTGGGGTATGTACAGGAAAGTTTCTCACAGACAAGGAGGTAACCATTTGCTCCTTTTAACAGGAGCTTTAAGCAGCCTCTGCATGGCTTTGGAGTCTCACTATGCAATACCTTCATGCTGCCCAGGTGACTGTGCCATTCTGCCCCACGAATCACACCCCCGGGAATGTTCTCATCTGCAAAGACAGGCACGAATGAGATGCAACTGCAAGGAGCAGACTGGTGCAAAAAAGCTCTGCCCAGGCCTCACATGCACATACCTGACTTATTTGGGCAGCCCGGCTGACCCAGATGCATTGAGGGATGGTTGCTGGCATACAGAGATGCCAGATGCTGCAGAGTTTCTTTGTTCTCCACTGAGGGGAGAGAGGCAGAAGGTTAGGAGGAGTGTGGTTAGTTAACTCTGTCTTGAGAAATTCAGAACAGCTTCTTGCTGTATCCCCACAACTCCAGCTGGAGACACAAACAGCTTCAGTTCCCAGATAAAGGCAACAGGGCCGACAGCACTGGATTGCCATCAAGTCTTCCCATTTACTGGAAAACTCTCATCCTCGTATGGAGGGGCTGCCAATGACAACTTGCTAACTCAGTCTCCTACGAAAGCACCTACCTAAACTTTGCCCCTGCTGAAGCTTGCAAAGAAACCATTTGCTTCATTTTTCCTTTAAAAAGACCCACAAAAAAGAGTGCTCACATATCAGAGAGAAGTTGATGTGGCCCCTTATGACAGAATCTGATTCTTCATGCAAATGTACTGGGGTAAACATGGGGAAGACAAAAGAACTGACACTAGGGGACAATGGTGACAAGAACGAGCCAGTTCATTAAAGGGTGACCACCTCATTCACCAGGAGATAAGAGTGTTCACACAGGCATTCAGTGCAGGGGAGCTAGTGTGCTGTGAGCTCACTCATGACAGACCCACACCACCACATAAGCAGGTCATAATTGCAAGCCAGACTGTTTCCTATTTGTCCTTTCGCCCCCATTTCAGCAGGAAAGTCCACAGAAACCCAACACCTGGCTATGCCAATGCACAGTCAGCCTCCAGGTATGCATGGGGCAAGCCCTACCGGTCTGCACAGGCTTGTCATACGGGTAGGTGACAAGCAGAGATCCACCATCCAGGGCGACAGAGAGGCTGAAATCTTGCTTCAGGATCAAGTTCTCTATAATGGCTCTGGTCTCAGGCTCTCGCACCAAGTCCCCAGAAGAGTTGCCTAAAACAAGCAAGGAGAATCAGGAATTGGTAGACCAGCAGGGGCTAGGACCAAAGCCGGCTGCAAGTCTTGGCAATGTGCATTAGGCCACAGCGTGTGGGTGCAGAAGTTGCCTGAGGCACATTGGTATTGACCAAGCAGGTCCCTGTTTCCAAGGCACTCTGTGCCACGGTGGAGGGGAGCTGCTCTTGCAGGACGGAACTGACACTGCCACATGATCCCAGACAACAGACAGCCAGACTTGGCCAGGGAACACAAGTCCTGGCAGGGACACGTGTCATGGTCCAGGGCAGGGCTGTGGGTGGTTAAGCAGCAGAGAAGACTGAGAGGCAAACTAAGGAAGAGGCTGCAGTCAAGATAGGAAAGGGGACAAGCAGGAAGGAAGGGAAGAGGTGCAGAGGCCCCTCCCTTGGAGGTGGGTAACACAGGCAATGGGCATGTCCCATATTACCAAACCTGCTTGGATCTTCCTCCTTCCCTGGGGAGCTTGAGTAACAGCCTGAAGCCCCGCTCTGAGATCATCACCACACCCCACCTGCTCAGCATCACCGAGCCTGGGGCATGCCCAGCCTCGCAACAGGAGGACTTAAGCCAAAGCTAGAGGGCCTGGCAGGGGACACAGCCCCCATCCCCAGCTCTCAGGGGAGGTAAGCGTTCACCAGCTTTACTTGTGAAGTCCGTGTCCAGGTCCTTGCCATGGATGTTGGTCTGTCCCACCTTCGAGGTGCAGCCCCTCTCCTGAGCAACCTCGCGTCCGTCCGGATTCAGGGAAGGCACAATCACGATCCGTGTCCTGTCAATCAGCTGGGCACAGGAGGAGACCCCACATTTACACAGGGTGCAGGCCAACACTCCTATCTCACCTGGGAGTTACTACCCAGCCCAGCTCTTGAAGGCCAGGAATTGCAGTGGCTGACAGAGTTCCCTGTACACCTGCTCTGACTGGGCTCTGGGAACTGCCATTTATTTGAGGGCAGGGTTAACTCTGGTCTGTATCTTTGCCCACGCCAACAAGACAGATGCTACAAGCTGCTGCCAGTACTCAGCTCCCTCTCAGAATGCATTCAGAGTCCTGGACTGTACACGAGTCTTCCCCACACGTCTACGGACCAGGCCCAAACAGCTGTGCCCTCTTCTCAGACCCTGTACACTTGCCCCAGCTGATGCCCTGTTATGTGGCCTATGACCCTGCATTCAGAGGGTGGATCGCCTCCCACGGGCACCCCTATACAGGCCACAGCCTGGCAGGTGCTGGAGGGATCACCCACACGTGCTCCTTACCTTGGTGATGGCCGCGTTCTTTTTGTAGTTCATGCACAAGAACTCTGCCAGGGCCAAGAGCAGCTCCGTGCCCACTGGTGCATTCCCGTGGATCCCGGCGACGAAGCGGATCTTAGGCTCCTCGGGCTCTGACTGGTTGGGTTTGTTGGAGATTTCGAGGCACCAGATGTGACGGAATTCGACGCTCTGCCCCAAGCTGCCAAGAGATGGGCAAGCACAGTCCACTGTGACACACAAAACTCATCCCATCTGCTTGCCTACAGCACGCTCCCTCCTACCTACTGACAGGCTAGCCGTGTTGGAGCAGCCCCCTCTCCAGACTGAGAGTAGCCCTCTCACAGCTGCCTTGCTCTGATCATTTAGGCCTCTAGCTAAAAGCTCCAGGGGAGGTCACTTTAGCTCCAAGGGAGGTCACTTTAGCCAGGCCCAGGCTGGGGGGTGCAGAGGGGAGGGCCTCACTTCCCAAGCCCACTGCTCAGCTAGAATGCCGCACACACAGTTGGCTCTTGGAAACCTGTTTCTTTGCGAGGTACCACCCAGCACTGACCTAGTGAGATTTGTGATCTGCGGGTAGTTCAAGTTGAGGCCTCTGAGGAATTCCGACAGGTCTTTGTACGGATGGTATCGATAAGGATGAGCATCGCCCGAAGAGGCCAGCACAAGGTGCTCTAGGCCGTGCTCAGCAGAGAGATCCTTGATCAGGGTCTCAAACTCCTTTGTTGTGGGATCCCTGGTGTCTGGAGGATTTATGACCAGGGTCTTCCCTTCCTCCGCTTTGGCATCCGTTCGCGAGAGAATGAAGTTGACCTGCACCGCACCTTTGCTGCCAACAGTCACTGTCTTTGTAAGTGGGTTGTACCTGCCGAGGCGAGAGGAGACAGGATCAGACGTCTGTTTAACTGCTGCATCTTCCCCAGAAGCAAGCCCATCATCTCCAGTGCCAAACCAGGGGAGAAGCCCAGTAGAGGCAAGCAGGCTCAAAGACCTGTGCGACTGTGTGTGGGACAGCACACAGGAAGAGGGCTGGGAAGGACAGTGAGCACCACAGTGTTTCACCGGCAGGTGGCAGCAGCATTACATGACTGCTGTACCCATCGAGCCGCTCAGCCTGGCAAGTGGGGACATCAGATGGCTTTCACCCCCCAGAGAGGGCTGGATCTTGGCAGACTCAGGAGAGCCAAGAAGCTGCGCAGGAGGTGAGCTGCCTCCCAGTGAATGAATGCTCCAGCCCTGAGTTATGGGCCTTTTCCCCCGCTGCAGAGAAAGCTCTCCAGTGCATTTTAGGAGGAAAGCATCTGAAGTACAAGCTGTTAGCGCCCATGGTTTTCAAACTGCCCCTTGCTCACCCTCGGGCTGATGCTGTGATCTTGTAAGTGCCCTGGACCAAGAGGCGCCAGTAGTCTCCATCCTTGCAGGTGGTGATTGGGTGGTCGATGTCAGCAACGCTAATGGTAGCATTGAAGATGCCCCTGCCATCCGTGGCATCCAGCACAAATCCGCTAACGCCTTGGTGGACCTAGGGAGAGAAAAGGGCTCTGTCCAGTAACACATCTCTTTCAGCTGAGACTGCTCAGTATTGTGCTACCCAAGTCACGTGGACACACAGCGATGCCCGAGCGCAGCCTCTCGTAAGTGCAAAAGGCCTGTAAGTAGCAACTCAAACACCTAAGCACAGACCATGCTCAGCTTCCATAAGGATTTCTGCCCAGGTTTTCCCCTCAAAGCCATCATCCTCTCAGGTGATTTCTCTAGGTGCTGTTGCAACAGCCACCCACCCAGCCCAGCAGCTGTGCAGACTCCAAGCTGCAGCGGAGCCCAGGGTAAGCTGCACAAAGAGGAATAGGCTCACTCAGATTCCTTAGCAGGCCCCACGTGACATTCAACAGAGCTACGGGTGTGTTTTGGGTGGCTGCAGCCTCTCACCTGCTTCATGAACTGAAGCAGAGACCTGCGGTTCTCCTCCCAGTACTTTGGCAGCTCCTCAGCGTTTGGGTACTTCACGCAGCCAAGCTCGATGGTCACTTCAAAACAGTTTGTGTGCAAGTAATTCCAGTCCTGCATCCCACCTAGGTCAAGAACACGAGAAGGATCATTAGAAACCAAAGCTCCCCCCTCAAGGCAGCAAAATACCCAAGAGCAGTTCATCTGCTGCCAGGAGGTGACACTCTAACTTGTGGTCTTGTAGCAACTCTTAGGCAGGGCAAGACCCCGGCTCCAGGGAGCTAGTAAGAAAGTGATTCCCAAACATTTTCATGTTCAGACCTCAAGAAGAATCCCGTATTTTCTGGCATGCAACATGCTCTAGAACAAGAAAGGCGCTTTCTTTCTGAAAGGCAGAATGAGGAAAGAGATTTTTCCCTGAAAAGACTGACAAGTAGCAGTAAGTGACCAAGTAGCAGCGCTGTTATGCTCACGGTGCCATGCCCTGTGTTATTTCCACCCCCCACCTTAAAATAAAGAAAATGCTAGCAACATATTTCCTCGCTTGTGCTGCAGACACCAATTTCCAGCAGCTGATTTTTGGAAAAAAAGGATGCATGTCAGATGAGAAAAAATACAGTACTCTACCAGGTTGTCCAAGCCCAGGTCCGTAGGGGCCAAAAGCAAACACTGAAGGGCAATGGGGAGGCACATCTTGACTGCACCCCACCAGGAACAACTTCCTCTGAGCACATTGCAGCTTTAGAGGTTTACCAGAGCAGCCACGTCTGTGCAGCTTGGACTGAGCAGTGAAGAGATCTACACAGCTCAGGACAGAGCGGTTTCCCTGCCCTGGGCACAGGTGTGAATAAGGTTCTGAAACATCAAGATCCAGCACCTCCCAAGCTGCAGACAAATTCCTTTCCCACGTGTCATTTTACATCGGCCCTCTGGGCCAACAAGTCCAGTCCCCTGCAAACACAGGCAATCATACAGCACAGTCCTGATCATACCCGGATCACGCTCCATCTCAGCCTCACCTGGAACGTTATACCAGTTCGCCCCATTAGTGATGCCATG
The DNA here is from genome assembly GCF_052110815.1 of Crocodylus siamensis. Lineage (NCBI taxonomy): Eukaryota > Metazoa > Chordata > Crocodylia > Crocodylidae > Crocodylus > Crocodylus siamensis. The sequence continues at coordinate 36,902,621 of NC_143407.1, forward strand.
CGGGAAATACTCGCTGGGGTACATGTTCTTGCAAGGGCTCCCCTGATACATCTGAGCATTTTCCTGAAAGCAAGACAAAAATGGGACCCCTCCATGAGCCCTGGCTCCTGCAGCGTACACACACACATGGGTACTTTGTGTCCAGGCCAGTACGTGACATTTTCAATTAAAGCCCTGGATTTGGTTACACACTCATGCCGACTGATGTGTAGGAGCACACGCACAGCCACACTCATACAGCACAGAGCCCTGAGTTGATGCCACTTTGTGCAGGCCGTCAGGAGACAGAGCAGTGTGTCTGGTGGTAAACCAGCTCTGTCCTGCTGTTTGCTCTTCTGGCCCCATTCGCACGAAGCCCTGCAATCCTTTCAGCCCACGTGTGTAGATGAACCGGTTTTATGGCTTCCAGGTACGTGGACAGAATTCTGCTCCGACAGCACCTGTATAACCAGGGCTGTGCTGGACACCGGCCCATGCAATGGCAGCTCCTGCCAGACAGGTTCTGCCGTAACCCGAGGAGGGACCTGAGCACTCAGGCCTGACGTGACCACAAACACTACCTACACCCACATTTTATCACCTGTGCCAGAGGTCTGTGCCAAGCAATCAGTCGGGAGCTGCCTGAGCTTTGCAGGCCGAGTTAACTACAACTTTACCCTGGAATAGGAGAGCGCGAGCTGCTGGAACACTGCGTCATCGGGCGACTTGCTGTATATGGCAATTCCTTGTTCGTCATCGTCGAAGGGGTAATTCACCACCAAGGAACCTGCAGGGGAAGCAAGGCTGTGCTCTCATTCTCAGTGCCTTTAATCTCAGGGAGCTTTGTCCAAAAACTGTCAAGGAACAAGTCAGTGCATCTGCAAGGGCTTGGCACTAAGCACAGAACTAATGCAGGGAGGAGGAGGGGAATAACCACATGGTAACAGTTACTGACCCACCCAAGTGGAAAATCCCTAGCCTCAGGGACTCGCTGGGAGACCCACGTTTACCCAGATATTCAAGGAAACTGCATGTGGACACCAGTGGCTCTTTCACAGAGAGAAGGCAGCAAAACAAAGTCCACAGATTTTACAAGCCAAGAGTGGAATTTGATTCTGTTTCGCCCTTAGGCAACTTACATCCCTTCTGCCTGTAGAGTTTTTATAGGTAAAAATCATGCCTCTGGTTTAGTTGAGAGTGTCTGACTCAGAAGAGCTGCTTTCTCTTGAAAAGTAACAGAGACTCTTGATACCAGTGGCTGGGGGGAGGAAAAATCGCCCTACCCCAAGGAAGACAGACAACCAGCACGTCCAGACAAGCTGCCAGCACACCAAAAATTCAACGTGCCAGCCCTTGAGCAATTCGCTGCGTGTTCCTACAGCTACAACTCCAGCAGACGAGCTGTGCAGGGAATATGCTTAGTGCAACGACTATTCATTTAGATCACTCTGAAAAGGTAACTCATTCAATTATAGGGAATTCAATAGTGTGACGCTATAATGCTAGAAGTACAATGAAATATCCAGACCACCACAGTGCCTGAAAGCGCACACAGGCCTGAAAGATGAAAAATACCAAGCTACTCCAAAAAGTAACAGATTGCACAAAGGCTTTGTGGCCATCACTGTATCATCTGGCTGCCTCATCTTTCAACAAGTGATAAGTTTGTCACTTCACCAGATGGAGGAGAGGCAAGCAACTTTTTTCCAGTGGTCCCTCCTTAAGACGGTTTAGACAAAAGCCTGGCAAACACGACAAGGAAACCAATTCCAGAAGCGAGGCCAGATGCACAGGGGTGTCTGCCAACACAGTCCTTCCCCAATTCATGGACCAGAGGCATCACTGGCCCTTCACAACAGGGCCTGCTGGGAGGAGAAGGGCTTATAAGCCCTAGCCCGGGGCAATTTGCTCACCTCCATGCAGGTTGGCTGACAGCACAAATGGGTAAGCCTTTAGCCAGCTCATGACGGCAAGAGTCTCTGGCTGCAGAGGGTCTGCCACCTGGACAAACTGGTCTGGGAAGTTTCGGTTCAGGTCGTAGTTGTTGCTGTTGTTTCTGCCCCCAGTGCCTCCTACATCTCCTGGGTATCAAAGACAACGTGTTCAGTCCGCATCCTCTCCCCATGGCTCCCAACCACACAAACCCCTAGCCACGTGGAGAAAGGAGCTGGCTTCCTGCAGCACTTGCTCCCCACCCCGAGAGGGAGGCCATTTTGTGCTCCCAGGTCTTTGCGGGGCATGCTCAGAGGTTCAGGCAAGGCCTGTTTCTCTGCTCACACTAGAGCTCTCCTGAGTTGAGTCACTACAGCATCACGAATAGCCGCAGAGCAGCTCCACCGGGAAGCAACTCAGGCAGGTTGAGGTCACGCAGCCACAAACCACAGAGACTGCGTCACCCGACTGCTATTATGCCTGGCCTCTGACAGTGGAAACAGCAGCTCCCGGGCAGAGAATGGGCTTGGCTCTGCCCAGCTGCAAGCCCTAAACTTGAAGGCTCCCCACAAAGGGCTGCTTTGCCCACTCCAGTGTCATGATATGAGTCTGTGTTATCCCTGGACACATTTGTCAGCTCTTGGGCTGCCAGGAGCATAGCACTGCCACACTCCCAGCCTGAGCTGTCTGTGGAACGCCTATTTTATTTTATTGTTTTTTATTTGCTTGCCTTGGGAAAGCTACAAGAACTCGGGGGACTGTATAGTAGGGGTAGTTTTCAGGGCAGCTGAACAAAGGAGTGCAGCAACAGCCAAGAGTCTGCCCACACTGGCACAACTGACTGCTTATTGCACAGAGTGCCCAGCCACAGCCAGCTGCCTACCACACACTGTGCTTCTCAGGCACAAAGGCCAGTGCTACTCAAGTCAGCAACCTAGCTCTTCCGGTGAGCCCGCTTTCAAGCCCAGAAACCCAACAGGCACCTGAGGGCAAGTGGCCCTACCTTCTTGGGACTTCTCATACCCATCAGGGTTCATGGAGGGCATGATGTGGATGCGTGTGTGGAGGACCAGGTCCGTGACCTCAGGGTCGGTGCCGAAGTTCTTGCAGAGGTATTCAATCAGGTTCAGGAGCAGCTCGCGTCCAACCACTTCATTCCCATGCATGTTCCCGATATATTTGAATTCTGGCTCACCTGCACAAAACATGGCTGTCTAGTCACCCCCCAGCATCCAGACAGCCACTGCTTCCTGATCTGAGAAACACTGGTAAAGCCTGCTCCAATCCCAACCCCTCTCGCACCTAGGGTTGCAGATAGGACTTGCACCAGCCACAGCAATTTGCAAGCCAGCTGATAGGGTCCCAGCTGGTTCGCTGGGCTAGTGCTACGGAGGCAGTCCCTCTGCCAACCTGGCTATTCTGCCCCTGCAGCCAAGTGACCAGACACAGAGACTGCCAGCATGCACCCAGCTCCAGAGGTGCCTGGCACCCCACTGCAGACAACAGCTTACCTGCTTCGTGGATGCCTGGGTTGTCTGATATCTCCATGACATACAGTTCCCTGAACTCCACCGACTTGCCCACTGAGTAGAGGCGAGTGATGTTGGGGTACTCGTTGGCATACCGCCGCAGGAAGATCTCCATGTCAGGGAAGTGATGGTGGCGGAAATCCACAGGCTGCACTGGCTGGTGCGGAGAGGTTGGGGTCTCTGCCTGTGCTGGGCTAGTTGTATTGGTGACCACAGCTGGGGCCAAGGTGGCTGCTGGCTGGGTTGGGTCAGGACCAGGTGACACGACAGTAGGCTGCAGGGAAAAGTCCACCTCCGTACCAGCCCCTTCTTTCACTTCAATGTTCTCTATCGTCATTGGCACGTAGCTGAGGAGAGAAGAGAACCTGCCTTCAGTAGGAAATTCCCCCACGGCCAGGTGCAGATGCTGTAGTCCATGGCCAGTTCCCCCAGACCTGCCTCCTGCCACCACCACCTGGGACTCTGAAAGCCAAAGGAGACCCACGCCAGGCAAGGAGTTTCCAGGGCATGTCCCGCCACTACTAGCCTGCATAAGCATCTCTTCCAGGCCTTGGGCTCCTCATAGCAGCTCTGTTCAGGGGTGGTACCTCAGTCCTTCCCAAGAGCTGCCTTGCCAAGATGCTAAGGGCAGCAGGTTGCATGCATGCTGCCAGAACTGATACAACATGGTACTGACAGGGCTGAAATGCTGCTGTGCTTCCTCCCACCCCACAGTTCTGCCACAAGAGGCCAGTGGGACAAGCAGCCAAACGTGGCACCATTGGGCCAAGCGGGCTCAGCACTCCAAAGATGGGAGTCAGCTCATGCTGCCACCCAGCCAGTTCAACCTGCTGGAAAAGAAGGCAGAGAACAGCTGCTGCCGGGAGCTTTACCCCGGGGCAGCTGCAGTGATGTTGTAGGTCCCAGGCACAAGCAGCCTGTGGTAGTCGCCATATCTGCCTGCTGTGATGTTATGAGCAATCCCAACGACAGCGATAGTTGCGTTATCCAGGCCGGCCCCCGTGGCCGAATCTCTGACAAATCCTTTTACTCCAATGTGAACCTGGGGAAACAGAAAGGAGGGACCTGGCTGAAGACAGATGCCTGGTGCTAACGGATCCTCCCCAGCCCCAAGGCTGACGAGCACCGAGTAGCCAACCGATGCCACAGTCCAGAGCAGGACGCGACCAGGCTACCCACACAGAGGGGAACTGCAGGATGAAAGGCAACAGAGGTCACCTCTGCAGAGCCCATTAGAAAAGGAGAGGACCACTTGCAAGCTCTCCATTCCTACCAGTGCCAAAGCCTCACTGGCTAGGCTGCATTTTGCAGGGAAGCCACTGCACTGCACATGCACTGTGCTGGCTGCATGGCAGACAGCAGGGTAGGTGTGGGCAGCACTCTAGCCAGGGAGATCCAGCCACCTCCCCTTCCAGCCCAAATCGTCGTGAGAACAGCAGCAACCTGGGCCCGAGCCTTCAGAGCCAGCTTCAAGCCCCCAGTGACACCGCAAGGGACAGACCTGGCTTGGACGATTCATTTATTTACCTCCTTAGGACAGCCCACCTCTCCCACATGGCCACACAGCTGCAGGGAGCCACCTCAGCTAGCCAGCCCTACTGGTACCAGAGAGGGCAGAAATACAAAGCAGCTTCATGGCTGGCAACATCCCTGCTCATTCAGGGTCACCTCCCCAACACACTGAGCAAACTAGGTCATGTGTGCTCAGCACCACATTGGTCCTGGGCTCTTGGCAGCATGCCCCCTACCCCAAGGCCCCTGGCTTACCTGCTCAATGAAGGTGAGCAGAGACTCCCGGTTGTTCTCCCACTCCTGCTGCAACTCGGAGGCTGGCGGGTACTTGCAACAAGACAACTCCAGGGTGATCTCGAAGCAGTCGGCCCACACGTAGTTGTAATCCTGCATCCCACCTGTGGAGAGCGAGCAGAGACGTGCGCTGAGCAAGTCAGGGAACCTGGCAAGAGCACTTTCCCTTCCTGCCTGCAAGCCAGAGGCCTCCACGGGGCAGGGGCAAGGGGCAGCATTGGCATTGGTGTGTCCTTTGCCAAAGGGAACCAACGGCATTGGTAGGTAACCAGGGGCCTTGCTGGTCAAGCCATGACCTCCTCTCAGCTACAGCTGCTTTAGACCAATGTCACCGCCCTCCCTCTAGCAATTAGCAGCACAACCCCTGGAGATCAATACAGAGTGAATTTTGCCACAAAGATGTTAGCCAGGCTCAGAAAGGCAGGGATGCTGCAACCATCAGATCCCCATGCAAATGGATATGGGCTTAAATCTCACCGCTACAAAGCCCTTTGTTATGGGACTCACTGGTTTTCAAGCCACCCTTGTTATGTGCAAAGCTCCCCTCTAAGTGGAGTTACTCTATACAATGCCTGCTTTATCCCTGCCGAAGCAAAAGGCTGCAGACTTTTCAAGGTGCAGGCTGGAATCACGCTCGAGGCTGGTGCATCAGCTGCTCTCAGAAATACTTTGGGAAGCTCAGGCCCCAGAGACAAGGAGAGCAATGGTGCCTACAGTAGAGAGGCACAGGAACAGGGGAGGCAGGGACACTGCCTGGGGACAGACACGTACCTGCCCGGTTTCTAGAGGGACAAGAGAAGAGGGAAGCAAGCTGGGCACACCAGAGCCCACTCAAGCACTTGAAAGAGCAGGGACCAGCCCCTCTGTGGCTCAGCACCCCAGACACTCGTTTCCCACCCCAAAGCAATGCCTTGGGAAATCAGCCTGCACCTTTAGTTCCAGTTTGTGGCAGGGTTTAGGACCAGGCTATTAGATCAGCATGAACTCTGAGCATCACAGAGTGCAGGGCCATCTGAACACACTGAGGCTGCCTGAGCACGGCTTGGCTCAGCCACCATTTCACCTGCCTTTCCAGGGGTGCTGCTGAACCTGTCAGAGCCCGAGAGATTATCCAGCTTCAGTAAGTGCCTCACTCAGTCTCTTCTGCAGAAGGGCTGTTATGGATGATTTGTCTGCCCCTCTCTGGCAAATCAACTCAGCCCCCCGAGAAGGCCAACACACTGAAGTCAGACCACTGCTGCCCCTCAGACATCAGCACTCAAGGCCTTTGGGGCTCACACCACATCAGTGCAGCCCAGCCCAGCCCAGCCCAGGAGCCATGTTACAGCTCAGAGGACTCCCGAGAGCTTTCAGAAGCACTTGCTACAGAACAGCCAGGTTCACGTTCACAACAAAAGCCACCCTGTGCCACACCACCCAGCTGCACAGCTCTAGCAACCTAGTGCTTTCCAAACGGTAGGCATCGCAGACAGAAGGTGCCAGCCCAAGTCATCCTTGGCACCCCGGAGTAGGTGCAGGGATCTCGATCTTACAGCTACATGAAGCACAAGCAGCGACGTGCCCTGAAGATGTTTAAGGAGCCCATCAGCTTCCAGGTGGCCCAAAACTTAAAAGCCAGGTCTTGCAAGAAAAGACCAGCATAGAGGTACTCCCACCAGTCTCCATTTAAGCAGGTGAAAAGCTGATGTACCAAACTGATGCTCTGTGACGGCATCAAGGGCAACCCTAAAGGCACGGCGTGGCACACAACAGCACACAGGCACCCGCATGGCCCGGCCGGGCTGGACATAGAGCAAACAGGCTGGAGAATTTATGAGCCCTCATTCCACGACTCTGAGGGCAGGGGGTGGTTTTTGAGAGTTAACCTGGCAGCTGGTCTACAAGAGCATTAACTATTTGCCTTTCCGTGGTCTCTGAAATAGCCTGCTCTCCCCAGCAAGCAGTATGTGGAGCGAAACAACCGGCCAGGCAATGACCAGCTGCTCAGAGCATGCAGTTCATAGGTTTTAAAACATCAGGCAATAAACCAGAGCCACTGGGCAGCAGGGGCAGCACTTCATCTATCGTTCAGGCACATTTAGGACAGACTCAACCTGAGCTGAGCAGCTGGCTAAATGGCAGATCATCATAGTTCCTGTAAAGCAGCCTCTTGCCAAGAGCTTTCCAAGGCAGGCAGGAGAGTTTTAACACACACGTGCAGCCCTCTCCCAGGCGTCTAGCAAAGCGGACAGGTTACGTCCATGGTCCATGGCTTGCTGCACCTCTCTGGACACAATGCCCACCCCCAGAAATGATGAACAAGAGAGCCAGGCTTGCTGAGAGCAGGCACCAGATCACTGCAGCTCACCCGGTGCTTACAGAAGGCCTCTGTGCCTATGTGGCATCAGATGACACCAACATCAGGAGCACGGAAAGCAAACCAAGAACTGAGAAGCCTGGAACAAAGGGCTTTTATTGGCTGGAACTGGTTTAATCTGTTTTGAAACAACACTCAGCTTTGAGGGCACCAGCGGGGGAGACAGGGGCAGGACCCGGCTCAAACAACCTCAGCCGCCAGTTAAGTGCCATCCCGATGCCGCAGAGAAGGAAGGCGAAGCTAGATGAAGGTCACAGCCACGCCAGGGCCTGGCTTGAACAGGGCAGGCGAGCCCAGGCTCTTGGTCCAGCCACAAAGTCAAGGCTAAGCTGAGTGCACTGCGCCAGCTATTCGGTGGACGAGCTGGGATTGGAGGCGGTCTGGAGCTCCTGCGGCACATCCACTCTGTGCACCCTGGAGCCCAGCGGGCTCTAGAGAACCAGGAGGGGTAGGTGGCCTCTGCAGTTCACTCGCCAGCACAGCCTTGCCCTCAGGAGGCCTCAACAGTGCACTGCAGCCAGAGACCTCCAGCAGCAAGGCACGAGTCCACACCTGTACTGTCCCCAACTTGCCGCACCAATACACCGCTATTCACCCGCCAGCAATGACAGCCATACCTTGGCCTGGCTTAGCATCACATTTGTGCTTTACCGTCTATAAACGGACTCTCTGCTCCAGAAGAAACACCCACGAGACCTGCCTTAGGGTGCACTAAGGTGGCAGGGGAACATATCCCATGGTTCCAACCCTGGCTAGGAATCACTCGTCTCAAATGTTTCCAGTGGTTGCAGAGAGGCCAGAAGGCACCCCGCCTGCCCTGCATGGCACAGAACAAGCAGTGGACATGATTAAATGGATGGTATGGAGAGAGGACAGATTGCTCACATCCCTGTCGCAAGCTCCAGGCAGCAGCAGCAGCCTGGCAGAAAAATGCCTGGGCCCATGAGCCAGCGATCACTGAACCATGGAGGGAGGGAGAGTCACCACCTCTCGTCCCATCATACACAGAGGCTCCCATTGTGGGCATCCATCCAACAACTTTTCTCCAGAGTCTTGCACAAAGAAGGGAGTTGTAACCCTTCTCACCACCACTGCTATGGCAGCTAATCCCATGTGCCCCAGACAGATCCTATCCCAGCTCCACCAAGTCCACTGCTCATGGAGGCCCCGCTCCCCTTTGCCCCACCGTGCTGACAAAGACCAGCCAAGGAAGCAACACCCCGCGGGCCAGCCGTTTCAGGGTGGATACCATTGTCTGGAGCCTAGCTGCATTCAGCCTGACGCAGGATGTGGCTCGTCCTTGCATTTCAGCCGTGGCTCTCAGATAGCCCAGTCAGGATGTTATCTAGCAAGCACGTGCTTTCCACTCTGAACCAAGCCTCTTCCTGCCTCCCCGCAGCCAGCCTCAGAAACGCTCCCGAGTCTGGTTCCAGGAAAGATCCAGACACACGGACCATAGGACTTTACCAGGAAGAGAAGGAAGGGGGTTATCACTTTAAGAGGGAGCACGGACAGAAAGACCAGCCCCCAGACTGTCTGCAGAGTGAAACACCCATAAATCTCACTCCACTGACCTGGCCCCCGAAGCAGCCACTTACAAGCCCCGGCTATTCCATGAGAACAGGACGTGCGCGGGTCTTGGAGAGAAGAATTTCCAAAGCGCTTCTGCACCTTGCCTTTTTAAACCCCGGACGTGTCAAGGGTGAAGTCCTCCCAGACTGCCCCAACCCACCACCCATGCAGCAGGCTAACCACTCCACGACCCTGACTCTGTGCTGAGGTCAAGTAACGCAGACCTTGCGCGCAGGGGGCTGAAGAGAAGGCAGGAAGAGCCCCTGTGCATGTGACAGCAGCAGCCCAGGTCAGAGCTGAGTTGATTGAAGGAGCCGCAACACGGAAGTGAAGCTCAGCAGCAGCTCGAAGGCCTGACCTTCGTGACACCCGCAGCGTTGTCTGCGGCACTGAGTCTGGCAGAATTATTTGCATCCCCCAAAGTAAGAGCTAATGGGATCTGGCAACAGCACAAGACCAAACCGGTGCCTCCAAGACAAAGAATCCCATGGCAGCTTGGTTTCTGGCACGTCTGATTCCACCACCAGATACAATGCAGCAGGAACGAACCTGCATACCTGTTGAGACATTATGTTCTCATTCGTTTTATTTTTTCTGGCTTGCAATCTCTTAGGTCCTGACCTCTTTCCTGGCACACACTGATCCATTATGCACATGCAGCCCTGAACCTTTTTTGCAACCTTGTGCTAGAGGCAATGCAACCCTTGTCGAGAGCAGGACCCAGCCCTCTTAGAAAGCTGAGCCGGGGGCCGTGCCGAGGGCCATCAGCATCCAGACGCCTGGCTCCACAGCACTTTGACATCCCAAACCACAGGTGAGGGGCTGCCGTGCCAGGACAGAACCTAGGGGTTTCTGGCAGCAGGACAAGCCAGAGGACCTGTAACATGCATGCGTGCGTTTGGTGACTTCACCGGCTGCACACGCACCTGGCTTCCCTCCCTCTGCTGCCCTCCATTCCCCATCGCCTGCAGTCAAAACTGATGCATGGGGACTCTCCAACTCCACATCGCAGCTAGTCCCTGCTACAAGCCTTAGTTTCCCTTCCCCGCCCCTCAGCTTCCTTGGATTACATCTCAAATGCCAGCTCCTCACGGTGGGGCCGACTTGCTGGCTGCAAAAGCTCCCAGCCTGCATGGGAATGATTTAACAGCCACACTGTAACTGCACGTGAAGTTGTGTTTATGAGGTAGAAACAGAACATTTGTGCCCTGCTACCCTCCGGCTGCCAACTCTCACCTGCCCTTGAGGCCAGGAGCTGCTGCCAATGCACCAGAGGAGTCAACAATCCAGCCACCTTGTGTGCACTGTAGCTTCTGTTTTACTAATTTCACTGCCTGTAACTTTTCCCCGGGCACGAGATAATGCCCAAGTCAGTGTTCACGGCTCCCTGTAGCTGACGGTATGAGGGAAGCTGGAAGCCGCCTGTGTCTGGGGGCTGGACAGATGTTGGGCCCCAGTGACTGCACTAGCAGAGCAGACATTCCTTCACACCTCGTCACCTCCTCCATCAGAAATGACCTACAGAAGCCTCCGCCTCAGCTCACATCTGACAGCAGCAGCTGCTCAGAAGGCTCAAGCTGCTCCTGACAGCTATTGCACCAAGCTCCCAGAGATTACACCCCGAGGGATTTATTTTACCGTGCCAGTGTCCGATACAGGAGGCATGTTAGAATCACCTACTCAGAGGAGGAAGCGGGGATGGAGGATTTCAGGCCCTGCCCTCCCTTGTGCCATGCTTATTGCAGCACTACGTCAACTGTCCCATTTGAAAGACAGAACATGTTACATTAGCAAAGAGCCGCCTGACTCGGACGTTTATCCTGGTGGTAGTCCTTTGTGAGGGGCAGCTCCACTCTTCCAGGATATCCTGGTTTACTCGTAAGCAGTCATGAGGCTTTCCACAAATCTTTGCTCATACTGGACTGCCCGTGCCAGCAGAGCGAACCTTGAGCTGATAAATGCAGCTCCTCCCTGCATGGGCAGGCTTGCCAAGCTACAGTACAGAAGCAATTATGGAAACCACATCAGACCATGTGTTATTTGAACAGCAAAATCCTCAGCCGTGAATCAGTGAATGGGGCGCAACAAAGGTTCACCCCACCCTCCAGCGCATGGATGAGTGCTGGCAGTGCTCCAATTCCTCCCGAAGAAGGGCTAATGCCCATCGGTTGCTGTCTAAGCCCAGGCTTCAGAAACACAACACCCTCCAGGAATTACTGCTCCAAACCAACCTGAGCCTGCTGCCTGGTTGGAGCTCGCTCTGTAACCCCAGCATCACATGCTGAGACTCCAGATGGCAGCTGGGCTCCGCACGCACCATTTCCCCGTTTCAATTATGCAAATTCTGCTTAGTGGTCACCAGAAAGTGCTCTGTCTGCCAAGTCAACGAAGGTGAGTGTGATCCATCCAGATGCCTTCTCCCTCAGGATGCTGCCAGCCCCCAGGATTCGTGAGCCAGGCAAACACCCAGAGAGCTGGGCTTCACCGTGACACCACATCCCCCAAGCAGGGCAAGGGAAAGCCGTCCATTTATACTCAGCTACTGGTCTGGGCCCCTTCCCATCAAAAAGCGAAGCATTCACCCTTGTATCAAAGTGGATAGGAGGTCTGCTAGGGACTAAGCTCATTCTTACTATTTGCCGTGACCTGGCTATTTCCCCTGGAAGCCCTAAAAGGGGGCTCTGGTAAGTCAGCCCCAAAGCTCAAGGAAAAGTGGGAGAACTGAAGTTCTGAATACAAAAGTCAGAAGAATAAAGCAGAGCTGCTGGATGGTGCAGCACTGCAGTTCTATATTCCCCGGGGTTTCTCTGCAAACCCAGCCCTGCAGCCTTGCACTTGCAGGTAAAACCAACTTTTCCACTTTCCCTGGATGCGAGGTTTTGGATTTGGTGGTCTGATTGACTTGGCTGGAAAATAAATGAAAGAACACTTTGAGTGGCCCCAAGTATCTGAGCTCCCTGTGCAGAAAGCACCGTCCCCAACACTCCAGAGTGTGCTGAAGAGAAATGATTTTCCCCTGCACCCAAGCAGCTTGGATAGTTGCTTCCCAACATAAATCAGCAGGAAGCGGGTGCCTAGATTCACTGGGTTTGTCTAAAAGCTTCAGTAACCTTTGTAATCTTCCATGCAAGTGCAAAGCCTCATCTGTCCAAAGCAACCAGGGTCTCAGCTCCGTACTGTGGCACTCACAACGGGCCAAGGTCTCTGTATTCTCAGCCCCAAATGTTGGGGAACCACGTGATGGTAAACAGGGTCAGGCTAACACCCTCCCCGCTCTGGGCCCTTTTATTGCAACAAAATTCACACAACAGGTCTCAAAGTATAATTCACTGAGCACCTGCTCCCCTATTACACTGTGCTGCTTTGCTTCCCAAAAGCTACGCTAAAAATTAAAAACCCCTTCCTCTCCCATCCCCTTTCTGCAGCAGCCATGCTGCAGTGCCTGATGTTCACTGACAAGCACTGGGAGTGAAGATGGCACATGCTCTGCAGCAGGGCAAAGTGGGGTTTCTATGAAACGCTCCATTAGCACACAGCCCTGCTCAGTGTGGTGACACAACAGCTTACCTTCCACGTCGTACCAATGGGCACCGTTGGTGATGCCATCTTTGAAAGTCTCATCTTCCTCCCCCGGGCAGTTTGGGGTGCCAGTTTTCATAATGGGGTGGTGTGAAGCATAGGCTTTCGCCAGGTACTTGAATACTTCATCATCGGCCGATTTGCTGTAGATGCCGGAGGACTGATGAGTGGGAGAGTCATCATAGGGGTAGCTCGCCACCACAGAGCCTCCGTGCAGATTCCCGGAAAGCACAAACCTGCATTTGGGGAGAAAGCACATGTTGGTTAGAACCAGCGAGCGCACATCAGGCAGCGGGAACCGCCACCGCCCATCCACCAGCCAGACCAAGGGAGCCCCTTCCATCCCAAAGTGCTCCAGAGCAGTTTCAGCACCTCGGGGCTCACCGCGGGGGAGGAACAGGGGAGCTCTTGAAAAGCTGTTCATGCTGGGACAGGATGTAAATGCCCCTTTGTCCAAACACGATGGCAAGATGAGGCGTTCTGCTAGAATTTGCACGACATCAGGCACACACCCAACCCATATCATAGGGCTGTCAGCAGCACACTCAGAGCCCAGACCCGGTCCGGTCCGGACAGGCCGTCCTCACACCCCGCCAGCTTCAGGTAGTGCAAATGAGCAGGGGTGTCGCAGCCACTGGGAGTTCAGTGCAGGAATGCCTTATTAGTCCATCAAAAAGGATTAGTTTGCCTTTTGTGGTACAGCCTACTTCCTTTGAGGCTTGGGCTGCTGGGACTGCAGCTCATTGCTAGATAAAGTTCAAAGGAGGGATCCTCCAGAGCCCCGCGCAGATTGGCCATCTGGAGATCAAAGGAGAAGGCTTTTGCCTCTGCTGCCTAGGGACTGAAGCATCACCATGGCAGCCACAGCTTAACGCAGCTGCCACTAGTCCATTGTGCGTCTGCTCCGAAAGGAGCATCCACGTGTCCCGAAAATGGAAGTTTTCAGAGCCAGGAGCCCTGCGGAGAGGCTCCGAGCGCCACCTGAGCATGAGAAGTCAGCAGAATTTTGCAGCAGGCTACAAAACCAGATCGGTTATTCACTCTCCAATTCAACATCCCGGGAGGTGGGACAAACGTGTTGCTTCACTCTACGATACAGGAAGGCAGAGCTGCATGTTTTTGTATACGCTCAGCTTTGAACAGGGCTCAAGCCAAGACGTAGGGCAGGGCTGACCTGCGGGGAGGCGTTTAAGATGCACCCATTGTGCAGACGGACGGTTTCCTAGAACGTGGCTGCCTAGGACAGCAGCGGGTCGCCGTCGTTGTCCCCCCCCTCCGCCTTTTCTTTAGCCTGGTCACCGGCAGCCACAGATGCCTGAACACACCCGAGGCACTCAACGCCTCTGTGCTCCTCCAACTCTCTTTGCCGATTTGGAGAGGAGGAGAACTCAGGTTTGCTTGCTTCAACTGGTATTTGTCACATACCAGCAGAGCTGGCCCGATCGCCTCCTTGCTCCATCTAGCACGTTATAGGGAGGCTGGCCGAGCCGGGGAACAGCATTCCAACCCCGCAGGATTTCTGAAACAAACCGTTTTGTTTACTCACTCACTTTGTACCAGCGATTAAATTAGTACCGCAATTGTAATAGCATTAACTACCACTGCCGGGCCGAGGAAAGCACAAAGGGCTGCATTGTTCCCGTCCAGATCTGGCACCAAGCTGCTTTTTGATGAGGGCTTGTGCAAATGTCGTCTTTCTTAATGGATGGTTAAATGGCGTTTTGAACCCACAGGATTTCCCTCTGCAAGATAACGCCGCGGGCTCGGACCTAGAGAGTCCTGTCCCAGCCCGTCAGGGAAGCCGGCCCGATCGAGAGCCGCATCACGAACACAGCCTGGCGACTCTTCGGCAGTTAGAGCACGGGATCCTCCCTGGCACCAGCCGATGGCCACACGCAAAGCAGGTTACACCTCAAATTCTTCACGGGGCAATTCTGCTCTCGCCCATTTAGGTGCCCGCTGGCATTTAACTGCAGTTGCTTCCAACTGACAGCCTTTATCCAACCAAGCCCTGAAGAGTTCTTTGAAGACGGATGCACTTTGTTGCAGTCCCTTGGGTCAGCTCTGCTCAAGCTGCTCTCATTAATAAAGTCTAACGAACGCCAAAACTGCTGGCACGACTCCATGCACCCTGTCCCACGGGGACGTGCTGACTCTGTCAGTGCTGTTCAGGGGTAACCACTCCACAATCCTCTCCAGGTTTGTCCTCAGCAAGTTCAGTCTAGTTTTGGCTGGGGTGACATAGTTGGGGCTGGTCCTGCTTGGAGCAGGGGGGTGGACTAGAAGCGATCTCCCGAGGGCCCTTCCAGCCATGACTCTGATGACTCTCCTGCACCTGGAGCAGCCTGGCCCACCATTTCTCTGCCGCAGCAGATGTGACAAACAAGGGAAAATTTATCATGAAAACTCAAGCCTGGAAGGGACTGGGAAACACTGCTTCTCACAACTAGCACCAACCAGGGCCCCCCTGGTCTGAAGAGCCGGGTGTGGCAAGACACACTCCTGCTCCGGGTCTAAAGGGCCACAGCTAATACTGGAGGGAGCTCCTGATCCTCGGCAGGGCTCACAGACGGAGCTGCGGCGAAGCCCGCAACAAAACACCAGTTTCGCCTTGAATGAAACTTGCGTCTGGCCGGCTACACCAAGCAAGTGGCATGCGACCCCCAAGTCACTGCAGCCCCACACAATCGCAGGCAATGCGGGTGGGAAGGGACCCCAGGAGGTCACATCCAGTCCAGCCACCGCTCCAAACACGACAGGCCCCGACTGCACCATCCCCAACTACCCGTGCCTGGTGCATGCGAGGTGCGCATGGTGCTGTACACAACCGTGACACTGTCGCAGATAAAGAGGGTGGCAGGGACCTCAGGAGGTCTCATCTAGTGCAACCCCTGCTCCAAGCAGGACCAGCCCCAACTATGTCATTTTTTGGATGGGTCCTAAACACCTCCAAGGATGGAGACTGCACCACCGCTCTGTGCAACCTGTTCTAAGATCTCACCACCCTCCTAGCGCAAGGTTTTTCCTAATATCCAACTTCAACTTCCCCCGCTGCAACTGGAGCCCACGGCTCCATCCGTCACCTGCCCCCGCCGAGAAGAGCCCGGCTCCCCCGCAGGCTGCTGCCAACTTCCCCCTCCGCTCGCTCCCGAGGCCGCTATCCACCCCCTCCACTCAGCCGTCCTGGGGGAAGGCAGGTCGAACCCGCGGGGCCACGACACGCGTCCTAGCCGCCAGCATCGCAGGCAGGCACACGCTGCGCCTGTCCACGGCTGCGCGCAGCCCGAAAACCAAAGACACTCGAGATAAAAGGGGGCTGGAGTCAAGTAGCCGGGGCGCAGGGACGACACCAACCCCTTCCGCACGGCGCGGCCCAGGTTACGATGTCACGATGGGTGACACGGACGCCAGATGTCACAAATGACAAGCGACACGGACCACAGGTGTCACGGCCAACACGGATGACAGACGCCGTGCCACAGACGATACGGACATGGACGACAGGCGTCAGGGACGTCACCGACGACGCAGCCGCGAGGGAGGGGCGCCGGCGGCTCTTACTTGTTGCCGCGCATCCAGGCCATGAGGGCGCGCACCTCGGGCACGGGGCGCAGGTCGGGCGGGCCGGGCGCGAACTGGTCGGGGAAGCTGCGGTTGAGGTCGCGGCCCAAGGCGTTGGCGCGGCCGGGCCCGGCGCCCGCGTCGCCGTCGCCCTCGCCCTGGTCCTGGCCCTGGGCCTGGCAGGCGCCCTCGCGCGCGCGCTCGAAGCCGTCGGGGTTGAGGCTGGGCAGCAGGTGCAGGTCGGTGCGGTTCAGCAGGCGCTGGGCGCGGGGCTCGCCGGCGGCCCAGGCGCGCACCAGCTCGTGGGCCAGGCGCAGCAGCAGCGGGCGCGCCAGCGGCTCGTCGCCGTGCATGTTGCCCACCAGCTTGACCTGCGGGCGGCCCGGCAGCGGGCCCGGCTCCGGCTCCTGGCCCTGGCCGGCCGTGAGGCGCAGCACCCAGAGCGGCCGGCCCTCGGCCGACGTGCCGATGCTGCTCAGCCGCGCCAGCCCCGGCGGCGCCGCCTCGGCCACGGCGCGCAGCGCCTCGCCGAGCTCGGCCGCGTGCGGGTAGCGCAGCCCCGGCGCCTCCGCCGCCGCCTCCGCCTTCTTGATGTGCGCGCCCCGCGCCGCGGCCAGCAGCGCGCACAGCACCGCCAGCGCCGCCATGGCCCTCTGCGGCCGCCGTCCCGCCCCGACCTCGGGCCGGCCGCGGGGGGCGGGGCGCGCCGCGCACGCCCAATGGGCGGCGCCGGCGCCGGCGCGGGCCAATGCCAGCGGCGGCTGAGCGGACGCCGCGCCACGCGTCACGGGAAGGGCGGGGGGCTCTTAAAGGCGCCCGCACCGCCCTCGGCCGGCGCGCCTCAGCTGCCCGTGTTTGCGGCACGCGGCTGTGCGCGGCGCTGTAGGCCGCCGTGACACCGGCACGGACAACGGCAGTGAGAAGCGGGCTCAGGAGGTCACAGCTAGCCCGAGTTCTCTGCTCCAAGCAGGGCCGGCCCCAGCTACCCACGCTTGTTGCACGCGGCGTGTGCACGGTGCTGTGCACCGCCGTCGACAAGGAGGGTTGAAGGACCACTGTAGCTGAGGAGGTCACATCAGCTCCGTGCAGCTCAGGCGGTCGCATCCAGCCCACCCCCTGCTCCAAGCAGGACCGGCCCCAGCTACATCATCCCAGCCAGGGCCGCGTCTAGCCAGGTCTTCAAAGCCTCCCGGGGGGGGAGGCCGCAATCTCTGGGTCGCCTGTTGCTGTTGGGAGTGAGAGAGCTGCCCCTACTACCTAGCTGCGACTTGTGTTGCTGCAACTCGAGCTTCCCTTCATGCAGCCTGAAAGCCCCCAAGGGCAGAGGCGGCCAGGGAGAGTCAGCGATGCTCTTGGTAGCACCCGCAGGGTGTCACAACCTGACGCGCGGGAGCCTGACCACAGACGGAGCTGAACGGAGGCGCGCAAGAGGAGCCCCCGGCTCCCGGGGGTGCTGGCTCCCGGCGTCGCCTCCCAGGGCTCGTCACCTGGCCTCGGGTGAGCCGGGAGCATTGCTGGAGGCGTTGTTACCGCGGGCCGGCCCCTGCGACACGCGGGTACTTGCAGGCGGACACTCAGCAAATGTTTGATCCGGCATGAAAGCAAAGCCGGGTTTGTTCCCGCAGGTGAAGCGGTATGGCAATGACGTTCTTCTGTCTCGCAAGAGTCCCGGTCGGTAAGTATTTGGAAAGGACAGCGCCCTTGCCAGTTCCTGTTTAGCAGCCTGGACGTTTCTAACATCCTCCTCTGTTTCCCAACCCTGGCGTTTCCAGCTGCAGACGTGAGCCCGGGGTTTAGCACATACAGAAGCATAACTTGCCAGCCGGCTGTGGACAGAATGAAGCTTTAACCTCACTGCGGACGAAGCTTGTTTCGCGTTGCGGGTCATGCGGTGCAAAGGCCAGCTGCGATTTAATAATATCGATTAAGAGGCCACGGGGGACACGCACAGCACGTCCGGTTTTTTTTGTTCTTGGGGCTCATCTGCATGGTGCAGCTGTCAGGAGAGATGCCCGCAGCGGAGAACAGGATTGACCCCCCAGATATGACTGGGGGGAGAGGCTGGAAAAAAGTGGTCATCTGAGTGCTTCTCACATGCAAGTGGGAAGGAAAGGCGAAGACTCAACAGTCCAGCATAGCATGTCAGCTATAGAAGGTGCAAATCCCACCTTTAAATGGATACCAGAGCAACTGGCATCCAAACCAGGCCTCCCTCCCTCTTCAGGTGATGAACCTTTTCTGTAGCTTCTTCAGACCGATTTTAGAAGGGAAATGCTGGTTGTTTTCAATATCCTGCAGCAAATGCAACCGTGTTTGTTCTGACCTAACCCTTGCAGCTCCGGCTCGGTGACACCCGTGTGAGTCAGAGCGCCGGTTTCCGGTACGACCTGCAGGGCTCGCAGAACCTGCAGCCTCTCCTCCTTCCTCCCCCAGCCCTGCCTTGGCTCCTGCTTGCAAAGCAGCTGCAAGGTTGTGCACACAAGGATGCTGAGCAGTGAAGGACTTTGGCTCCAGCTTCACCGCACCATCTACTGTGGTGCCAGCCACAGAGGAAAGGTGCAAATTAATTTCTGGGTTGGGATTGATAGAGGAGAGTCTCCCATTGACCAGAGAGATGAAGCCTTTCTTTCATCTTCTGCAGCTTCTTCACAACGGGGAACTGAGGGCAACTGAAAGGTGGCAGAGTTAAGACGTTTAATGATACTGAAGCAGTTTTTCACAAGGTCAAACAATTCCTCTGGTTTTCCAGAAGACGCGAGTTGGGAAACGACCTTGGGATCTTCCTCTGGCCCGTCAGAGTAAAAAGATAAAATGATGGATAGGATTCTGCCTGCTCTGTTAGGACGGGGCGGGATTGCCCTAATCTCAGAAGCCGGCACAAAGCGGAAACAACTTGAGGGTGAGCCCAGTCCATCTGAGGTGAAGGCCCTGGAGGAAATGCATTTGGTCCAAGTTAAGCAGCAGTCTTACTCCGCGACCCTGGCAAGTCGCCACCTTGTAACTTGGTTTAATAAGGTGGAACACCGCCCAGTTCCCCTAGCAGATGGCTTGAGTGTGGATGGGGTCGGTACCATGAACCTGCCAGGATGCCCGTTTGATTCGGAAGCTGAAATCTAACCCAGGAGACTCCCCACCAACTCCAGGCCACGCGTGAATGGAGTTTAACAAAGATAACCCTGCTTTCTTCAGAGTGTAACCTTACCCATTTTAACTCCCGGTTCTTTTCAGATGAACTTTTCCCTTGGACTGTATGTCTCAGATCAGGGCACAGATATATAGTTGTTCGTTTTCTAGCTCACTTAGGTGTCCATACCGGTCTAGGCACAGACTTGACACAAAACCCGTGAGTGATTCACATCAATTAGCAGCAGCAGCGTGAAACCACACTGATCACTATGGCTTCTTTTTTCCCCTCCATTTACTATTCTCAGTTATCATTCCTACAATACTCCGGTATATCTGTCACGCATCAAGCAGCTCTCACAAGGAGCGAACATGCGCTGGTCTTGAGGCAGCCGTGGGACCATGGGTCCATTCCTGGTGCGTGGTGTAAAAGACTATTTCTTGTAGCAGTTGCTTAAAGTTATTGTTAGAGGTTCTCAATTGAGATCGCAAAGGAGGAACGTGCATGGAGCATCACTGACAATCCAGAACGTGGCTGCTTGAGGTTTCACCAGGCTTAACAAGGCAAGTTAGCGGGATGTAGAATAAAAAGCACAAAGAGAAATGGAAGCTCACAAATGAAGTCTCGCCCCTTTTTTCTCAGCCCGGGGAACCCTTGGGCGCGGAGTCAGGTACTCTGGATTCTGCAGATCTGGTCGGCTCCATCGCACTGACTTAAAGTTTGCTTGCCCATCTCCCAGGGCTCGGTGGGACGCGTGCCATCTTGCTTCCTACGGGACACTCGGCAGCAAGGCTCTCGTTTCCGTCCTCTCGGTGTCTCTGCTGCTTTGGCCAGTATCCAGTAGATGGCATCCATGTCTAACAAATTTCTTTCATCATTTTCTTTTTGGAGGTCTCTCTTATGTTCTATTAATTTAAGGGATTGTATTTTTCTACTAATCCCTCCTATTAATTTTTGGCGCGCGCACGGGCTTTTCAGCAATTTCTGTTAGTATCTCACGGTTACATACTGATAAGATGCTTGTGACTTGCATCTTTCTTATTCTCTTTTGTGCTATAAAACTCATACATCTTCAAGAGAAAACAGATATTTAAAAAGGAAAGCAGCCTCCTTCGTGTACATGTAAAGGGCATCGCGTGTATTATTCTTTGATTAAGTCTAATCATTTCACTTCCTTTTAAGGGTCTAATAAAAACTATCACATCTCCCCAAAGAACCTGGCCTGCCTGTGTCCTTAGACCAACACGGGTACAACCAAAAACCCAGCAACTTCCTTTTGTTGGCATGTTAGACATGATTACACTGCATTAAACAAATTGCCCCCGTACAGAGAAATGTATCAAATGTTGTGTTCCCTGCTGGGGCAGAAGCTCACGGTTTGGGTGTTTTGAGGTATCAGGAAGTTTGCATCCACCTAGTGCACACTCCTAACTCCTATTTGCAATTCCTGCCCTGGTCCCTGAAGCACAACCGACTCGGTGGCTGTGCTGCAATGGAGAACGACGTGGGGCTGTCAACTGGCAATCCTGCAAGAGTCCCTCTAGCCAGACAGGAAGAACGTCCCACCTGCATCCCTACTGGTGAGGGGCTCTCGCCTGAATGAGTAACACAACTTTGTTTAAAATCTTGCTTCCTATTCCTGGGGTCCTGCACCACTGTCTTGACCTCGCTCAGACACTGTGCCTCATCGCCTGAGGTGTGGCAAGCACAGAGAGTTTGCTTTCCAGCTCAGCGAATATATTTAAGGCAGATTTGACACCTGGACAGCCCGCAGTGGGAAGCAGATGCTGCTGGAGCTCACAGTTTCCCCGGGGAAGGATGACACTTCATTAGTCTCGCACACAGGACACAACTAGAATACATTTTTGTGGGAGGGTGATGCAGTGCTAAGTCCGTGGAAGTGGTGTTGATCAGGGGCTTTGCTTCCAGCCCTGGCTGTGACAAATGGAGAGGACAGCTTTAGCTGCCGTCATGCTTCTCAAAGCCGACGTCTAAGTGTTGCAAAGTCTGTTTTACCGTGAATTAAAACGGGATTGCAATCGGGGACCCAGAGTTGGCTGGGGTGACCTTCAGGTTCTGTTGTGGGAACGTTTCCCTGAGAAGGGGATTACGGCTCTGAGCAGCTCCTTCTGTACACGACAAGTGAACCAGTGTGTATGAGCCTTGGCCCGTGTGCATGCCGGTGCACGTCTCATTACACACCTACTTCCACAGGCAGCTCTCGTTGCTCAGCGACATTTCTCACCCAGGGTAGGGTCCTTTTTGTCTATCGGTGTCCGGAGGGCCACGAAGTACCGGCTGTTCCGTGACCGCTGTTCTGAGCGGTCGGATCCAGCTCACACGGGGGCAGGGAATGGAGTCAGAATCGACAACATCAAGCGGAAAATAAGCTTCATCCTTATCGTGTTCTAAATCTGCTCTTATCAGGTTTCCCAGGCTTGGATTACACTGGGGAATTGACTGGCAATGATTAATTTATTCACCCCGGGTGTGTTCAGAGTCACATTTAACAAAGATCTCAGCTTGCATATTGTTTTGCTTTCCCCCGGCCACCACTTGTCAGTGAGAGCCATGCTGGGTCCTCAGCACAGAAACCGCTGCAGGCAGAGGGGGGCACAGGAACAGCCAGACGGGATCAGGCCAATAGTCCCTCTGCCCTGGGATCCTGTCCCAAAGGGAAACAAAAAAGTGGGGTGTCAGGGAACCTTCCCGGAGAAGAAGTTCCTTCCAGGCCTGGCCTCGTTGTGGGCTGATTGATGCCCTGAAGTGGGAAGGAGGATGCCCCCCACAAAGCCGTGTAATGTCGTGGTGGAGGATGTCACCCGTATTTGTCGAATTCTTCTTCAAATAGTACTAAGCTGAGGCCTTGACCATACCCTGTGGCAATAAGTGTCATCAGCTAATTGTGCCACCTATAAAGTATTGCCTGTTGCCTGTTTTCAACTGCCTGGCTCTCAGTGACATGAGGGCTGAGCTTTCCTATAATACTTCTGCCGGGCAGCTCTCACAGTCAGTGGTTACCTACGTTGTACCAATGGGGAAACCGAGGAGCAGGCAAGCGGTGACTCGCTGGGTTCACCCAGGAGCCCAGTAGCACAGGCAGGAACAGAAGCAGTCTCCGGCGTTGCAGGCTTGTGCTCTATGCCCTCAGCCTTGCTACATGCTTGACCTTCTCTCCAGAGCATTCGTTATTCGGCACCCGCGCCTTTTGTCTCCATTTATTATCCCCTCAGGAAATGAAGAAGCCCCTTTAGTTCCAGTCTTGCTTCACAGGAAAACTTCTCCATGGCTTCTCTTTCTGCTATACCCTTTGGGTAGGTTTAAGGTACTGAGAGTATTAATGCCCTCCAAGTGAGCATATACCCAGTGCTCCTAATGTGGCAGGAGGACCCCATCAGCATAATTCCCCATCCCAGTCTTTCTGTACCCTGCTGCACCTGGATGTGATTTTTATGCAACACCAAACCACAAAGCTTAGGGGCTCCCTGATTATTTTTAGCGGTAGTAATAGCATCCTGATTAAAAGCCTGTCTGTACACACTTACCCCAACCATCCTAAGAAGACAGGATGCTATTGTCTATACAGAAGTGCCACACCTGATTCCAGTTCTGTTCTGAGTTCAGTTTGAAGCCTAGGGAGTCCACTGAGGGCTGGAGACCAGCGCTGACAACGGCCTGGCCTCTCCCAAAACAGCACTTCCCAGGGAAAGCAGCAGCAAATAGCCCTCCAAGGCATGTGATGTAGGTGTCAAACAGAAATGGCTTCCTCATTTGTTTTTATGAGAATTATACCAAGACACCACTTGGACAGGGACCCGCCAGCAAAACGTGCGGCGGGCTCTGGCACCCTCTGGTGTGCAACGAGCCACAGGACACACACCATGGCTCTCCCTTTCCCGGTGCTGTCTGCTGCGCTGAGCTTGCACACGCACGCTGGCAGATGGGCCGCACGCTCTACGGGGCCTTCCCCTCCCTACGAAGTGCTCTTAATGGCACACTTTCATCCACTTCTGCTCGCAGGACCACGAGCAGCCCAGCCCAAGAGGAGCCGAGCGCCTGTGGGTCCCCTGACGTCAGCAGGACGCACCCTTGGAGGTGAGGATCTGCAAGGACCTTGCAGATTATGACTGTCGCCTCCGTTCGGTTAAAGTGTAATGAGACTGGCTTCCTGGGTGCTGCGGTCGTGGGGCTGCCCCTGCACGCAGGGAGACCGATCCGACCTTTGGAAGTTGATCCCCCCCCAGGGAGCCGCTGCACCTTTCTGCCAGGGCCGGCCCAAGGGTTGAGCTTGCTGTAAAAATGAGTGTTTCCAGAATCGAGCACTGCAAGTGAGGGAGCTGGGGAAATGCACTCTGGCTGCATTAGCAGACGTAAGGGAGGGTGGTGACGTGCCCCAGCAGAGCGGAGCAGTCCAGGGAGCCTCCCGAACTAAGATGCTCTGGCCGGCCTCGAGCGGGGAGAGAGGACCAACCCATACCTCGTTTGCCAGCACCAGCACGGCGACTCTGCCATCTTATCTCCAACCCACATTGCAGACCTGGGGCCAGGTCCCCCCCAGCAGTGTCCGTCCCAGGAACTGCTCCTTTGGAGATCCAGGACAAACTTCTGTTGACTGGAGTGCCTTAGTGGGATCAGGGCCAATAACATGAAGGAACCTGAGAAGTTTTTTTTTTGCTTAAATCAGCAGTGCCTGGTACAGAGACTTTCTGGCTGGTTACTCATTGCCCCAGCCAGTCCCATAAAACAGCCAGCAACACACAAAGAATCCCTTTCTTCCTGGGGGTGTTGCAAACACTCAGAAATTCAGCAAAGGAACGAGGCCTTGAACCTGGTTTATGTGAGTCACTTGACAGGCAATGGCAATAAAAATATTAAAATTCAGACCTTATAAAAGAGGAGGGGAAAGCGCTACACGCTTCTTGACAGCCCAAGGTAAGCAGACTCTTCCCAAGGTAAGCAGCCTGGTGAGGGCTCTCAGGGAGACGGGAAGCGCAATGAAGAAGTGGGAATTGTTTCTGGGCAGTTAGAGATGTAAACGGCCAGTCGTTTCTTTTTTAAAGCAGAAAAAGACTTGGCTTCCCCACTAAGGCCCAAGCCCATCCGCTGTGGATGGCCTTTTTGAAGGACCTTACCCAGGCTGTGATAGTGATTTTTTTTTTCATTTCATTTTTATCCATGGCCAAATTAGCCAAATCCAAGTGTCCCGAACCATAAGTGGCCTTACTACCAGGAAACATCCTCCTCCCACACCTGGGGCTCCAGATTTTTCCAAAACCTTGGGCGGGCCTCCTACTGGCAGGCCCAAGCCCGGAGACTCGGGGTTCGGATGTCCCCGAGTTTTGCTCGCCCTCAGCCCCACGGCCCTCGGAGCAAGCAAGGGAGGAGACTCCCATTTCCATAAACTGGGTTTAAAACCGCTGCACCTTGGCGGGTGCTGAAGCATGCAGTTCTCCTGCGAGGCCGTTCAGGAAAACTGCCTTCTTGGACACAGATATGTGGTATCTCCCCTGCCAGGTTAAGAAGCCACGGGGCTTGTCCTGAGCTCCAGGCTGTGACACCAATAACACCTGCTCCATATTAGCAGTGGTAATAGAAGCAGTGCCTCTGCCTGCCAGGTCCCACCGGAGCACACCAGGGATGGCCCAGCACAGCTGCCTACCTGTCCCGGATGGAGTGCCTGTCCTGGCGATGCTGCTTTTGCCCTGCATCGTCACAGGTAAGCAATGGAGAAAAGCTGTGGGGTCTCCGGGCAAGACACAACATTCGTCGTCTGGACACGCTGCCTTCTCCTCAGCACCGGTCGCTGGACAGTGCTCGGAGCTGGATCCTTTCTCGTCACACATTGCCGTTCCTAAAAAATGCGACGGGTAAAGACCTGTCTGGTCCATTTGGGGAGAACTAAGAGGCTCCTGCAGTTACAAAGCTGGGAGGGCTGCTTTTTCCAAACCATGAAAAAGTGGAAGCCTGAAAGTTTAGCGGCCTCAGAGGACAAAGGCATAAAATCATGGATCCGGCTACTGTTTGTGTGAGCTCCAGTGCCGCTGTGTCTTAAACGTTTTTCCCCCAGCACATTTGTCCATGACCTGGGTGTCTTAGGGGCTGAAGATAAGTGGCAAATTATTTCCTCTAAAATGTGTCTTGCTTAACGTGGCCTGAAGTTCCTAGGTTTGAATCTGACTTTAGAGTCCTTTGACATGCAAAACTTGAATGAAGGCCACCCCTGTGCAGTGAGGATTTAACTACCCAGTTTATCCTCCCAAATGCAATTCAAGTCAGTTTTGTCCGGAAAACTGAGCATGGAAAGTCAGATACACAAATGTGTAGCTGTGAAAACTAAATCCAAGCAATATTCTGGGGAGTCGAGTATTTTGCTTTCTTGTGTCCTTTTGGTGTAAGGGTTAATGCACTGCTGTACTATGTGGTGGCTATTGCTGAGTTTGTCTTTGTAGCTCAAACCCTGGGAGCATGCAGATAGAGGGGCCTACGTTTGCTAGTGCTTTTAAATAATAGACACAAACCTAGAGCTCAGGATACCTGCATTTTAGTCTGTTTTTATGAATCTTAATCAATAATACATGTGCATGAAAAAAGTTAGCTTCCCAAGCTGCTTTTGAAAATGGAGCTGTTAGATTTAAGCCTGACAACTCTGTTGTGAACCCGCTCTGAGCAGGAGGATGATTATTAATATAGTCCTAACCTGTGGGCAAGCTACCAATCCAGGAACTAAAAGCGTCCTTCCCTTCCTCCTTCTCAGGTGTGGAGCTGGCTATAAATAATAAAACATCTGACTTCACGCTGACCACGACACTTGGCCCAGCGCTGTCCCTGTCGTGTGCGATACAGAACAACAGCCAGGAGGAACAGCTGATCTGGTACCGAGGGGACGGGGCTGTGGACCTGAAAGATGGAAATCAAATGAATGCCAGTCACCTCTGCTTATCTCCTGTCACCGAGACCGACAATGGCGTTGCCTTCACCTGCAAGCTGAAGCGGGATCAGTCCATCCAGGTCTCTGTGCTTCTGGATGTCCAGTGTGAGTTGATCAGATGGGTACCTACAGAGAGCCATGGCAGTGAAGAACCAGTGGTTTCAGGAGCCCACATTTCATGCCTTGGGGAGAAGATGTAGTTAGCAGGTGGCAATTAAAACACATCTTTTTCCCAGTGTAGACAGGACCTTGAGGGTGAATGCAAATCGCACTGAAATCAGTGGTACCCCTTGCATTTTCTCTAACTGGAGCTGGGTCCGGCTCTTGATAACGAGATGCCCCCCCCGCCCCCCCCAGCCTAGCTTCCTTCTTGAGATGAAACATGGGGCAGAAGAATTGCCCTGGCGTGTCTGTTTCTAATGGCGGTGGCCCGGCCGGTTCTGGCACTATAGTGAAGGGGGTGGCAGAACTGTTTCTCTGTTTCCTTATGATGGGAAGAGGGTGTGCAGTACATGGATACAAGGACATCCTTTTTCTTTGATACGGGAAGATGATGTTTGGGATCCTCCTAACCATTTCAGTCAAATACTTGTTGCAAACAGTTCGCCCCATCCTAAGTGGGAAAGACTCGCTCCAAGCAGAAGAAGAGAGCGACGTGACGTTGATCTGCAATGTGAAGTCCAACCCTCAAGCTCAAGTGGCTTGGCGTAAAGATAATGCCGTCCTGACCCTCGAGGCAAAGCGCCACCAGATCCACCAGACCAGTGAAGTTTCCAAGCTCTCGATCACGAAAGCACAGAAGTCCGATATGGGGCTGTATACCTGTGTGGCAAATTCTTCACTTGGAGAGGAGAGAAAGGACTTCCGTTTGGTGATTGAAGGTAACGACCGAGCATCCTGTATAAGAGTCCTCTTGTCCTTTTTAAAAGCAATGATCTTAGAATGAGTCGGGGCCACGTTGTCATTTCAATGACTGCAAGTGGAAAACTTGCGTCTGTGCAGTTCCCTGTGCTAACCCCCTGACGGCACAGCCATAACAAGGGTCAGCCTTATGTTCCTGGCGCTGGGTGACGATCGAGGGCTCCCAGAGCAAGTGCCTTTCCTGTTCCTGTAATCAGAAGTGGCTGCATCTCAGCGTCTCCTCCCGGATGCGTGAGCTATACTCCAAAAGCACTCCGGGGCTTGTCTGCAGTCTGCGCGCACTCGCCGAGTTGAAGCGCTGTAATGATTAGTTGTCCTGGGCAAAGTATTATACTTTTTATGAAACCCAGCATCTCCCTGAAGTCCCTGGGGGCCATTTGTGTGGGTCCATTTGCAGCATCAGGGCTTTATATCTTGAGTACTTCAGGGAAGGGGAGCTCCTGTTTTAGGGTTGAGCAGCGCCCAGTATCGTCAGACTCTGATCAGGGCTGAGGCCCCCTGACAGGGCTGGAGCAGAAAGGGTATATTATAACTTGCTGGGTTTTCTTTCCTCTCACGTCTTTGGAGCAGGTGTAGAACCAGCGGCCAGCAGCATCGTTAACAGGTCATGCCGTTGCCTCACCCTGCTTGATTTCCACAGCCTAATGGCCTAGCCTGGGAATCTCCTGTAGTGGCCACTGGTTCAAATGTCTCGCTGGTGCTGTAAAAACATCTTCCTGTTTGCTGTTGGGCTCTTTCTTCTCGAGTGCCCAAACCCTGTGATACGGGACAAGTTGTTGGTAGCGCAGCGCGAGTCACATTTAACATGGACAGGGAGAAAACTCTGTGATGGCTGACTTGACACAACTGCACCAACCTCTTGAATATTCAGGGGCTTTCTCCTTTCTTTCCACAGATAAAAAACCTGTTTTTCCTGTCGAAGCCATTGCTGCTGCAGCCGTGGTGGTTTTACTTACTATTGTTTTTGGAGTTGTGGCTCAAAGAGAAAAAATACTGAAGGTATCAAAAGCATCAATGAGGGTTAATAAGAAAAAAAATCACAATGGTGTGAGGGTAGCCACTGCTGAGAGAAAGCTTTCTTTCGTCTTACATTGATTTTGGAGGAGTAGGGGGCCAACGGGAGAGTCAAACAAAGCTCATGTTGCTTCTTGAACCTGGACATGAGTCAGAGAAGGTGGCGCACACTGTTCCCATGGGATGTGTCTGTAGACACGTGCACACAGGTCTCTGTAGTGCAGGTATTTGCGAGTGTGTGCGTGTGTGAGAAGATACTGAAGTTTGCCATATGCAGAAATGGTAGAACCTCTAAATCGCGACCCTACTTCTTGGTCATCATGGGATGGCTCAGAATATGTCCTAACACACTGAACATGGCCTTGTTTCAGCCATCGGTCCTGCTAGATCTGCCCAGCTGGTCACAGAGAAAGTGTCCCATATAAATAAGAACCCAGACTCACTGTGACTAGCCCGGCAGATTTAGCAGGACCAATGACCGAAACAAGGTCGTGCTCAGTGTGTTAGCACATCTTCTGAGCTATCCCCTGGTGACCAAGAAGTAGGCTCTGGATGTTGTGCCGCCCTCTTCTCCCAATGTCTGGGCTGAACTCGTCCAGCCCAGTGGGGTGACAGAGGCAGCTGTGTTCTAGATAACACGTCATGTT
Source organism: Crocodylus siamensis (assembly GCF_052110815.1). Classification (NCBI taxonomy): domain Eukaryota; kingdom Metazoa; phylum Chordata; order Crocodylia; family Crocodylidae; genus Crocodylus; species Crocodylus siamensis. The sequence goes on from NC_143407.1 coordinate 36,931,569, forward strand.
GCAATCCTTTCCACCCATGGCGGTTTTCACTAGCATACAGGTGTTGCCCTGGCTGACTTCCAGTTTGGGTAACCGTGCTGTGCCTCCCAAAGTGACTCACTTCATGTCTCTGTAGCACCTTGGAAAGAACAGTGTGTCATGCCATTGCTGCTGCAACTGCCTGCAGCTTTCCCCCCCATGCTGGTTTGCAATTGGACTCCGCATTCCCCCATGCTGGTGTGTAGTGGTGCTCGGCTTTCCCCCGTGCTGGTTTATAATGGTGCTCTGCATTGTATCCCAATGTCGTCTACACAGCAGCAGGGGGGAAGCCATTCTGGTGTGCTGTGCTGGGCCACCCGGGTGGAAGATGTTACTCACAGAGGAGAGTAATAAAAATGACCCTTAGTCATGCTTCTCACTCAGAAGTGATAAGATTGTGTTGCTTGTGTTTGCTTTCAGTGCTTCATGAAGAAAAGCGAAACACCAAGCGGAACAGCTCTGTAACTATCCGGTTCAAGGCAGGTATTTTTATTCAGAAAGTGTCACACGGATGGACCTTATCATGAAAACCCAGTTCCAGCTCAAGCTGTTTTATTCTCTTAACTAGAATAGGAGGGAGGAAGCGCTGCCAATGTGGAAGAATGGAGCAGGACACTTGTAACCTTTTTTTGTGTTGTCTGTGCTGTACATGAACAGGTGATTAAGAGGCAGTTTCTAGCCCGCTCCTATTTATAGCCAGTCTAAAAACACAATGCCTGAAAACAGCAGCAGCATGACCTAGTAGCTAGAGCAGTGCATGGCAAGTCCAGAGGCAGGATTGTGACACCACCTTGCCTGGTGACCCCAAGAAAGTCACCGCTGTTCCCTTTTCAGTTTCCATCTCCATTAAATCCTTGCTTCCTGACTGAACAGAAGCATTGCCAGGCTTATTCGGTTCTCGTTTGTAAAGCGCTTTGATCCTCGGATGAAAGGCAGTACAGCAACACCCAATGTAATTATCGCTACTATGGTGAAGGGGAGAGAACACTACGGACGGGACTTAATTAGCTAGAGGCAGAGAAAAGGTGATGAGCTGTTCTGTAACGTAAGCAGGATGCAGTAGGTACCAGAGCCCATTACTTTCCCTCTGGAAGCCTTGTTAACTCACAAGAGACAAGCAAATGTTAAGAAAAGGTCAAGTTCAAGTCCCCTCTGCTGTCCAACGATGCAGAATAACGCTGCAGCTCCCCCCATCCCCATGTAGTTCACCTGCGCCCGAAACATCAGTCACCTGGTGAGCAGAGGAGGACAAATGCTTCTCAGCATGCCCCGCACCTAGTCTCTGGCTCCTGCTGCAGAGGATGTAAAGTTGGGCAGAGAGGGAGCGGGACAAGGGAGGGTACTGAGAACAAAACGGTCTTGCCTAGGCCATGTGGGTTCAGCCCTCTGCCCCATGGCTCATTTCCACCCTTCCTTTGTATTTTACCCCAGGTGAACAAGTGCTGAGCTTACTGCGCGTGCCTAAGAAAGACGTTCTCTAGCACCCTCGTGTTCACAGCTGGGACTCTCCCTTGCACGCCGCCGTGGCTGCTCCAAGTTATGCAGCTCCTTCTATATTTATTGCTATTTAAAACAATGCTTACAATGTAAATGGCTCGTTGGGTACGTTGATTACAACCTATGGCTCTGAACACGTGAACAAAAGGGAAAAACACAACTCTGCTTCTTCCATTTGGTCTCCTGCCATGTTTATTCCTAGACGGCGCTTGCATGTCATCAGGATCATCTTCTATCAGGAATCGATTAGTCCCTGGTGAAGATTGCCATGGAAATGGCTAGGAAGTCACAAACAGAAACGCATGGTGTTCAAGACACAAATACCAGCAGAAGACAAGGTCTTAGATTGGTGCAGGGTTAGGTAACCCCTCAGATGTGCTGGTTTGAAATCCTTCCCTGGCCCGCAGTGATTAACAGTTGTTTAATGGGTCTCAGCGCAGTTCCCAGCACACAACCATCAAAGCATTTGGCTCTCATATTCTCCTTTCTGTCTATGCTGGGCATCATTACACTCTGCTGGGCGGGGTTTACTGGACTGGGTGCTGGGGCTTGCCTCTTACCGCATCTAAAAGGGAGACTGACCACAAGCAAATTCCTGACACACAAACACCAAACTTCACAACAGTGAGATACTTTGCATGTGAACAGAAAGCTTCATCCACAGGCACGGCCATGTAGGCAAAGGCAGAATTTCCTCCGGGAAAGCTCAGGAAAGTAATGAGACAGGACACGGGGAAGCCCCTGGGCATGCAGGAAGCTGGCCATGCCTACAGATACATGTTGGAGAGCAGTGACTCAGAGAAATGTCTCAACATGAACTCTCAGCCAGGCTGTGGCTGGAAGGGCTGATGCAGTCCTTGAATGGGAAGGAAGGAGAATATCAAGTAGAAGCATGGAAATGATCTAGCACTGGTAAGACAAGAAAGCTGCATCCAGTGTTGCTGTCTGCCCTCAAGAAGGAGGTCAAAATACTGAAAAGAGTTCAAAAGTAGGCCAGAAACAGGGTCCAAGGAGAGGGAAATGAGCCTTCTGATGTGAGGTTTGAGGAGCTCAATCTATTCCAATGATCAAAAAGAGATTGTTGGGTCAACTTGAGCACTACGTAGTTACTCGTGGAAAAGATACGTGATCACAGGAAGCTTTTCAACCTTGCTGATGGGGCAAAACAAGACCCAATAGCTGGGGTGAGAGGCTAATTCCTAGCAGTGAGGGTTATTAAAAATTAGATGAGCTCAGCTGGCCAAGGAAAGTGGGGGATGTGCCAACAGCGTGGGGCTTGGGAAGGAGATCAAGAATTTCTAAAAAAAAAAATGTCTTTTGATCATGCTTTGCAGAAAAAAATGGATTTCTTGTGGCACTGGAGTTCAAATGCAATGATCCTGATGGCGCTTTGAGTCTACAGCTATATCACATCATCATTTTTGTGATTTACACATTGTCTTTCCTGTGAATGGGTCCCCAGGCCAGCAGAGCTAGGAACAGTGCAGAGCCTTGTTTCTGGACCCAGAAGACCAGGGCTTGACACCCACATAAAAACCAGGCACCCCTGAACCTGCACAGGTGAAACAGGCTTTTTCTACCCAAGAGTAACTGGGAGGTAAAGCCTGGCATCCAGGAGCCACATAAGGAGGTTTCGCTGCTGCACAAAAGGGGTTTTGGGGTGAGGCTGGAAGAGCACAGCCTGCTCTTGAAGTCCTGGTGGCGATTACAAGGAGCTTTTGGCGACGAATGCTGGGAACAAAAGCTGCCTGAGAAGCACATCGTTGCTGGCCAAGTCGGGCAGCTCTTCTAGCCCTACATGCACCTCCGTGACGGGATGCAGTGGAAAATCTTCCATCAAACAGCCACGTGTGCCCTGTTAGGACAAAGTGCCCAATTAGTGGAATTCTTTAAGCGACGGTGCCCCATAAAGGTGTAAACAGTAACCTTTGAGCATGGGGAGAGCGCAGGCTGGCCGGACTTTGAGCCCACAGGGAGGGGGCAATGGCTGTGCGCGGCGAAGGTTGAGCATCACTATTTCTGAGCCTGCATTGACACCCACCAAGTCTATCAGATGGGCCCTGCTGCTGACGCCACCTCCCCTTGGCCCTTCCCTTGCGCACACACTTCGCTCTGCAGGGACGCAAGCCGTGGTTCCCAACCCGGGTGCCCTGCAACGTTAGCGCTATCCTGCCTGCAAACAGCAGCTGCCGGGAGGTTTCCTTTTGGAGCCCGTCCTGCCGGCCACCCTGCATGCTCCAAAAAACAAGCCAGAGCTCCTCGCTGGCGCGGGACGCGCCGTGCAAAGGGCTGACGACCAGCGGCACCAGTTCACGACCCCCTTAAAACAGCGGTTGTCACCCTCTTTTGTACTGGGACCCATAAACGTCAATGGCCAGGCCCACCCCAGTGCCCCCTCTCGACCCACTGCGCCAGCCCCAGCGCGGGGCATTAGGGGCCCCAGGCAGGCCGGAGCACTGCTACCTGCAAGGGCAAAGCCACGGTTGCCCACAGTTTTCTCCCTGAGAATGGATCAACACACCTTAAAAGTGAATTCTCCGTTGCAGTAAGCTTTTCTGGCTCTGAGCAGGGCCAAGGAAGGGCCTAGAGAAAAGCCCCGCGCCCCACCCTGGCCGGCCTGGGTGCAAACCCCCCAGCTCCCCGCTGCCCTGCCTTGAAATTCAAGCAGCCACTTTTCAAGTGCGTTGATGCATTTTCGACAGAGGCGGCTCCGCGCACCGCGGCAGGGCGGGCGGCACCTAGAGCCCGCGCGGGCGGAGGGGATTGTCCCTCGGCACGCACCGTCCGCCGCCGCTTCCTGCTTCCGGTGCCGGGGCTATAAAGCGGGTCCCCGCCGCGCGCCAGTCCTCCAGCCTGCCAGGACCTGCCGCCGCCATGGACGCGCCAGGTGAGCGCGGCGGGGAGGGGCAGCGGGGCTGTGCACCCAGGGCCGGCGGGGGGGCCACGGGGCTTTCCACGCCGGGAAAGCGCTGCGCTGCTGCCCCTCGCCCCCCAGGCTCTGACTCCCCACGCGATGCTTGTTGCCACCAGGGTTGAGCTTGTCCCGGGCTGCGGAGTTCACCTCCAGGCTGAAGTCCCAGCCCCGCTACGTGCTTTCCCAAAACGTGACGACCTGGAACGACCCGCTGGAGGTGTGCCTGCAGCGCCAGGTGGTGCAGGAGACGCTGCACGTCTTCCAGCACTCCGTGCCTGTGGAGGGAAAGCCGGTCACCAACCAGAAGACCTCAGGTAAGGGCGGTGCTCGACAAGCTGTGGCCGCCCCGTCCATGATGTGGACGAGTCCTTTGGTAACCAGCAGGATGAACCCGCCTGCTAATCTGGAGCTGGCGGTGGGTGCCGTGTGCTGAAATGCAGGTCGAGGTTCTTCGGGTCACGGTGGTGCCCAAAGACCCTCGTCTGCCGCTGTCCTTAGACCAGCACGGCCACAGCCAACACCCCCGAAACGAAAGTGCCGCTCGCAGAAGTGCCCGGGGCTTCTGCGGCCATGTCGCAGATCTCCCTGCGCGCCTCGCAAAGCCTGAAGGCGGGTTTCCTGAGCGCACCTTTCAGAGCCAGCTGCTTTTCTCGGGGTGGGGGCTCCAGATGAAACTGTGCTCTGGCAGGAACTGCCCAGAAGTTGCACCGTTCTGAGGTTTGCCACTTGATGTGGCGCTGGATTGTTGCCAAACAAGGCTTGCTCAGCTGATGGACCTCTGGCAGTTTTAAGGCTGCCTGCTTTTACCTAAAAGTAGGTATGAAGGCTGGAAATTCAGATTAAGTATTTCCAAGCTGTGTATCTCCCCCTGAGAGAGACTTAGCAGGCCCCAACAGACTTTAAATGTATGTTATTCCAAGCACAGATTCTGGAGTTTTGCAAACAAGAACACTTAATTCCTGTCTTCTGATACTGGAAATCGCTGTTCTGTAGGGACTTCCAAGAGTAACGTAAAATGGCTTTTTTTTAAGTTGGTTTATAATCATTCTTGGCATTTAGGAATCAAGTTTCCTCTTCAAAGTGCCCCACAAGCATGAATTACTGGAGCTTTTTAACATCCCAGGGAGTTAAATAATTAGCGGATGCTTTACAAATAGGTGGGTTTTTTTAGTTCAGTTTTCCTTTCTCAAAGGCCCAGAAGGGGGCTGCAGACAGAACCTGGGGCCAGAAATCAAGATCTCTGCCAGGTTTGTCTTTTGTTTTTGTTTTTTTGTTTTTCAGCCTTTTTAGTCCTGGCTCAGTATTGCAATATATTCTTCCATCTATTCAGTCAAACAGCATGCTATTAAACCTTCTATTTAAATGCAGCCTCAGCAAATCTTAATGAAAAGCTTCACCGTTTAACTTTGTTCCTTTGCACTCTTTCAGGGAGATGCTGGATCTTTTCATGTCTGAATGTGATGCGTCTCCCTTTCATGAAGAAGTTCAACCTCGAAGAGTTTGAGTTCAGCCAGGCATACCTCTTTTTCTGGGATAAGGTACAGCAGTGTTGAACATATACCCTCCTTAGTGGAAACTGCCAGGGTACAATTTTTAACTAAATCAGCAGTCGGAAGAAACATATGAAATGAATGAAGTTGTAAAATAAGTGTTTTAGAGGGATAGACTGAAAGTTATTCTTCAGAGTGAGGGAGGGGAGGGGGAAATTTGGCAGTTTGATCTTAAAACGCCACTTCCTGGAAGAGTGAGATGGTGTTTTTTTTTTGTTTGTTTTTTTTTCCTTTGAGGACATGCAGGTCCTCTCAAGGATGCTTAAGGCAAGTGGGATAGGAGTACCACCACAGCTCTTTCTAGGTTCTGTGACCTACCAGTGGAAGCTAATGCACTTTTTTCTGATATTCATTGTTTGTACTAGCAACAGAGCCTGTCATCATCCTACAACTTCTGTTCCCCTCCATCCCACCTCACTTTGATCCTCCTCCTTTCAGACCCCATGGCATATCTACATGTGCATTAATGCTGTGTTGTTAATGTGCATTAAGTTTAGTACCTGTGACAACAGATACTAATGCAATGCGCAGTAACTGGCACTATTGTGCAGTAGCACCAGCACACGGTCTCTTAGTGACGCTAATGCGCAGTAGATTAGTTTGGCTGTGGATTAGCACCGCTTTTGCCATGACGCACTCGTGCACAGCAGAATTACTCTACTGTGCTTTTAGCATCTCGGGTAGATGTGCCCATTGACTCCTTCGTTGAAATGGAAATGATGTTACAGAATAAAACCTAGAAAACCAGTGAGAAAGTAAGATTATATATAGTTGCAAGGGAGACCACAGACTTGCCTGGTAAGGTTTCCAAAAAGGCAGAGAAACACAGAAATGAAGTCGGATACATTATGTCACAAGTGACGATTGTTACCCTGGCTGTTCTGTTCCAGGTGGAGCGCTGTTACTATTTGTTAAATGCCTTTGTGGAAACTGCTCAGAAAAAGGAACCTGTGGAAGGCAGACTGGTACAGTTCCTGCTTACCAACCCCACAAATGATGGTGGACAGTGGGATATGCTGGTTAACCTTATCGGTAAGGAAAACTGATTATAAGGGCTCACTGCAACTGCATGTTGTCTGCAAAAGCAGGAATGGAGGAACCAGTATGTGTATTGTGTAATTTTTGTTCACTGATTGCTTGTGGCGCACACATGTAAGGGCTGCCGTTGCCAAATAAAGGTACGGCTTGGGCCTTGAAAATCAGACTTGCTCACACTGAGAGCTGAACAAACTCTTTTGTGCCGGGTTGGTGTCTCACTGCTGTAGCCCTTCTGCCTGCAGAACCTCATCTGGAATGGATGCAGTCCTGATGTGCTTTTTTTTTCCCCTCCAGCCTCTAGAATGAATCTTATCAATAGTTGCTAGAAAACGGGCCTCTTGCCACCCCCATTCAGTTCATTCTAATTACTTATTGATGCCTCAAAAGATTTTATGCTTCAATATGAAGACTTCTGTAACTGTGACTACCTTAATTGCAAACGGATACTAATTATGCCTCTCATTTATAAAATGAACACATGTAACTGGAGCCCTTCAAGCCCTGCTGTGAGTCAAAGACTTAACTGGGCTTCATAAGTAATTTTTTACTATTATTTTAGCCATGGTTAAGATGACAGTCTGTGCACTCAGTGCTAACTGCCATGCTTTTTAAATGCTTTGGGGTACACTCTGGTCCATCTCCCTTCTTACTGCTTTAACTGGTCCTTCATTTTTAAAAAAAAAAAATGTATATATTTTTTGGAGTGTAGACACTAGTTGTAGAAGGAGAAATATCCTTGCAACAGCAGGAGTGGAGCCAGTTAACGTATCTGGTTTTGATGATAATATTTCAGCTCTTTTTAATATCATGCAAAAACTAATGACAGCTTTCCTCAGGGCATCACGCCAACAATTAATAGAAAGGAGTCCTAGATGGGATGAGGTCTCGTGAACTGTGGCCATAAACAAGGCTGTATTTTAGAGGTTCACTGTCTTCCAGCTTGCACTAAATCTGGCTTCTAGTAAACTTCAGAAAAGAGCACCCAAGTTTAGATTCAGAGATGTTAGGGGCTGGAAGGGACCTCATGAGATCACTGGGTCCAGCACTTGGGCAGAAAAGACTGCTGGGGTCAGATGGGCCCAGCAAGGTTTTGTATGCCTTTTGCCCCTCCACAATATACTTTCCTTAAAAAGATGATGTGTTCCCTTTACTTCATAGTAGCCCAAAACAATATCAAAAGGACACTTGTATTTATCTTATAAACCCATGAGGCCCAGTCCTGTCTCCTTGTGAGCCAGGGATAAAATTATGGGATCTGCAGTGTGCCTTGAAGGTTTATAAACTTGGACTTCCTATGGTGCAAGAGAAGCAGGAAGCTCCAAAGCCCCTGAATGCTAGTGGGAAACACCATGTCAGCAGCCCCCTATTACAAATGTGTTCAAAGTTTGCTGGTAGCTTTGGCTAGCAATCTCAACACACCCGGGGTTTTTGTGCCCTGTCACTGGTGATAGTGTGACTGCAGCCAAGTGAGGGTATCTGCCAAACCCAAGCAGCCTAAATATTCCTGATTAAGCATTCTGTGACAGATGTGCCACCCCACTCCACTTGGATAAATTGTTTGGTATGGGTGTAACTTGGATAATAGAGCTGTGCTCATTTACATTGGTGCATAGTAAGGGAAGTTGTTTTTCTGCTGTGTTGGGCACTGGTGAGACCTCAGCTGGAGTTCTGTGTCCAGCTTTGGACGGGCCCCATGCTTCAAGAAAGATGGGGGCAGATTGGAAAGAGCCCAGTGGAGAGTGACAAAAATGATTAGAGGCCTGAGAAGCAAGACTTAATGAGGAAAGGCTGAAAGATGTATGGTTATTTAGTCTGGAGAAGACAAGACGGTGGGGAGGGGACAGCAGCTAGACTAGATGACCTCAGGAGGTCCCCTCCAGCCCTACTTTCCTGTGACCCTATAACATTTCTGGTGACAGGTTGGGGGTCTCTGTAGGGCCAGTAGAGAGAGACGATTTTTTTTTAATACTTGCAACCTGAACAAATATGATATGGAGTCGGTGATGTGAAACGCATACGGCACTTTACGATGCCAACATTATAGAGAGACTGGATTAAGACAGAGGTATCTTTTTGGGATAATTGAGGATGTTCCCCAATTCGGGTAACAAGAGCCAGCCACTGAATGAGGCTAAGAACGGCCTCCCTCCTGGAACTGGCACTGAATACCAAACAGATGGAGGGCTCTTCAATATGGGGTGTTTTTACTCAAAGACCCAAGTATTCGACACCACCATCTTTTGACCTTCAATATGCTGACCACTGCACCGTCCTTGTGCACACTGAGAAAAACTTCCAGACTATGCTGGATCTCTTTGCAGAAGTCTTCCAATCTTTGGGCCTCTCATAACATTGAGAAGACTGAAGTGCTCTATGAGCCCCCTCCAGGTCATGAATGTGACTCCCCACAAAAAACCAAACAAACCATGGAGGGAAAGACCCTGGTCAGGTACTTCCCTTGTCTCCATAGCCATCTCTCAAAGAGTGAACATTAAGGAGATCCAGCACAGGAAGTGGTGTGCAAGGGCCTCCTTTAGAAAATTGCTTCTGCATGTTGCTATTGATTGCAGTCTCCAGAAAGAACCAAGATTCAGATCTGCAACACGGGCATTCCCGCTCTCCTCTACAGATGTGAAGCATGGGTGACCACTACTGTCATCTTCAGAGCCTGAAGAGGTATTACCAATGATGTCTCTGGAAAATCCTCCACACCAAATGGGAAGGTCGCCACACAGCCAGCATCCTTGCTAAAGTTACCAACCTTGAGTTGATGGTACTTGACCATCAGCTTTGCTGGACTGGCCATTGTGTGTGCAGGTGCCCGACATGACTCCAGAACAAGTGCTGTGCTCCCAGCGTAGTTGGAGCCTGAGATCTCGTGGTGGTCAGAGGAAATGCTACAAGGAGACCTCAAGAAAATGGACGCTGACGTAAAAAGCTGGGAGGAGCTGGCTGCGAACCAACTCCAATGGTGCTGCGACCTCAGCCAAGCAACATCTTGCTTTGAGGTACGGTGTTTTGCCCTCAGAGTGGAGAAGAAAGAGCAGAAGAAGGAAAAGGAGAGAAATCCTGGCCTACAGCCTGTTGAAAAAAGTGGGACTTCTGTGGACAGTTCTGTGGCTCCAAGGGTTGGACTGTGAAGTCGCCTCAACCCATCAATGAGCACGGATTCATAGATTGCGAGGCTGGAAGGGACCTCGCAAGATCATCTGGTCCAGCCCCCTGCACCAGGCATGAAAGAGCTGTGGGTAGAGCTTATCCTCAAATTGAGGGATTGCTGGCAAGTAATGAATAGTTACAGTAAGCAGAGACTTTAAAAATAAATAAATAAGAGTGGAAGAGTCTCCTTGCAGACTAGAAATTATCTTGTCCTCTCCGATAGTCTTGCAAAGGTTTGCTGCAGAAAGGAGACGCTTTGCTTTGACCTGTAAGCTGTGTTTGGAGACTGTTAATCAGAGGTATTAATGCTGGCTGTGTAGAAAATCAAGTCTGTTGACTGACAGCTACTTCTTTTATCAATTCTCTTTTAGAAAAATATGGTGTTATTCCTAAGAAATGCTTCCCTGAATCTTACACCACGGAGGCCTCCAGAAGGATGAATGAGACTCTGAATCATAAGGTAACATTTGAAGCGGTGCTAAACCTCTGGTTAGAGCTATTGAAAGACACCATCGAGCTCCACGTGCCCCTTAACCTGATCAGAGCATTGAGGAGCTGTCTGGGGTACTTTCTTGTTTCCACATGCACCCTGCCTTTTTCAGGATTGACAGGGTAAAGGCAATGGTGCTAAAACACTGGGTGAGAAAGAGAGCACATCTGTTCACAAATAATGGCTGCTTAACTGGATATTGTGGTCTTGTTTCCAAACAGCAGCTTGAAAAGGTTCCCCTTGGCAGTTGTTAACAATGGCTTTTAATTCGCTAACTCCCAGAAAAAGAATTCTAGATATGTAGCTATTCCGCTATGAATGATGTGTCCAGGGAGAACTGGGATTTTTTTCTTTCCATTGTGCCACGTGCTAGTGTGCCAGGGGTTCTGTTCATGCTCATTGCCACATAGGGTGACTAAAACTTAAAAGCATGGATTAAAAAAAGTAAAGATCAGCAGGAACCAGCTTGCATAGTAAAAGGATATAGCATGATTGGAAGAGAGATCCATTATTGCTCACTGAAAAGCGGAAGTGTGTGAGACACGGGAGTCCAGTGACAGGACTTCTTGGCAGTGTATGACTTCACTTTAACTGAAGACCTTCCCAAAGGTTTTCTTTTTCTTTCTGATTTGTGAATTTTGAGTTTGGCAATGCATCCCTTGAAATCTGTACAACTGAGGTTGTAAATAAAATGTATGCTGAGGCCTCATGCTTCAGGCTTGCTCTGGTTGTTCCGGTCTTGAGCTTTTACCCTGGTAAACCAGCCAGCTGTGGGAAGCCGTGTCTAGTGCTTCCTGCTCCTAAGGGTGGTGACAGCAGTAACTTTTGGCACTTTGTCTTTTTCCCCTTGATTCTCACCACCACAGGAAAATGATGCAATATATACATTAATTTGAAAAGCTCAATTATGCAAGAGTTGCAAAATTAAATATGTGAATAAATATGGAGTTGTAGGTTGCTTTCTGCAAGCCACAGAGATAGTGTTGCAAGATCTGGATATCGTTGTGTGGATTTATGGTAAACTACTGAGCAGAACGTAGTCTTGGGAAATTCCTGACAACCTTTTCTAGCTAAAAGGGAGGCGCACAGCCAGTGGCAAGGAGGGGCCGCCCCCAGGGAGGACTACACTGCGGTTGCTTGGGGCTGCAGGGGGGGCAGTCAGGGAGGCCAAGGCGGAGATGGGATTTGGACTAGGTCCTGGATCAAGGACAACAGGAAGTCCTTTTTTAAATACCAAGGGGGGCAGAAAGAAGGTACCGGGTAACGTGGGGCCCCTGCAAGACATGCCAGTAAACTTGGTTGTCACACCAGATGACAAAGCTAACCTATTTAACGACTTCTTTGCCTCCATTTTCCTGAGCAGGGACCAGATCAGCCCCCCTCAGGCCCCAGGGGAGGCGCACCTAGGCCATGGGTCAGGGAGGATCTAGTTGGGGAACTGCTGGAGGGACTGGATGTATTCAAATCAGCTGGTCCGGATGATCTCCACCCTCAAGTACTGAGTGAATTAGCTGAGGCCCCTAGTACGGCTGTATAAGCACTCATGGTGCTCTGGTGTGGTGCCAGAGGACTGGAAGAGGGCCAGTGTGGTTCCCATTTTCAAAAAAAGGGGAGGAAGGAGGACCCGGGAAACTATGTAGACCAGTTAGTCTTGCTTCAATCCTGGGTAAGCTTTTTGAGAATTATCCTGGCGCATGTCCCATGAGGGGCAGCGGGGGAGATCATGCTTAGGGGCAACCAACACGGGTTCATTAGCGGCAGGTCCCGTCAGACCAACCTGGTGGCCTTCTACAACCAGGTCACCAAATCCTTAGACGCAGGGGGAGCAGTGGATGAAGGCCTTCGACACTGTCTCTCAGCCCGTTCTCATTAAGAAACTGGGGGACTGGTGTCAATACCTGCGCAGTCAATTGGGTCGCCAACTGGCTGGGGGCTGCACCCAGAGAGCGGTGGTGGATGGGTCATGTTCGACCTGGAAGGATGTGGGCAGTGGGGTCCCCCAGGGCTCGGTCCTCGGGCCCGCACTGTTCAACATCTTCATCAGCGACTTGGACAAGGAGGTAAAAAGCACCTGTTCAAGTTTGCTGATGACACTAAGATGTGGGGGGATGTGGGCACCCTAGAAGGAAGCAACAGACTACAATTGGACCTAGACAGGTTACAAGGGTGGGGGGACGAGAACAGGATGGGTTTCAACACTGACAAGTGCAAGGTGCTGCACCTCGGGAGGAAGAACCAGCACCATACCTACAGGCTGGGGAACTCCCTTCTCTGCAGTGCAGAGGTGGAAAGGGATCTTGGAGTCGTCATTGATGCCAAGATGAACATGGGCCAGCAGTGTGGGGACATGGTCAGGAAGGCCAATCGCACCTTGTCGTGCATCCACAGATGCATCTCGAGCAGATCCATAGATTTCATAGACATTAGGGCTGGAAGGGACCTCGGGAGATCATCGAGTCCAGCCCCCTGCCCAAAGGGCAGGAAGTCAGCTGGGGTCATAGGATCCCAGCAAGATGAGCATCCAATTTACTCCTGAAGGTGTTCAATGTAGGTGCTTGAACCACCTCCGCTGGCAGACTGTTCCAGACCTTGGGGGCTCGGACAGGAAAGAAATTCTTCCTTATGTCCAGCCTGAAACGGTCTTGCAGGAGTTTGTGACCGTTCGACCTCGTCATCCCTCGGGGCGCTCTGGTGAACAGATGTTCCCCCAGATCCTGGTGGTCACCCCTGATAAACTTATAGGTGGCCACCAGATCACCCCTGAGCCTGCGCTTTTCCAGGCTAAAGAGTCCCATGGCTCTCAGCCTGTCGTCGTAAGGTCTGTTTTCCTGACCTCTGATCATGCGCGTGGCTCTCCTCTGGGCTCTCTCAAGCTTCTCCACATCCTTTTTGAATTGTGGAGCCCAAAACTGGACGCAGTACTCCAGCTGCGGCCTCACCAAGGCCGAGTACAAGGGGAGAATGACGTCCCGGGATTTGCTCGAGAAGCATCTATGGATGCACGCAAGCATTTTGGTCGCTTTACTAGCTGCAGCATCGCATTGGAGGCTCATGTTCATCTTGTGGTCAATGATGACCCCCAAGTCTCCTTCTTCTGTAGTGCTATCCAATGTAGCGCTGCCGAGCCTATAAGGATGCTGCAAGTTTTTCCTCCCAAGGTGGAGAACCTTGCATTTTTCGGTGTTAAACACCATCAGGTTCTCATCCGCCCATTTGCTGAGCTTGTCCAGGTCAGCCTGGATCACCCGCCTATCTTCTGGCGTGGATGCTTTGCCCCAAAGTTTGGTGTCGTCGGCGAACTTGGCCAGTCCGCTTCTGACTCCAATGTCCACATCATTAATGAAGATGTTGAACAGTATGGGTCCCAGGACAGTGCCTTGAGGGACCCCACTGGTCACAGGGCACCACGATGAGTGACTGCCATCGATTACAACCCTTTGGGTCCGACCATGGAGCCAGTTTCCCAGCCAGCGGATCGTGGTGGAGCCAAGGCCACAACTGGCCAGTTTGGCCAAGAGGTGATCATGGGATACCAGATCAAAGGCTCTTTTTGAAGTCAACATATATGACATCAATCTCTTCTCCCTTGCCCAGGTGATAGGTCACCTGGTCATAGAAGGAAATGAGATTGTTGCGGGTAGGTCTTGTTTGACCAAACCTGTGCTGGCTATCCCTCAGGATGGCCTCCTTTAATAAACTTTTCTAAGATCTTCCCCAGGATAGAAGTCAGGCTAATGGGCCTGTAGTTAGCTGGATCCACTCTCCTCCCTTTCTTGAAGATCGGCACCACATTGGCTTTCTTCCAGTCTTCGGGCACTACACCAGCGCGCCAGGAGTTTTCAGAGACCCGTGCCAGGGCCTGGGCTATGACGCTCGCCAGCTCCTTGAGTACCCTGGGGTGCAGATTGTCAGGGCCGGCTGACTTGAAGGTATCCAGCTTCTCAAGGTGTTCCTTCACGAGGTCAGCATTGATGGAGGGTAGGGGATCCCCCTCACCCAGATTTCCCTGTCCCATAGCAGGCATGGGCGTCCCATGGGACTGATGAAAGACTGACGCAAAGTACCTATTTAATAGGTTGGCTTTTTCCTGGGCATCAGTTGTCAGTTGCCCCATCTGGTTTAGCAGGGGTCCAACGTTGCCCTTGCTTTTCCTCCGGCTCCCCACATGTCTGAAAAAGGACTTTTTGTTGTCCTTGATGCTTGAAGCTAGCTGGAGTTCAGTTGCAGCCTTGGCTTTCCTGGTTTGGTCCCTGCAGGACCGGACCAGCACAGAATAATCCTCCTCGGAGGTGAATCCCGTCCTCCATCCTTTGTAGGCTTTCCTTTTTAGCCGCAGGAGGTCCGCTAGGTCCCTGGAGAGCCAGGAGGGCTGCTGTGCCTTCTTGCTGCCTTTCCTCCGTGTTGGAACAGATTTAGCTTGTGCACTGAGGATCGCTTCCTTGAGAAGCAACCACTCTTCTTGAACTCCCCTCTCCCTGGGGTCATGGTCCCTGAGGGCCTGACCGACTAGCCTCTTGAGCTTGTCAAAGTCGGCTTTTCTGAAGTCGAGGACTTCTGTGTTGCTGACTGATGGCGGATGGTGAAGGTGATCAGCTCGTGGTCGCTGTCACCCAGCTTCCCATCCATCACTAGGTCGCCGATTAGGTCGTCCCCCGTAGCCAGTACCAGGTCAAGCAGCGCTTTGCCTCTCGTTGGCCCATAGACTTCTTGAGTCAGGTAGAGGTCATCCACGCACGAGAGAAAGCTTTGTGACCGCTCAGATTTTGCTGAGTGATCTTCCCACAAGATGTCTGGGTAACTGAAGTCACCCATGACCACCAAGGTCCTGGAGCAAGCGGCCTCAGTCAGTTCCCAGGTGAACTCCTGGTCAAGCTCGGGACCTTGAGTGGGAGGTCTATAGTAGACTCCCACCATTGTGTCCCCTGTGCCGTTTTTTCCCATGAATTTTTACCCAGAGGGTCTCTAGCCGTCCATGCCGGTCACCAACATCAGCTTGCAGGGACATGTAGCTTTCCTTCACAGAGAGAGCTACACCTCCACCCCTTTTGTCAACACGATCCCTCCTGTACAGGGTATAGCCCTCGATCCCCGTGGTCCAGTCCTGGGTGGAGTCCCACCAGGTCTCCGTTATCCCAATGACATCATATTTCTTTGCACTGAGCAGGAGGATGAGCTCGTCCTGCTTGTTGCCCAGGCTCCTGGCATTAGTGTACAGGCAGGCAAGTGTGCCCTTGGGGGCTCTTGCCTTGCCCACAGATTGTGCCAGGGCTGGGGCAGGCTGGGCTCCCTTAAGTGCCCCCTTAAGTGCCTTGGTCTGCTGGCTTTGCAAGGGCCGTTCAGCGGGCCAGCAGGGGCAGCAGTCCCCCCATCCCCCAGCGGGCTTAGTTTTAAAGCCCGGTGGAGCAGGTCAGGCAGCCTGGCTGAGAAGAGCCTCCTCCCCAGGGGAGAGAGGTGGAGGCCATCTCTTCCCAGCAGCTCGCTGCCTCTCTCTCCAAAGAGCGGGCTGTGGTCATGGAAGCCAAAGCCTTCCTGATGACACCAGTGCCGCAGTCTTTGGTTCACCGCGTGGATCCTCCTCTCCCTCCTCAGCCCATAGCCCGAGACTGGGAGGATCGATGAAAACACCACCTGAGCTCCCAGACCCCTAAGCCCCGCTCCCAACTCCCTGTAGCACCTCATGACCTGGCTGGGGGTGCTCCGAGCCGTGTCATTGGTGCCCACGTGAATAAGGAGCGTGGGGTAGTGGTCTGTGGGCCGGAGGAGCTGTGGGATCCTCTCCGCAGTGTCTCGGATGCGGGCCCCGGGAAGCAGCAGACTTCCCGGGCTAAGGGGTCGGGGCGGCAGATTGCCCCCTCAGTGCCCGCAGGACGGGGTCTCCCACAACAAACACCTCTCGCTTTGTCTTGGGGAGAGCTGCGGTCGAGCCTGGGCTGCCTGCGGGAGCCGGCAGCTGCGTGGGCTCTGCCGGGGCTGCAAGAGGTGCGAACCTGTTGCTAAGCCCCGGCGGGGCAGGGGCCTTGGTGCAGCGGGCCCTGGGGCCCTTGACCACCTCGGTCCATGCCCCTGACTGGGCAGAGCGGGAGGTCCCAGAGTCCTCCTTAGTCGCGGAGGGAGACGGAGCTCTCCCCTGCGGCTCCCGGGGGAGACGGGCCTGGCAGTAGGAGTCAGTCTCCTGCTCGCAGTCCCTGGCGGCGCGCAGTCTCTGGACTGTGGCCTGGAGCTCCTCCCGCTGGCGCGCCAGAGACCCCAGTAAGGAGCAGACCCCGCACGGGGAGGGGGCCGTGCTCCCGGGCCCCAGAGCCTGAGAAAGGGACAGGCAGCCCCCGCAGCCGAGAGCCAGGGGCTCCGTCCGCGTGGAGCCCGGGACCACGGGCCCCGTCTGGGCGGCCGCCTCTGAGGTGCCCGGGGGGGGGGGGGCTGCAGAGCCCGAGGGGCCCTCGGGGTGCGGCACGTGCCCATCCGTGTCATGCCTCTGGTAGGCTGGCTACAGTTGGGGCTGGCTACTCTGGGGGGGTCGCAGGCAGGGTCTCGTGCCCTCCCGTGCAGACTCCGCGCTAACTCGAGCGCCTGTTTGCGCAGCCTGTTCGCGGGGCTCCGGTCGCGGGGCTCCCTGGGGGCCGGGCCAAGTGGGGCCTGGGCAGGGGCTTGACCCGGGGGGCACCAGGCAGCCGCCTCCTCCCAGCAAGCGAGGAGTTAACCCCTTCCCACCACGAGCCCGCTCACCTCCGGCTGTGCTGGGGGTCGGCAGGGGGCTCGGCGGCTGCTGAGGGGGTGTCTGGGGGGCTTCGGGGGCGCAGTGGGCTTCACCCGCGCATCTCTCACCGCTCCAGAGCCTAACTGAGCCTTTTTTTGAGGTGATCCTCCCTTTTCCAGGGAGGTGATCCTCCCCCTCTGTGTGACACTGGTCAGGCCGCAGCTGGAGTACTGCGTCCAGTGCTGGGCGCCGCGCTTCAGGGGGGATGTGGACAGCATGGAGAGGGTCCAGAGGAGGCCACTCGCATGGTCGGGGGCAGCAGGACAGGCCCTACGGGGAGAGGCGACGGGACCTGAACCTGTTCAGCCTCCACAAGAGAAGGCTGAGGGGGGATCTTGTGGCCTGTTACAAACTAGTCAGGGGGGAGCAGCAGGCACTGGGGGAGTCCCTGTTCCCCCGAGCACCGCCAAGAGTGACCAGGAATAGCGGTCACAAGCTGGCAGAGGGGAGATTTAGGCTCAACATCAGGAGGCGCGACTTTGCCACCAGGGCGGCTAGGATCTCGAACCAGCTCCCAAGAGAAGTGGTGCAGGCTCCTACCCTGGGGGGCTTTAAGAGGAGGCTAGACAATCACCTTTCCTGCCATGGCAGGGGGTCAGACTCGATGATCTGCTCAGGTCCCTTCCAACCCTAGAATGAGACCCGCTCAGACTGTCAGATGGAAGAGTTGTTGCTTGTGCTGATTTTAAGCTTCTGTGACCTAAACATTTTTGTTGATCTTTTCCAAACCGTTATAAAGCCTGACTGACATATTAGGTTCTTTTTTAACGTAACAGTTTTGTTGCATCTTTCTTTGGTAATGTCTAAAAACAGATGTCTGCAACTGCAGTGTAGAGTTCTGACCTCTTATATGCTGACATGCGCAACTGATACTTTGATTGTTTTGCAAATGTGAAATGGCTTTTTAATTTTTAATTTTTATTTTTAACAGATGAGAGAGTACTGTTTACGGCTAAGAAACATGGTAGCAAGCGATTCAACTAAAGGAGAACTTGCTGCTGCAATGGATACTATGATAGAGGAGGTAATATTTTATAACCTGATTCTCTCCATCAGGAAGGGGTTGCAATAGATGAGGTTGTTCTGGCTTGTTCTTGTTCCAGAGTTATTTGGACCATGCAAAGGAAATCCCTCCTACTAAGCAAAAAACAAATTGGGTACATCTGTATTGCTTGGTTGTGGTGCTAGGCACTGCCATGCTGAGACGTGCACCTGCACACATACGGTCTCCTGAGCTGGGAGGTGTAGCTGCCTTAGCTTGTACTGTTGCATGCCAGGAATCTCTGCCTCGACAGGGATGTTGGTGTGCGTGTGCAGAGTAGGTGTGATGCGTCAGCAGGGTGGTGCCTGGAGCTGTCATTTGACTGATACCCACATGTCACTAGTGACAGATGGGTATCCCTTCCCCAAGTGCTGCTAGGGCACTTAGTAGGCATTTTCCCTTCGCAAGCCTGTCTTTGCAGTGCTGTTGCATTTGGATATTCTCATGCAGATCCCAGAGCTGTGATTAGTTTACTATTGCAGAAGACCTGTTCTGTTAACCTCACTCAGCACGGTTATCACATGACACAACTGAGCCATTGCAGTTTTTCACGGGGGCTAAAACTAGTGCATGCAGAGGGTCACATCATGAACACAGGCTAGATGAACTGAACTGTGTTCTGTCTCCCAAGTTGATGCTGAGAAGTTTTACACAGTGTGTTGTTGCAGAAGTTCTCCACGAGAGAGCAGAAGAGACTAACCAAGGCAAGTTGAAGCTGCTTTGCATTAGTACGTAGAAAAGAGCAGGGGGTATGTGCCACTCTTTCATATCAGTGAAGAAAATGAGTTGCTTTAGGAAAGCCAGCTAGGCTATCTAAATACCGTGTGCATTAACTTTTAAATAAACTAAGACTATGGACAAACGTAATGTTTTCCTGCTTTAGAAGAGGAAAAGAAAAGGAACCGTTTTAGCACGTACATCAGCTCTTAAGATGTCACGGTTACACACATCCATGTGTTCCTGCAATGGTATGAGCGAGCTAAACTGTGGAGCTTTCACCCTGTAGATATGCTGGGTTGAACACAGCAGGTGCCACATGCTAATCCAACTTATTCTGTTCTCTAAGGTTTTTGTTGTTGTTGTTGTTTTTTTCCTTCAGGGATGGTTTTTGAAGCAACACATATATTGCTCATGGGATGTTAAGATTGGTGTCTATGGTCATATGTTTCTTGTATTTTTCTGTTTTGACAAGTTTGGGGGTATCACTATTGTTGTCTGGTATGAGATGATGCTGTGGGCCTCTTCCAAATCCAGCTACTGTGGGATTTCCTAGAGGTGTGTTCAGTAGCATTTTGCAATCTAGCTTTACAGATCTCAATGGAGGTGGATTTGCTGCTTGTTTCATGAGGTTATATTACAGCATAATATGCCTTGCCCTTATGCAAAGCATTAATAAAATGTTCCCTGAATTTTCCTTCTTCCTGTTACCTTATTCTTTTGTTCTACTTGCACAAGTTGTTGATCTTTGGCTCTAACTTTCTCAACACTGCAACTTAGTACTCTGTGGGTTAATGGGCCATCAACACAATTCCCATTGTTAAACTATGCCTCATGGAAGCTGTTGCAGAATACATAGTTTCTCAGAATTGGCTTGGTTGAGTCGGATAGGGCAAAGTTCTGTAGTCCATTATTAAGTGATTTTTCCGCCCCCCCCCCCCGCCCGCTTTGTTTAGAGTCTTAGTTTTTAGGGCTGGACCCTGGAAGCAGAGCTCATTGATGGCTCATTAGTTCTTTCTGAATCTTGAAATTATCCAAAGGTTGTTTATTCCTGAGTGTTAACCGGGTTCTTCCTGTTTCAGCACTAATAGCTGCCTGATACTAAAGTGGATTTCCTTTTAGTAACTAGGATTGCCTAGCTGCACCTGTCTTACTGTTTCAGGTTATTTTGCTTCACTTGTTCCTATGCATCTGAACGTGCCTGGATGCCAAAGTTGAAAGCTTGATATGGCAAAACGGGAAGATTAGGAAAGGGTCTAATTTCCTGCGCATCGGTTTGCACGTTTGTCTCCATTTACTTCTGGGCAATAATACTGGAGCTTCAGCAGAGCTGTTTTGTGCACTTTTGGTGTGAATACTGAGTGTCTGGTGTTCAGCCTGTTCCAGCACAAAAATGCTCCTTATCAAAGTGGTATGTGATAGGTCAGAGGCTTACGTCATCACAGCTTATATGATTGAACTTTTCTGGCTTCAGTGCTGTCTCTTTCTTGGACTCTGCCTTATCAGTAGTGGTCCTTCTTTTTCCCCTCCTCACCCTGGTCTTGTTTTTAACAAAAGAGCCCCAGCATACTTGTCACTGGAGTGATTATAAAGCACTGTTAAGTTGAAATAAGCTTCCCCTGGGAAGGAAGCCTTTGAGATATTATGGGGTGGTCTGTGGTGGGTGTGGTGGAAAACAAGACGGGGAGACCATTCTGCTTCTGCTGACTTGAGATTTCTGTCTCCATCGTTTTCCTTCCTTTGGTTGGAACCGTTTTGCCCGTTGCTTTCCTTTTGGACCTTCTCTGCTGGCTGCTTTATTTCTGTAATCCTGGGTGGTTGTGAATCTAGGCCATCTGAGGCAAAGTGGAAATGTCCACTAGCAAATGTTATCTCTGTGCAAACGGTCTGTGTGAGAATCCAATATTTATAGCAGGTCAGGGGTTTAATTTTTTTTCCTCTTAAAACCTTTTATTAAAAAAACATGTTCTATGAAAACTCCATGTGTGAATTCATCCAGTAAAAACATGAGCCCACGCCCTTGTTTCCTCTTTAAAATTAATCTCTTCTACTATTTTTTCCCCTGAATGTTTCTGCTGCCCTGAGGAGCTGCTTGTGTTGGAGGGTAGGTAGTGTAACACAGGACTGCTCGCTTGACGTCAAAAAGACAGGCTGGCATGAAGTGTAAAGCTAAAAGTCCGTCTGGTAAGGAAAGCACAGATAAACCCAAACCCCTCTGACTCCCCTCAGGCTAGGCACTGAAATCTATTGTATTGCTTTAAAGGGAGAATAAGAGTTATCACTGCTGAAGGTGTCAGCTGATCCACCGTCACTTCTGTATGCACCACTAGTCCATGGTAAATGAAGCTAAGCGAGGGCAGTTTACACTGGAATACAACACCTAAATGATTGCAGTTTACCATCCACTAATTGTGGGACAGTGCAGATGCACAAAATAGTTACAGTAGGCTGGTGTGAGGTGCAGTCATCTCCCCCTTTTGCAGCCAGT
Source organism: Crocodylus siamensis (assembly GCF_052110815.1). Taxonomy (NCBI): domain Eukaryota; kingdom Metazoa; phylum Chordata; order Crocodylia; family Crocodylidae; genus Crocodylus; species Crocodylus siamensis. The sequence goes on from NC_143407.1 coordinate 36,953,236, forward strand.
ATCATTTTAGTTTTGATCTAAACCTCCAGATGGGTATTTTTCCTGAGCAGCTTCTAAGGAGAATGGGGCAAAAGGTCAGAAAATGTATTAGAAATGGAGTTGTTTCTGCAGAAGTAAAACTAGGTTCTGCCCTCAAGTTTTAGGCATTTCATGGAGCTGAAAAGGGAAGTATGATGCTTCCAGCAAACTGCCATTGGCACTGGAAGGAAGAAACCCGGCCAGCTCGAGTCCTGAAGCAACTGTAGGTTTGGGGTAGTCCAGGGAAGCTAACTTGGCCACTCATCCTCATACAGGCTGCTGGGACGGGCCAAGGCCTGTGACTTATGAATTAGCCTGGCTCGCTCCACGGAGGAGGAAGTTGAAGTCGTTTCCAAAAATGTGCAGTTTCCTCCTAATCTGGGGAGGGCAGGGGGTGAAGAGATGGACAAGGGCCCCAAGGTTGTTAGCCTGGACCTTGGGGCAGGGTCCGGGAGACCAAAACGGGTGGTTCTGCATGGGGGAGTTCAGACCAAGGGAGGCTGATCCCCTGCTAAAAGCTTCAAGTGTGGGTTCCCTCTAGTGAACAAGACTGAAATTGCACTTGAGGAACACGGAGCCTGCAGGGCTTCTGGAATTTGGGGCTAGAAGTAAAATGAATTGAAAACTTTAACAAACAGTATTTCAACCAATACTGCAATCTTTGGCTTCCTTCTCTATGCAAAGTTCAGGTCATCTTGGCTGGACATTGCCTAAACCTAATGCATCCCACGAAGCACAGTGGGGAGATGGGGGAGGGCCCCCTGAGCCCTGTGTTTTTAAAAAGAATTTGACTTAGTGATAGAATCAGCTTGAAATCCAAGTCAGGAAATGCTGTGTAACAGAATCATGTTGGCCACCAAAACTGTTGCAGTGAGCAGGCGGTGCCTCTCAAATAGCCTGCATCATTTATCCCTAAAACTAGATATTGTTAACCACATTCAAATGGATGCAAGAAGATTTATTTTAGAACTTCCAAAGACTGTAAAAACTACTTCTGAAATACAAATCCACATTGCAGAAGGAAAGGGAATTGGTGACAGCATAACATTAGAAGGAACTGGTTTCTGTGTGTGTGTGTGTGTGTGTGTGTGTGTGTGTGTGTGTGTGTGTGTGTGTGTGTGTGTGTGTGTGTACGCTAGGAAAAGCTGGGTTACTGCATGCACAGCACAAGCTGTGCACTATTAAAGCAGCTTCCCATCCAGTATTTGCATGTGCTGTAGTGGGGAAGCTTTCTTGAAAGGTGGCAATTGCCTTGACAGTGTTTCTCTTCTCCCCCAGCCTTTAGCAGAAAGAGATTCCTCAAGGTAAATTGTAATGTGTGTGTGTGTGTCCTTTTCCTGTTACTGCACAGTGTAAATACCACTACTGTTTCACTTTTTCTCTGGCTTTGCTAGGGTTAAAGTTTGGGCAGTGCTTTAGCTCAGCTGCACGGGGCATCTTTTTTTTTTTTTTTTTTTCCTCCTGGCCAGCTTGGAATTTAAAATATTAGTGTCCGACCTGGAGGCCTTTGGCAAACAGCATGCCTCCAAGGGAGAATCAGTGATGTCTTTCAGCATGGGGAGGAAGTTCTTAGTTGTGTAGCCTTTAGTTTGACTTTGAAGACTTGGGGAATGGGGTGTAGAGAACCGACTGGCAAAAGATTATTCGAGTGGTCAAGCATGGAGCCATTCGGGTCTCAATTCTGCACCTGGTTCCTACATGAAGGTATCAGTTGACTTGGAGCATGTCTTTAACACATGCTATATAACATCATGCACATCACTGGTGTAGGTGAATTTTTCAGAGTTGTTTGCTGTTTTCTGCAGGTCTTCAGAATAGTCAGCATCTGCTTGGGGAGCCCCCCGGACACCTTCTGCTGGGAGTTCAGAGATAAGGAGAAGAACTATCACAAGATCGGCCCTGTGACACCAACGGAGTTCTACCAGGAGCACGTCAAGCCGCTCTTCAATATGGAAGATAAGGTTGGCGAATACGGAAGCTGCTGTCTTGAGTCACAGGATCATAGAGAAGTCAGGCTGGAAGGGACCTCCAGGAGGTCGCATCTAGTCCAGCCCCCTGAACAAGATGGGATCGTCCCTGTCTAAGCCATCCTGTACAGATAACTGTATGAGCAGCCCTCTCATGTGACTGCCAGGCACAATGCCCCAAAACACCAGACACCTTTTTACTGTTAAATATAGCGTCTTGTGCATTGTTACAGAAATGGGGTTTGTACACCTGAGACTGCGGGACGTGGGTTTAGATGAATAAGCGCTCCTAGTGAAGGCAAAGTTGGTTCTGCATTTTTAGTATTTGCTCTTTGCCCTTCAGGTGGTTCTGCATTAATTTGGGCGAGGTATTTGTGATTAAGTTGTGACAGGACAAGGAAGAGTGCACAGCTTACTCAGCCATGGACTTCTATTAAAAAAAACCAAACAAACCAAAAAACAGAGGGAGAAACCCAGAATAAGGAGTGAAGCCTGTGTAGCAGCTGAGATGCACTTACTAGCCCAGAGAGTGTCTTCTATACTCTGGCAGTCGAGCCAAAGCTCTCTTGGGTTACATAGTGCTCAGCCAGCTAGAGCAGAAGTACTCCCTTCTGAGAGTTAGTTCTTTCTCTGCATAGATTTGTAACTTGATTTGCAATCTTGATCATGGCAGGTTTGCCTTGTGAATGATCCTCGACCTCAGAATGAGTACAGCAGGCTCTACACTGTGGAGTACCTGGGCAACATGCTGGGAGGCAGAAAAACCCTCTACAACAACCAGCCCATTGATGTCTTGAAAAGGCTGGCTGCGGCTTCCATTAAAGATGGCGAGGTTTGTTTGATTTAATTCCAGTTGGTAGCATGGTATTTCTGTCTTGTGGTGTACAGCTATGTTGGGATAGTGCCCAGGTGTGACTTCTTCCTTCTGTTTTTAGGCTGTGTGGTTTGGCTGTGATATTACAAAACATTTCCATGGAAAGCTGGGCATCACTGACATGAATATGTAAGTGTAGGAAACTAAAATAAAAAACAATTCTCTGGAAATCAGGCTAATGAACAAAAGCGCTAAAGCGATCAATGTTTCGGCTGCTTCCAAAAATGGCTTTATACCCAATGATGACTGGGTAGTATGGACTTGTATTTTTGTTTTTCAACCTCCTTTTCTATTTTGCTTTTTATCTGAAATGTTGGAACTTCATTAAAATGCACTTCCCCTTTGATATAAAATATTCCTGTATTCAAGGAGAGGTAGCTGAACGTCTTCTGTGCCCAGACAGAAAGGAAGGGGATGCAGCTCTGGACAGATGCATGTCTGTGCGGCAATTCTATGACAGCTCCTTTATTGAGCTTGTGCATTTCCCTCGTTGTCTAGCATCTAGTGAGTGGCATTCCTAAAGGGGTCTGTGCTTTGCATTTATTCTAGCTGAGATGTTCTGAAAGTAGCTGAGATTCCCCGGGTCCCTTGCAGTGCATCACTGCTTGCTACCCTGCATTCCACTCCATCCTGCTGGATGCTATTATAAGCACCTCCTGTTTATAATAAAAATGCTGTTCCCTCCATCCATATTGATGCCCATGTGTGTATGGCTTCATTATAGATTTAATCATGACCTGGTGTTCGGCGTCTCTGTCAAGAACATGAACAAAGCAGAGCGGCTGCTGTTTGGAGAGTCTTTGATGACCCATGCCATGGTCCTCACTGCCGTCACAGACAAGGTATGATCCCTTCCACAAGCACTCGTGGTGTTTGCACAGATGTATTTGAATTTTCCTGTGGCTTGTTTGTGTGCTCAAGGCTCATTCATAATGCATAGGTTGTTCTGCGGAAGGTCAGTATGAGATCATGATGTCGCAGTTGTGCATAATGTCTGGGGCTTACCCGAGTCACTTGGGCCTGTGCGAGGGCTTGGAAAAACTGAAAATACTAACTTACCAGGGAGGGAAGAATTCTAGGCAAGGGGCAGGCATAGCTTTATCCTGCCTAGAACATCCCTTCTTAAAAAGAAGGCAGAAATTTGACTCGTATATTCTGAAACCTGAAAATGCAATGTAGATGGATCTAAATGGTATGTGGATTCTCATTGGTCTTCCTAAGCAGAGAATCAGCTATAATGAATAACAGCCTTCTCTGTTCTGCTGCTTAATCAAATCTTGGGGTTTTTTTATGGCACCAAACATATGTGCTATAACCTGCTTGAACTACCAGCAGGAGGCACTAAAGTATCCAGTAAGACGCACACAAATCGGTATTGCTCAACTGTGCTGCCTCCACCAGTGAAGAAGACGTTGCAGCGCCAGGTCGCTGCGGAGCTCCAAGTTGTAGTATTTGCTGAAATTGTGACCTCCAGTAAAATAAACTGGAGAAGAGACTAAATGATCAGGGCTCTGGTGTGCTGTCACGTTACTCTGAATTTTGATGAACAAGGAAGGCTTGTGAAGTGAAAACTTCCATGTGCTTGTAAACAGAACAGGATTTGATTGTGGTCTTGAGGAACATGGCCAATGGTACTTGGACAACCAAGAGATCACTTAAAAGCAGTAGTGCCTTTTTCACACTAGAAAAAGCCCAAATACGAGGCATTTTCCCTGTCCAAAATTTGTTATGTCCGAACATGTCATTTATAAATCCTAACTTAATCTGAAGGAGCTTTGATAGGCAGTTGTAAATCCACTGAAGCATTATTTATTTTTTTTACCTGTTGTGTAAAAGGTTTTTGATTGCAGTGGGATTTTCCTTTTATCTTTTTTGCTTTCAATTTTACAATGTAATTTTTCTTTTAAAAGGCAAGTTTGACATAGATTATAAATGGACATGGATTAACTCTGTTCAACCCAGTTTTTATATGCCAGGAAGTGTTTGAGAATGGGCTCAGTTTTCTTCCTTTGGTAGAGATTGAGTATCGTGTTTTAAGATTATTTTTTTTCCTTTGTTTTAATCTTATCTCTTGTAGTTTAACTTACCTACTGCTAGTGTGGCTATCTGGCTATCAAAGGATAGATGAGCAAGTTTTTCAAAGACTAGTTATCTCTACTTCTATCATTCAAATCACTAACAAGAGAAGATATCAAAGGAAAGGAAAAGGCATGCACTTATATTCTCATGGGAAGGACAGAGCAGCAGCACTGCATCTAGAAATAGCTAGCAGATAAAGCAGTTTTCTTCCCAGGGCTTCTACAGGCTTGATATGTGCATGGAAACAGTAGATTTCCACCCCCCACCCCCACCCCCGGTAAGTGCAATGTACATTAACCCACGAGGGCTCTTCAGCTGAACCTGGATGGAAATCTTGTCTGCTACACAACTAAAATTGGTTTGGTGGAAAGCGGTTTAGCACGTCTACATAGCTTTTGTGCTATTCTTCAAGTTGTGTCCTTTGTCCTTGCTGGTGTAGTTCTAAAGGACTAGGAAACGCATCAGAGATTACTGAAACAAAGTTTCTGGTTCAGCTTGGAGGAGCACTGCGTTTGGGGAGACTGCACAAGCCCACAGAAACATTGTGGGGACAACATGCCAAGATTGGTTGAAATATTTCAGACGGTTTAACTGTACAAAGACGTTAGAGCGGTTCGGTTTGAACTGATTTAAGCTTAAATTTTTAAGCTCGCCGGAAGTTCATGGAAAGTGCCTGGTGGTGTAGGCGACTTGCAGCGTTTGTGTGGAAACAGTGATCTGTCGTTTCCTACGTGGCTGTAACTGGCTTAATTTTTTCTGGGAGAAAGCAGGCATGGAGCCCCATGAAGGCTGCAAAAGTCAGCAGACTTTGAGCCTTTTAAAAGCAAAGAAGTGATACAAAAGTTGGCATATTCCCATTGGGAAGAAAAGACCTTGAAGGCCAAAGCTGGTAGTGTGTGAGAGGAGAGAGCGGCATCCCTTCACTGCAGGGCCAAGATGTTAATAGATGGGACAGGGTTAGAGTGAGAAAAGCACAGTAAGAAGCTCCTGTGTTTTCCAGCTGAATTACAGCACTGTTGCCGATGTGGGAAGAGGCCTTGTAGGTTGTGAGAGCAGACGGGAAAAGCATTTCACCAGAATAACAACCCCTCCCACCAACAAGCCCGTGTTTCTTCCCCACTGAGAGACGACATTTGTCTGTTGGGAGGAAACACTGGGGCGTGGAGAGGGGCACAAGACCTCTCGTGTGTTTTTTTTAATTAGAAAAGTTACGTTTCTCTGTAATGAAACACTATGTGCGGGGGCACAGCCGCTTGTTCGTGTGACGTGTTCGAATTGGTCCAGACAGGTCCACGAATTTTTGTCTCCTTTGAATGCGGAAATGAGCTCACCTCCCCCCAGCTGTGGGCTGTGCTGAAACAGGAAATCTTGTTTTCCCTGAACTATTTTTATTGTCTAAACAGTGATTTATTTTTTTCATAGGTTTATCTAGAATATAGTGAAACAAGCTGGTATTTTATTTCTGACGGGTGCAAGTATTTCAATAGCTTAAATCTTTCAAATCCATTAACGTACCTAGTCGCAGGAAAGGAGAAACCCAACCACACTATAAAATGTAACCAGGCTTCTAGAAACAGTCACAGATGCTGTCCTGTCTTTATTTGGTAAACACTGTCGACTCAAAACCTAAAAACGTCCAGTTCCAAGCATCTGGAGTGATGTACCCAAGCTATGACTAGGAAACCACATGTTTTAGCATACTTCTGTTGCCAAGATAGCTGCAAGGAAAAAGGACTGTTTTATAAACTTCAGCCCCTTGGTCACTTGTGTTAGCGTTGTGCTAGTCATGCATCTCGACCTGCTCGGAGACTCTTTCCGTTTGGAACAAGTACCGTGCTAGGTGTTGGATCTCGACTGAGATCCAGACAGAGCCACTGTTTGCAACGCACCTGAGCAAAGTCCTTGGAGTTTTTAAATGGGATTGTGACTTTCTTGTTTTGTTAAATGCTTGTTATCTAATAATGGGATGATGACCTGAACTAGACAGACAGCTTTTAGAAATGGAATAACTCTCCTGTGCTTGATGCACAGCATAAGTAACCTGGTAGATGGTGTCCTAGAAGAGAATTCAAGTGTCGTGCTGGTGGTGGGGGTAATGGTTTTAGAAGTGGAGCTGGTGACTGGGCATGTGAAGCCAGCCATTGAACTGTTTAACCATGCGTGTTTGTTCCAGGATGAACAAGAAGGATCGTTTGAGAAGTGGAGAGTGGAAAACTCCTGGGGTGAAGAGCGTGGCTGTAAAGGTAACACGGTTCATAGACATGGGACCCTGCTGCTGCCCTTCATGTATGAAAATAATGGGAATAGGAGCAGGGCTCTTTTGCTAGGATTCTGTAGGTTGCAAACGGCCTCTGTGCCCCAAGTGAGACACTGCAACATCATGGAACCATAGAAAATTCAGGTTGAAGGGACCTCGGGGTCGCATCTAGTCCAACCCCAACTATGTCATCCCAGCCAAGGCTTAGTATTTTAAGACCCAGGTAGACAAATTAACCGCAGAATAGCATAAGGTTTTCCTAAGGCCTCCAGGTCCGACTTGAGGATTAGAATCCTGAGCTTGGATTGCTGCGTAGTAGCCTTCGGTATGGCCTGCTCCAAAGCTGTGTTTGCAGACACAGCTGTACCAAGTGTGACACGTCAACAGATGGCTGTGCTCATTTTAATGGACACAGATTATGAGCTATCTTTCTAAATGAAGTTTGTTTTGGGGGGGAGGAATTGTGGGGAAGGTATAAGAAGGGCTGAGTTTTTACTGAAATTCCTCACTAAGTACCCCAGCCAGACCACTGGAAGCTGTCTTGGCTCTCAGAGATGCTGTGTTCAGGATTGAGATACAGAGGCTCAGTTGCTGCTAAGGTTTCCTGTATTCTAGGCCTGGGCTGAGCCAATGGGTAAAGTGGATTAAGGCAGCTTATCTTCAGTTGATGCTAGTACCTTTAGTTTAAAGAAGCAGCATAGTTTGTAATAGCTGGGCCAGGCACAGTGAAATTGTTTTAGCCATCTCACCGAAGCAAAAGTTGGGAATCTTTTTGAAGTCAATGAATGGAGAAGTAAGATGCTGTAAGTAATACAACTCTTGTATGCTGGGGTGCCCAGTTCAGTAACATTTGCATAGAGCATTGAAATTCCAGATGTGAAGGCAACCAGAAGCGCATGGTATGCATCATCCGGGGGACAGCTTGGCTTTGTACTGTAACTTCTGGCAATCGGATCGTTTAAAGCTTAATTTCTGCATGAAAAGATGAGTGGAGCAAGGCCAAGATTTACCACCAGGTAGTGGTCTAGATTTGGTCTCTGCATACATTTTAACTGCCAATAATTCTGTTTAATTAACAAATCATCGGCTGCTTCCCCTTTGGGAGAACTCGAATGACTTCTTCTCACTGTTGGATTACATGCACACTTGTGGGAATTATTATTATAAATTGGAGGCAGCCTTAAAACTCAAGAGTGTGGTCCCCTGCAGAGCTGAGTGCTTTACTGGTGATTTCCTGTAGTCGGCTTTGTTTTCACTTGTCGTGATGCCAGACTGCGGCCAAGAGTGTGGTCGTACCTGCAGCCGGCAGGGCCTCTCTAGAAGGACTTTTAAGAAAGATGTCTATGTGTTGCAGTGGTTCATGGAAACTAACACAATAGCAAGGGGTTTGTTCTCAACTTCGGGTTAGTTTGTCAAATGCTCATCCAGTCTTCAATGCTGTCTCTAGTGAAAAATAGTAAAAGTTTTTAATATTAATGTGTCTAATAAGCTTGTCAGGGAGGGAGAAGGTCATTGCTGTTCTGTTGCTTTTAATCTTTTGCTGCAAAACGTGATTTCCGCCCCCCCCATCTGAAAACAAGCTAGCGCTTTATTCTAAAAAAACCTGGGATTCTAGAAAGCCTTTTAATAAAGAGCTGATAGATAAGTTGGCAACTGCTTTTCAAGACCAAGCATGATAGTGATCACTTCTGAGAATTCTGCTAGCATGTAGCCCATCAAAAATACTTTATCATTGTAAATAAGAAAGAAAGAAAATTGCAAGTAAAAATATTATGGGGAGACTTTAGGAATCAGAACTGGTGGTAGAAATGATACCTTTTATTAGACCAAAGGGGAGACTTCTTTTATCTTTCTGGTTAGCTCTGCTGGCTAGTTTTCTCATCTCTGGAACCTCACCACACTGGTTGATGCACAAGTTGACAGAGGCATAATTCATGCCTAGCTTTTCTACAGTATTGTGCAATATTTTGCACACTTCCCCCCCTTCCCCCAAAGCTTATTCTCTCCCCAACTATACAGTTGGTCCAGTAAAACATAGTGAAAACAATCCTTCGTTTCTCACACATTCCCTGGATAATCATGGCTTTAACACACCAGCCCTACTACAGTATTGGTTTGAGAGATGACTTATCTATCAATATATCATCTAATTTTGCTCAGGTGAGTTTACTACATTGGAAAAACAGGGGCTGAAATGTGGCCTGGCTCCAGTCAACACTGTGAGCAGAAGTACTTCACAGTATTGTGTTGTGGAGACGCATCTGGGATTATAACGATGAACTTTTAGCTTCCTCTTCTTGCAAAAATTTAAATCGATTGTGGTTTTTTTTTTTTTTCAGCCCTCTATTTTTCTGAAGTTTTTTATGTACTAATAATTATCTCGGCACATCCTGGCCAGTGGGATGGATAGAGGTTGTATGGAGACTCGAGGTCAATACATCAGCCACTTTTTTCCTTCTTCTTTAAAAGCATAGGGTCTGGTGACTGATGCATTGTTCCTGGGGATTTCTCTTGCAAGAAGCCATCTTCCTGAATTTGTAATTATGTGCTGCTAACCTTTATTACAGAGGAATGCTTCAAGGGGAAAAAAACATGTGTTCACTTGTCCCGCTTTACATATGCGCAGTTCAGCATTTGTTAGGGCTTAAATGGTACAGTGGTATAGTCCTGTAAAGATGTTTTGGTGAATTTGCTGAGTAAGTGCCCTTTGAGTGAAGTACTTGGAAACACTGACTGGGTCGTGCAGGCGAAAGGGTGAATAACCATCCAAGGTAAGCGGAAGTCCTAGTTGGATCAGTCGGTAACAGCTCCGCTCCTGTCGTTGAGTAGATTGATTGATCAGGTTTTTAGTCGCAAGCAAAATGAACTAAATGGCCTCAGTGTTTTGGGGGGTATTGTCCATTAGTGAGCAAAGATTTGCTTAATCTGAAAAGGAAGAGTCTGCTCAGGAGAGCTCCAGATCTGAGGCAGCGAAGGGCGGTGGTGGAAGTGCGCTGGCAGAGCTGTGCAAACGGGCACGAGGCTGGACTGTGAGTGGATGCTACTGGCTTGGGACTGAGGTGCCCTGCCAGATCTGGGCAGGACCCTCTCCTTGGCTGTCAACCCAAGAAAAGTCTGCCTTAATTGCAGAAGTGGGAATGTAGCACCACAGGTTTCAGAGTTGGTAATAACAAGCTGAAAGCTAGCTAGGTTACTTGGTACTCCTTGGTTTACTGTGCGGAGCCTGTACTTCACCAACACTGCAGCTGAAGCTGCTGTTTAGAAAAGGTTATACCTTCTACCTGAAATGTTACAGAAGTGAGCTCATTTTACATGAACGAGTCGTCCTACAATTATTTAGTTGTTGCTTGAGTTCCTTCAGGGTGGAGCAGGAGGGCAGATTAGATGACGAACCTCCATGAGGTCTCTTCCAGCCTTACTTTCCTAGAACTTCAAAAGAAGTTGCCTTCTCTGATACCGGTATTATCTTGCCGAGCATAATAGCATAAAACCCTTCCCATGCTGTCTACCTGCATGTATTGTGCGTACAGCACTTGCATGAATTATCTCATCCATGCAGGGTAGTGCATTATTTAGCTTGCTCTACTGCAAGCGGTTCCTTTATGTAGAAAGCCTTGGTCACTGCCTATGTTTTCTTCCTAGCTATCTGGAAAATTTTGCGACTTTAAATGTTTCATCAGACTTATTTCATTGGCTCGACCTTTTTTTTGCTTCAGATGCAAGTTTGGGGGAGGTGAATCCTAACTCCATTCTGGGTCTCGCTACACCCTTCCATTCAGCTGAAGGCAACTAGATGCATCTCTTGAGAGTAATCTTTCTTGGACACTGGCCAGAACGATTGATTAATTTGAGAAGTCACATGAGACATGACGGTTCTTCCCCCTTCCTGCCTCCTCCGTGTTCCTGCTAAGCAAGCTCAGGACTTGAGTTTGGATAGCCTAGTGCTCCTGTTCGATTTCTGAGGCAGCCTGGCAGTGAGCACATCTTATATGCCTCGTGAAGGAATTGGGTGGCACCACACTGCTTCAAATCCTGCAAAGCTGCACCTGGACAAGCCCAGTGCAGAGGCCTAGTATCCTTCTCGCTAGGGACGATGTCAAGAATGATGTTCGACTTGGCCCATCACAGCCGAGGCCCGGTCGGGTGTGGGGGATAAGATAACAAAACCTCAGCATCGCTGTTTCTTGAACAGGCTGATAAAGGGCGTTGGCTGAATCCCTGCGGCAGAGATTAGATTTCTGGGTTCCGGAGAGGACGGTGGTGGCAGTGGGATACAGGCACTGCTTGCGTTCCTCCTTCAGCCTTCTCGGGGCTCCTTTTTCACAGCTCTGCATACAGCGTCGGACAGTGGGAGACTGCATGCCCGCTCGCCTCGATTTGGTAGTGCTGGAAGTGCAGCTAGCACCCAAAATAAAAACCACCAGGAATGAAGTGCTGATGATTGTGCCTTCTCCCCGAAGGGGGGTCCTGCACAGTGCAGCGGTTGGGAGGGGGATATTGAAACCCCTATCTGCTGCAAGTCCTGGGGGTGGGGGGTGGGGACAGCCCTTGGAACAGCTGGTGTGGCCTCTACAAGAATCTCTGTTGTTGAACTTTTTGTGAATCCATGCTGCCATTTTCCAAGGAATGAGTGCTGCTGTTGACATGCACTGCTTTTTTAAGGGAAAAATCCCTTTTCAAGAGAGAAATCCATTCTATATCTTACTGGCATCTTATAACCCTCCAGGCGAGTTCATTTGCTCTGCTTATTTTGTGTGTCCTGGGGAATCGGTACAGGGTTACCTAACTTTGAACCCGGTTTATCCAATAAGCTGTCTTTTTAAAAGCAAGGAAGAGGTCTTGAAAGGTGAACAATGAATCAATTAATGCATCTGTTCTACAGGGGTCCTTCTGTGTGTTTTGGCAGGAAGAGAAGGCTTTCTTATCCCCAGCTAGCAGCACATAAACAGTTGTCAGGCTGTCACCCCTTTTGACTCTTCTTCTTCTGGCTGCTCGATGACAGCCATATCCCATCGCTTTCTTAGGAATTTTACTGGCGTATCGGATCATCTTGCAATCCTTAATTTCTTTACTCCCTGGCAGGGGAGTATCATTATCGTAGTGTGTACTGGGTGAGCTAGCAGGCAGGAGTGCCAAGTGATCTGCCCAAAGTCCAAGAGGAAATCTGTGGCAGACCAGGGGCTTGAACTTCGATCTCCCAGGTCCTCCACTAGTGCTTAGCCTCTGAACCACCCTTGCTTTGCTAGCTGGTTGTACATTATAAATGCTGCCTTCAGTAGAGTCGTGCACGACTGTCTGCTCCGAAGGTATTCGGAAGGAGTCGTGTGCTGACTGGGCGCTTGTCAGCACACGAAGGGACAAGTCGGGCGTTCTCGTTTCCCGTCTCCTTCATTTCATAAACTTACGGGCAGCTAAAATAGAATGGCTAGACTGCTGGCTCCAGGTGGGACTCCACTGTCCCTTCTGCCCAAAATATAGCAGACTCCCCCTCCTGCTTCCATTCACCCCTTTAGCTGGCCTGCAGAGGCCACGATTGTGTTGGGGCAGCCTACTGGGGTGTACCCATCGCATTCCCGAAGGCATGTGCCCAACTGCTCCTAACAAAGAAAACGATGCCGGCATTTGCCAAGAAGGCCTGTAGGCACGGTCGTGAACAGTGCCCCTCCTTATTTGCATGTTCTGAAGTTGTACTTGGCACTTCCTCCTTGTTCAGACATCACGATCCTAATCGGCACCGTCAGGCAGAATGGCAACAGTCACCGAGGCAGAGAGTTCATTATCCTCTCAAGGTGCAATTACTTGTGGGCTGTCGGGAATGAGAGGTTTTTGTGTCCCCCAAGGAACTCATATCCTGAAGAGAGAGAGTAATCAAGACGGCTCCCCTTGCAGTACTTCCAGAATGGCTTTTAGGCTGGATTACAATTGATAGGCTTTTTAATTTATGGGAATTCAATCTGATCTCTTGCTTTACAGACAAGATGGTATAGATAGATGAGCTTATTGTCCATATTCTTTGGGCATTTTCTTGTTTCATTTGATTGTGTGATGATATTGTTACAGGGACAAGAGGAACTTTATTACACAAAGCTTCTTCATCTCTGTCTTCTACCAAAGGCACCTTCTCCCTTTCCCGGACGGTGCATGTTAGCAGTTCCCCTTGAATTTCCCAGAAGGGGGGAAGCTAATCGGCTCAAGGGAGCAGTTTGATACCAGAAGAAGAGATGTTCTAGATTTAGGCTCTTATCTTATGCCATTTTGAAGGCTTTTCAACTGGGACTTCCCAGCACGAGCTTTTAGTACAGGGGGAGAACTGGAATTACAAGGTATGGTTTATCCTCACAGCTTATTTTGGCCAGAGAGAGATTAGCTTTGGGCTTGAGAGAAGAAATTACCCTCTTTATTCTTCCCCCAAACCAGGGAAGTTTGAGGTTTCTTCACAAAGATGAAGTCAAAGTTGGCTGCTGCAAACGACTGAAAGATGCTATGGAAATATGGTGATATTTCTGATAGATGTGTGAGACCTCTTGGCATGGGATCAAGCCTTCCTAGATCAACAGCATTTCTTCCATAGTAACTAAAACTCTGTTTTCATTTCCAGGTTACCTGCTTATGACTGATGACTGGTTTTCTGAGTATGTGTATGAAGTCGTGGTGGATAAGAAACACGTGCCAGAGGACGTCCTGGCAGTGATGCAACAGGTTCCCATTGTCTTGCCAGCTTGGGACCCCATGGGTGCTTTAGCAAAGTGAACTTCAAAGTATTTGCCTCCTGAAGTAGATGCAATAGAGAATCCTACTGGTTGAAAGCCATAGCCAAATGTTCATGTGACCAAAGTACTCAACTTGGTCCATAAGTCTTGACATGTATGCTAAGGATCTTCTTGGGAAATAGCGCTTAATTGGATGGCCAAACAAAAAGTTCTCAGAGGGGCTGCTCTGCAAGGAGAAAAACTTCATGATACTAATTTAAAGCGCTTTCAGTCGGGGTTTGAAATTTTTTTTTAAGAATCTTGCTGTTTTTAATAAAATCGACATAAGTCTGTAGAACTGTTTTTGACCAGTCTTCTACAAAGAACGGTGGGATAGATGGCCATATTTTAGCAAAAATAGATGAGTGGTATTAGGACAAATAAGGAAATACTTAAATACTGAATGTCCCTGGTTTTTTTTTGTTTTGTTTTTTGTTTTTTTGTTTTTACTATAAAACTAATATTTAAAATGAGCACTTGCTTTCCTTGGAGGCATTTCAGTGTTTGGCTTTTTTTGCTGTACATCAGGAGCAGGTCTTAAGAAGACACGCTCTGAGAAGGCAGCGCTTTCCTCATATAGTAACTTTTCAAAACCTTTCTTGCAGCACAAGGGGAAGACAGTCTCTTCCTCAACATGCTTAATACACCCCAGAATCAGTATCAGGTCTGTGGCAGCGTTATTTTTCAATAAGATTACCAAGAACAACCATAAATACGTTTATAGGCAAGAGTCAAAGAATGTGATGCTCAAGCAAAACTGTTTTTAATTACTGCATTTTATTTGGATATTTTCAACAAATAGATGGTGCTATGAAGCTTTTGAATAAACACTTTCTTAAGTGACCGGCATAGCTTTGTTCTCTTTTTATTTTAATTTATCTGCATGCAATTGTATTAGATGGGGAAAGGTGTTAGTGACCCACAAACAGCCCTTGGATTCGAAACACCAGCAGATCAACAAGCCATGCTGCTTTATCTTCTCAATGGTAGTTGCCAAGGCTCTCCTCCCACCCAGGATGAAGAGGAGTACAAACACACCATCTCATGCACGCTACAGGCACTCAAATACCATGGTGACTGAGCACTGTGGAAATGCTTTGATCTAATCAGGCCAAACTAACACTAGCATGACTGTCTGTGGTGATGTGACTTTTGCTGTTCTGCACTGAGACTTTAGTCACTGGGGGGGGAGGAAGAGGGCAGAGAGAACAAAGAACAGCACTAAAATTGAACTGTGCATTAGAAGGTATCATTGGGAAAGGTTGGTTGATTTAAGGACAAGCAAAGCAATAGGATGCTTGATGTACCATGGCTCTGAACCAGATCCACAACAAGGGCTGCTTGCCTTTGTTCCTAGAGTAGCCAAAGGAATGTGGAAGCTGCAGTATGACTCTCGCTCCTTCCCGAAAAGCTTTATCCCTCTGCAAATCATGAGGCTTAAGAAGATGAGTGAGCTGCTACTTTATCAGAAAAAGGTGAAATGTTAAGCATGATTTTTTTTTCTTTTTCTTGCACTGGTGATTCGAGAGAGACATGCCTACCTCTGAAGTGCACACGCGGGAACTGCATCGCGGCTATGAGAGTGCCAGATACCACGTGCAAAGATGATGTTGGCCTGCAGGGTAACCCAGTCGGCTGTAAATGCCATTCTCTGAATTGGCAGGTATTAGCAGAGGCTGCAGTGCTGTCTGAGCTATTAGCTGGGAATAATAACACAAATGAGCTGGACCCATTTGCAGGCCCTACAGTACTTACTACAAGAGTTATTGTACTGTCCTGGCCACACTTCATTGATTCTGCTTTCCCTAGCCTGATGTTTCAGTTAGGATGGTGTGGGCTTTTCAGAGAAGTGGTTTCTACAGGGAATCTATATAGTTCTTGGGGACAAAAGGTGCAAAGGCAATATTAGAGGTCAAAAAGCAAGTACAAGTGTCATCCTACCATACCTAAGATGCTGCTGTTTTTGATTCCCCTTTTCTAGCAAAACTATCCCTTTGTTATGATTAGGTTTTCTACTATAAAAAGGTTTTCAGTTTTATCTTCAGTGAGACCTGATCATTCTTGGTGTAAAGGAAAGCAAAAGCGTGTCAAGCTGCAAAAAGAATTGCTTGCAACCTCCTGCAATTTTTTCTTTTTAGTAGTAGTCACCAGCACAACCCTGAAACTAGTACATGATGCAATTCCATTGCATGTGTTCCCAATTTAGCAGATTTTGGAGATGGAGCTTGGACTCTGTCCAGGATTCCCTGTGGGAAAGGAGATTATCATCTTTTTGTTTTCTACAAGAAATGTCTGTGGAAGCCTGCATCAAGTACATCTAATGGCTGCTTTTGTGGAACTGTGGGCACCAAGTAAGGTTACTGCCTTTCAGTGTTTGGCCTCCGTTTCTGACCTACGTGGAAGTATGTGCTATAACTAACGCGTGTGTGGGCTTTTTCCTTCCCAAAGTCCAACGTCCTAGGCGTTCAGAGTGTGCAGTGTCACAAGCAGAGACGCATTCCTCTGTTCCCTCCATGTTATTTACTGCTGGATTGTGCCCACCCTGCAAAGTTACCATTTTCTTGAGACATAACAACTAGCATTTTCTTCACCCAGGCCAGATCTGATGCTGATGGAGTTTGACATGTTTAAAAACTGTTTTCAAGCCCATTTTTGTTTAATTTGGAGTATGTCAAACTATTGTCCAGCATAAGCTTATCTCTGCTGTTCTTACCCAGATATTTTCCAGTCCCGTTTATACAATAGCGTTGGGGACTTTCTTCCCCTTTCTCTTTCAAATAAGCACAGAAAATTCACGTGGCTGAAACACGCTATATGAAATGGAGCCAGTCTGGCAGAGGCAGGAGCATATCTACACCCAGCACTGCTCGAAGTTTATTGTGAGAGGGATAAGGCAAAAATACAAGTTTTCTTTGTCTCCTTTAATACTGAGGGCTGTTAAGCAAACGGTGGCCCCATGCTAACTTGTCTTACAGTCCTTCAAGGCTGTCAGGGGGACCACTAGATTGTTCTGCGTTTAGCTGTGTCCTCATGCTGGTTTTCAATTGCCGATCATCAGCCTTTTCAGCCTCAGTCTTTAGCACCAACCTGTCTGCATAGCCCTATAACTGCCTCTTATGGTTTATAAAACAGGTAGGAGTCCTCACCTACTCGTGACTATAATGACTGCTGAGAAATCAGCATCTTCTCCTTTATTTTAAAACATCAGTGTTTGACATGTTGGTTAAAAATCATGATGTACAAACTGAATTCCCACCAGCTGTAAAAAGCATTACACCAAAAACCTCTCCTTTACTACAGTTCACTTGGCTGTCCTTTTAAATATCTACCTGTATGAAGTATTGTGACTTATTTTTTGTTCATGTTCGTAAGCAACTTGCCCCTTGCTTTTAGTCTCATTCACTTCTATCCCCTAAGAACCTGATCCACTTTTAGATGCAAATACTATTCTGTAATTAAAGAAATATGAAACTAAGCTCCAGAAATGTGAATGGTTGTTTAAAGAAATCTAAGCTATTTTTTTTTCCTGCCCTATATTAACCGGCATGCCCCTTGCTTTCCCGCTAGGGAAACAAGAGCAAAGGGGCAGCAAGAGACTGCAATTTGGTCATTCTTGGCTCGGAGAACTATTATCAGCTTCCTGAACCAAGTTCCTTCTTTGTCCTGAAGGAAAAAAAATGTAGCTATTTTTGTGGCAGCCCTCGCTTAGGCAATTGAGACGCTAACAAAGCAGGAAAAATAATACATGACTATGATACGCCTTAAAATCTTCTGAAAATTCAGGTCTTGGTGTCCTGAGCAGAGCAAGGGTGCTGATGGTCCCAAAGGAATCTCAATATCTTCTCACCTTCCCAGGAAAAGGGAGTGGTGTGGCGGATGTGCACCTCGCACGTCAACCGAAGCGTGGAACTGCTTATTTTACTGCAGTCGGTTTCCAGGGACTGGATCAAAGAAGAGAGGATTAATGTTAAACAATTCTTGATTATTTCTGTTCCATCAATCTGGGCATAAATCTGGCCTGCTCAGAGTACTGTGATGTGGCAAGGGAAGTAAATCCCGATTACAAGGAAACATTCATCTCCAGTTGGTAGAAAGAGGCTAAAGATGGAATGAAAAAAATCTACGCACCTCAGTGCTTTTTCCTTATTTAGGCTGTATGTTTTGCATGTGGGGAAAAAAGATCTGGGATTTACATGTGGACTGGCTATAGGAGAGGAGCTTTCCTTCAAATAACTTCCATGCATAAAACGTTTTTTCATGCACTAATTCAGGAGACCTCTTTCTGATGGTCTCAGTAAGTGTCTGGACAGTTGAGCACTGCATGCAAGCAAAGCTTTTTAAAGCACCTTTGCATGCAGCTATCGTTAATGGATCACAGAATAAGAAAGTCAGCAAGCGAACGTGCCCAGGATCTTGCTCTGAAAAGCAAAGCCACAACTCTGGACTAGTGGCTAAGTGCCTTAATTTTGTGGCAGGACACCACATTACCACATACGAAAAAGTAGCATGATATAATGATAATTTTTCCTCTTATTTCGAGCAGTTAGTCTGGCAGCCAGATTGTTTGGTTAGAGCCGTGCAGAAGTACCCACTGCTGCTCGAGCAAACCAAGCAGAAAGCAGACTGAAGATGGCGATGCCAGAAGACCTCAGTAAGCAAGCCGTCCAAAACGGAGCGCTCTGTGTCCAGTGGTCTGCCCTGCTAAGAAACCACAAACCCTGACCCGGGCTTTTAAAGTTTAAACTCCATCCCACAGGAAGAAAAATGGGAAAAACTAAAAGAAACCAATGAGAGATTGGCAGTCTCTCTGCATGGATGAAAATGAACTAATGGCTTAAGAAATGCCATGACTTCTTCACAGACCACACAATAATCACTAGATGGTTCTGAGTTTTAGTGTTCAAAGATATAAATCAGCAAGAAGTATAAAATGAAGAGAAGTGGGAGCCTTCCACCTGACACCATCTTGTAAAGGATTGAACGAATCCCTTCCTGTCCCTATTTTAGATTGAGCTGTTGCTAAATGACACTAATGAGAAGTGGCACAGCATGGCACTTCAACACGCGTAGCTCGCATATACTCCACGTAGCTAGCAAATGAGGGGAAAGGATGATCAAATCTTCATTTCCATTTTACTTCAGAGCAGAACATCAAAGCTTTTAAGTGAAACTCTGGTTCCCGTATGAACCAAGGACACAAACAACAGATCTGGATTTTAATGCTGTTGGTTCCGTAAAATATTGGTGTTTTGTGTTTGATGGTGAAGCAAGGCAAAGCCGCACAAGGCACTGTTATGGGTGGGGCTAACGGTGCACCCCCGGGTAAGGTTGTCTGATATATCCTATTGCAGGACTATTTTTCAGTCCTCTATAACACTGTTCACTCGAACCACTTTGGCCGCAATTCCCCCATCAGAGGCTTGCCTCCTGCTTGTTGCTGGACAGGTTCGACTAAAGTGGTTTGGCCATTTCTTCAGTCACTTTCCTGAGATGCTCTTGTGCCTCTGTGCTTGGGTACCTGGATTTCTGTTCCTCTCCAAACTCCACAGGTTTCTGCTCAGTTGTACTTAAGATCTTCCCTAAAATTTGCGCCTGCAGGGGATCATACAGGGCATTCAAAAGGTATCACAGACAGAGAAGTGCCATCAAGTTGAGAGCGTGGCCTTGCATGTCAGCTGCTACCAAAAAAAGCGTCCTAGATACTTTACAGACCAAATGAAAAAACCCCATACTTCAGTAGAAGGTGTGAAGGCTGTTGTCTGGTCTTAACGCATTGCTGTATACCGTGCAGCTTTACCTGCTCTAGGAAAATTACCCATTGCTGACTCAGAGCGTCACCAGTGCGAGCAGCCGAGCACAATTTAACTACCAGCATTAAGCAAAACAATCTGCTCCGTACTGTTTCTGAAACCGTAATAAAAGTCTGCTCCAAGCAGAAAGTACAGTGGAGATACAGAAATAATAATAAACCCCCCCCAGACACTGATTCTTAAATCTTTCTACAACGATATGTGTGCATGTGGAGGAATCGCAAAACGTACACCGAAAGGTTATACTTCCTGTGAGAGGCCAGCATCCGCGTGCCTGGACAATCGGGTGTGGGCTCCCAGTCCTGGAGGGCTGCAAATGCTGTCGGAGGGGGAAAGGATGGATCCTCTTTAAAATGTTCAAATATCTTTAAAATCCAGAGTTGAGCTCTGCAATTGCATTCCTGAACAGATACCTTTTGTGCTAAGATCTTAAACGAGAGGATTTCCATCTTCTCCAGGTCCTGCAATGGGAGGGGGGTTGGGGAAGTAGGTTCTGACTTGCCTTCTTTAGAGCAGGAGAGATTAAAATGACTAGGACTGTTTACTTTGGAAAGGTGAGGACGTGGGGGAACTGGTATGCAATCATGAACGGCAAGGAGGCCAGTTTGACACTGCTGTCTACCTCAGCTTCAAGCAAAAGACTAGGAACGCTCTAGCGATATTAAAGCGACGCTCGCGCAGTGCGCACGAAGCAGTACCGGGGACAAAAGCAAGGTTTTGGGTTCAGGCACACGAGGGTCTGGTTCCAGTACTCCAACTGTCCTTGAGATGGCGTCAGCCGCACGACGCTAAGTCCCCGGCTGGCCTTCGAAGGGGGCTAGCGGCCAGAGAAAGGGAAGCAATGATTATAACCCTAGGCTTGTTTGTTCTCTGAGTTTCTGTTCTTTCTGAACTGCTCCGAGCAGATCTCTGCAGACTGCCTGTTGCTTACACCAGGGACTTGGTTGTTCTTGAAGTTAGCTATTTTTTTCATATGGTTTTCTACTTGCTTTTCCAGCTCTGCCTATCAACCGAGGCACTTGCTCACTGGTCCACCATTTACCATCTTTATAAACAAAATGTTTAAGTTTCAAACTGTCCAAGTCATTTGTCTCCACTGAAGGAGCTTGGAGAGAAAACATTCATGTCAGGGATCGCATTGGGGGATTTTAAAGCACAGAAGGAAGAGGGGAAGTTCCTTGCTTAATTAATTAAAGCCCGACAAACACACTTTTCAAGGAGCTTGCAGCGACATCTTATAACCAAGCCAACTCCCCATTTATATTTCTGCATTAAAAGAACGCAAGTGTTCAAGAACCAGGAAGATTAATGACTAGCCCTTTCTCTGCTCGATTATAAGCTAAAACCCCAGAACTTCTTTCTTTGATCTACCAGACTCACCTGCACACTTCTAATTCACTGCCTCCCTCAAGCCTTCAGTCCCAGTTTTTGTCCTCTTGTTCCTACCACCCACACACTTAGGGCTGTAAGGAGAGAGACAGGAGCTTCATCCCTCAACCGTTCGTCTTCCCTCCCTCCCTCCCTCTCGCTCACTCGCCTGCCTTTGCTGGATCCTGCGCTCCTGAACTGATCAGAACATATAAATGTAGCCACCCACCTCTAGGAGGAAAACTGAGCTGCAGCCCTGGGGAAACATAAAGTTAGCTGACTAAAAGTGACGCAAAAATTCTTAAAGAGCTCTTTGGCAGCAGATTATCTGGAAATCAGACCATGTGAGGGGGATTGGTGTACAAAAACCTCAACAAGATGCTGAGTTGCCCACAGGCTGAGTTTCAGAGGCTCTGAAGTAAGCATAGGGTCAGGGTTGCTCAGGCTTGGATAACTCCAGGGGAAGACGCTTCCTATTCATCTGAAAGACAGGTACCTTTTAATCTTGCTTTCACCCCACAGCTCTTTAATGCTATATGAGCTAGACACAGGCTCTTTTATGGGGAAGATACTGCCTTCTGCTTCAGGTGGGCATCTGAGTTGCATTAACTTTCACCTCTTGCAATTCTGAGCTGCAAGGCGACAATGATCACTTGATAGAAGACCTTTCAATTCCTCGTTTTGTAGTGCTGTTTTTTAAACGAACGCTGTATAAGTTCCCCCGGCAACTTCTGGAGGGTTGGGAGACAGACTCGGCTGTTGTGTCTTTGGGGAAAGGATGACTTAAATCTTGAAGAAACTTTGCTAAGTGCATGGTTCTGCTTGCTGTTCTGCTGTGACATGCCCACTGCCTAACTCAGGCACTTGTCCAACAACTATGAATGTTGGAGAGAAATGCTTGCAGCAGAATGTGTTATGATCATTGGAAATTAGTTTATAAAGCATGCAAAGCCCTTTTAAAATTCAAGCCAAAAATATACTAACAGAGAAATGCATGAAAAGGGCAGAATTGGACACAGAAATCAATGTGAACTCATTTCTTTTAAAAGGACCAAAACAGCGATTTTATATTTCAAATAATCACATATTATTTCAAGAGGGTTTATATACACCACAATAGAATAAGCTGAAGAGTATGCCATGAATGTATTTACATTGCAATTACTTTTTACTGGGGAAATTAGCCATCTGATTGAGTTGCCTACAATTTGGCTCAACATAGCAGAAGTGCCAGTAAGAATGTAATGTCATCAAAAATGGACTCTAATATAACTTTTTTCAGTGATACAGTAAAGGTATCTTGAAGCATTCAGAACAGGAAAGGGAGACCCAAAAAGAAAGGCATAGCTTTAGGGAGAGAAAAGGACTTGGAGTTTAAATTGGATACTGGGATATATTATAGCATGGGACTGAACTTGGGCTGTTTATTGGCAGGCACTTTCATTGGGTTAAATGTCATGCAACCGATGTGTCTGTCTGTCAGCGTTTCTGCTAAGTGGATTGATCGTAATCTTCTCTGCCCTGCAACCTGGAAACAATAAGGATTCTAAGGACGTTCTCTGGAAATTAGGCATTCAGTAAATGTCTCTTGTGGCTGCACTGAACAAGGGGGAGGGAATGAGTTTCAAACAGCTCTCCAAATTAACCCCCCAAAAAGCAAAAAAACCCCGTGGGAATCTAATAAAAAACAAATGATCTCTTAGCATGGAAAATGTATGTCATCTCCTCTCTCTCATACTCTCCTGCACAGACGTAAGTGCTGCTGAGTTTTGAACCAGGAGCAGCACTAGGGAGCCTGAGGACATGAGGATGGATCACTGCAGTGTCGCTTCTGGTGCTAACGTCTTAATTCTCTTCCAAAGATAGGTCAGCAGCATTGTACGTTTGGCCGGTTATGGTGTATGTGAGTAGACTTGTACCATCGTGGGTACAAGTATTTTCAGAAAGCACTACAGCAGAGTTTGGACCCAGGCTGTATGAGTTGGTAACAAGTTGTAAGATCAAGGCATTTTGTGACCATTCATTTTCCTTCCTCCAGCCATAAAAAATTACAAACATAATCAGAACAAGAAACATGTCCTGTTACTAGTCTGTCTTTGAACTGTATTGTGTGCATACGTGCATGTGTCGTGTTATGCAATGTGCATGTATTATTATTAACAAGTTTTTATGCTTGCTGACAATGTTCTAGGAGTTTTGTGATATTTAATGCATTATGAGTCTTCATAGAAGCTATATATATATATACTGGGAAAAAGGAGAGTATCATTCCCTCTAGGTTTATCTACTCCCGTACCGTCTCCAGCCATAAAATATATTTGCCCCCTCCCATGAGTTGGACTGTCTTTAAAATGTATAGCATTGGACCATCTACTTCAGTGTGCAGCTTTGGCATTAGTATGTGGTGTTTCTTCTGTAAGAATTACACAGGTAAATCCTCGTCACACGGTCTCTAGCTATGGGAGTGGTAAATAGAGAATTAAATAAGACCAAGGTTGCAATATGGACTTCAGAGTGAAGGTGGATATTCCTTCCTTAATATGCCAGGCTGTGTTGCTGCACACGTGGTACTTATAGCATAAATGGGTATGGTCATATGCAAGAGCCCACCAGACAACTGTGTTGCTCCTGCCACTCATAGTCTGGTTAACACTGCTAGGAAGGTCACCGATTTCAGTACGACTGCTTGTAGAGTATGGCACTGCTCGGTGTTAATGTCAGCAACTCACTCTTTCTCAGTTATTCCCCTTTAAGTGCAACTAGTATTCATATACAAGATCTATGTTACCATCTCCTTTCTGTAAGCTTCGTATAAGGTGTTCAGTCATTAAGGTGATGGGCAGCAGTTAAAACCCTAAGATGCATCAAATCTTTGAGACTTGGATCAGATCCAAAATACATGAAAGATTCATTGTGACCCACTGACTTCAATGGGCTTTGAATTAGGCTGACACTTCACTTATTATTTGCCACTAGACTAGATAAGGCATAAATAAAACAAAGTGCAGTGACTAACCCAACACCAGTTGAGGGGTGGACTAGAGGTGAGCCGATGTGTCTTCTCTGTGCCTAGTTCCTGCGGCTCTGGTCAAGCAGTGCGATTTCCAAGCCAGCACGGTTTGTCAGGCGATTGCAGGCGTGTCAGGTTTGGATATGTGAAATATGTTGATCTGCAGTGACAGATATTAGTGAAGGATCTTCTAGAAACCAAACTGATCTGGTTTCTAATAGATACAAACAGGCACATTTAGTAGCAAAGTATCCGACCATTGGGGTGTCAGTTCTCGACACGGTTTTCTGCTAGAAACCGGAAATAAAAGGAACTGAAATGTGATGCTGGCGGGTTTTAAATATGAATTGGCTAGAACTGGTCACTCCTCCTTGCTGAACACCTCTCATCACCATGGTCTGCCAGCACCTAGCGTATCACATACATATTTTAATTAAAGGTCATTTGTAGACTGTGCTGCTGTACAGGTGTAAGGAGAGAGACGAAAAGGAATTAAGGAGCCCCTGCTCCCCTGCACGCACAGGAAGCAAAACGTTGCTGTAGGGATGAGTTGCACAAGGTCCTCCACAGCCCTTTAGTCCCGTGGGTACCCGGCACAGGGGACACAGGTGGAGCTGAGGAAAGGAACAGAAAAGGGCCAGGGATTTCTGAGTCCATACTTACGTAGGTCCAGTGCCTGCGAATCCCCTTGCATATATATACGTTTTAGGAGGGCTCTGGTTACTATGTTGCCTCCTGTGCTAGCTAAACGGTTTGTATCCCTTCAAAGAAACCTCCCGCTTTGTGCTCTCAATGCCTATTTACTTGGGCTTTGTACATGTATGTCTGCCTTGTGAACTGTCTCCGGGGCAAAGCGCAATTCAAAGCCGAGCAACATCTACATGTAAAATGAGTCCCAATGCAGGCCAGATTAAGAGAGATTATTTCAATGTACAGTATGAACAACAATAAACACTAGTTTGTTCGGATTTGCTGGAAATATTCATTAACCTTTCACTCTCCAGCCTGGAGCCTTTTAAATCTCAGCAGGTGCTGGTGCCGCAGTGGACAGAAGTAATGCAGAAGGAGCATAGGTTTCTATCTGTGCTCAAAATGATATTAAACCTGTCACAATCATTCTACTGGAACTTGATAACGATTTATTCAGGGACTGATATTGCAGAAGGTTCAAGCGTGGTTCAATACATTTGGACATTACAAAAGAAAATATAATTAATCTGAAGGAAGATGTATGCACATACATGTACTTCCTTACTGCCAGATTTAATAGGATAATTTTGTGATCAGTATTAACTTTTAGAATTGTGACCGCTAAGGATGAGCACATCTTGTGCTGTAGAGAATACATTAATTGCCACATGGCCCAGGAAGGTAGGCACACACCCATGCCCCGTCTCATGTGCAATACTGCACAGCTGGCATGAAGCAACGCTGAGGTCTGCCTTCCCCCGAGGCATCAAGAACTGATTTAATGCTAATGGAAGGACAGATTTGACTGTGTTGCTCTTCTTGCCAACATTCAGATTAAAGGCAAATATTAGTTTTCCATAAGCTTAGGGAACAGAAAAATCAAGCTTTTTTTGCTGGACAGATTGATTTGTAGTGCTGCTTGTGTCAGTTTGAATGTTGCACCAAGTCAAAGTGAATTTATGAACAACAAAAATTATTACTTGCAGAAGACATGAGGATATTTGTGCGTTTCATGGTTTTTAACAGTGCTTGTCTCATGTCTTCAGGTACTGATACCAGCATTTCTTCTCTGCCTTTCTCACTCAGTGGGCACGTCTACACGAGACAGTATGGTGCAGAAGCAACGAGCTATTGCGGTGTAGCTTGCTGCTACCGTGCAGTAGAGTTACTGGGCACTAACCGTGACGCGATGCTACTGTGCACTAGCGTCACAAAAAACCATGCGGCGACAGGACCGTGCAGTAACAAGTGTGCAGTCTGCTGCACGTGCAGACATGGCCAGTATCACTGAGCATCAAATATGAGGTGGCTTCAGTTTAGTATCTACTAAACCAATATGATATATTCAGTTGACGCTGGTGTTTGGCATGATTTGCAGAGGCACCAAGGTTGACAGATGCAAAAGACGTTTCTCATGCCTGTCCATGCGGTTTTGCTAAGGCAAAGCTGAGGTTCACTGGAAAATGAGGACTGCAGTTTCCAGGCTCTCAGCTGGCACCTCTTCTGTACCCCCAACACTTCAGTCTTGGGGTCAGTGAGCTGTTAGCTGGGAGAGAGATGCTTAGGGCCCCTGAAATACTACACTTGTGGAAGGCAGCAGAAAACTAACTGCAGTTTCCAGGTCTCATGTTCTCTACTAGCTTTTATTTTTTTGGTCTGTAGCTATTTCAGTTGTTGATAAAGAGCCAATGCATATTTATGTAAGCATGACCTTTGCAACAGCTCAGAACAAAGACAGATAGTCAACAGTTATTACTATGTCTTTTGCTAAAATAGCCAACAAGAAATAGACACTACAGCAACAGAGAGAGGCCGGCAAGCAATAAAAAGGGGGATCCTCCAGTATTAGCATAACTCTCCCCAGGATATCCAGCTAAAGTTCTTAGCATCCCCTGGGCCTCCAGCTTACCTTCTGTTACTAAGAATATACATGGTCATGTAACTGTGAAGCTGGCTCCAGAGATTTCCCATCATAACCAAACACCTGTAACAATCTTTTAATTGTTGCCTACACATGCATTTACAGCAGCTGAAATTTACTGTGCAGTAAGTGAGAATAGGCCTGCATCTACACATGCAGGCGTTAAAGTGCATTAACACTGTATGTGGACTGACTTGGGACTAAAGTTAGTCCCAAGTCAATCCACACACACACTGTTACTGCGCAGGAACTAACTGGGAGTCAATCTGATACCTGCATGACGCAGGTATCAAACTTACACTCAAGTCAGTGTAAATCACTGTATTTACTGCGCAGTGCAGACTTGCACATGTAGATGCATGCCCCTACGGCACAGTAATTTTGGTTACTGCACAGTAAATGCGCATGTATAGACGCACCCAATAAAGGAGGGTTCCAGTTTCAGCTATGGCCCCTGAGAGGTCACAAACCATTTTGTGGGCCGGAGGTTAATTCTACTGAAAATCTTACCAAAATGTTTAAGCTAATCCAGTATTTCTTTCCTTTCCGTTATGAATTTTGGCTAGAGGGGATCCGGAAGGAGTTTTGTTCTGGACAGACAACTAGCTTACTTGTCACACACCCAGAAAAACGAGCAAGCTTAT
The DNA here is from genome assembly GCF_052110815.1 of Crocodylus siamensis. Taxonomy (NCBI): domain Eukaryota; kingdom Metazoa; phylum Chordata; order Crocodylia; family Crocodylidae; genus Crocodylus; species Crocodylus siamensis. The sequence continues at coordinate 36,980,623 of NC_143407.1, forward strand.
TCAGCTGTCTTTCCTCCACAGAGAAGAACATGTTCATTGCATAAACACAATCGGGTAAAAACCTCCTGTCTCTATACTCCGGTGTACTGCATGTGAAACTTCTTTCCCGTGTCAATGAAATGGACACACTGTGCGAAGAATAATCAAGGATTCGACACATATAGTACAATCAGTCAAACTCCTGTTTCAGCCTGGATGTCGAATATTCCTTCGTCTTGCTAACAAATCACTTCCTTTCACTCCTGTTTGGGCAACTAATAAACCTGCTCTCTCCATTACTTTCAAGCAGGTGATTCACAATGTTCATGAAATGGCCGCCGTCTTGCCTGAAATACCACCTGCAGAGAGTTTGGTCTCGCTCTTGCTGGGAACAGAAGAACGGCAACACTAGGGCACGCCGCTGCTTGTGCACGCCCTTTACTCTGCCCCCAGCAGCGGACTCTTTCTTGCTTGCCACTCGACATGGGAAGTTGGTGTAAGCTGGCAGAGCTGCTCAGTGCCGTCCAGCCGCAGAGCCTCCCACACACAGCTTTCTACCATCTTTCTTCCCCAGCTCTTAGGGAAGCGGTTTACATTGGATGCTGAGGAGCACATTTCATTGGATGGGATGGCTGCCCAAAGTGTTTGTTGTAGATATAGTAAGTGTCTGTTGTCAGGAGATGCCAGTTGAAAAGCTTAAACTAATACTGAGAAGGGCTGCCTAGGCTCCACTCGCAGGGGCCTTTCTCGTCTCCGGTGTAAAGGTACCTTCCCTGATAGTCCAGGCTTCATGTTGTTTTCCGCTAACGTCGGTCCACCTCCGGGGCCAGATTCTCAAAGAGAAGTTAGATACCAGAAAATACAGATAGGTGGGTCGGAGGACTTTCAAAAGCCCATAGACAGAATAAGATGCCTGATTTCCGTTTGACTTCACTGACTGGACGTTTACCTTGCTCAGGTCCTTCTGAAAATCCCAGTTAGGTCCTTTTTTTTTTTTTTTTTAACTACCTAAAAAACTTGGCATTCTGGCCCTGAACTTTTTACTGAGCTCCCAGTTTAGAGACCCGCCTCTTCAGCCTAGCCTGCAGCAGCTGCTGAGATGTGGGCAGCAGAATTTAGCTGCGTGGCTCTGTCTGCCAGCTCTAGGTTACGTCCGCGACACCTGATCGCACGTTCACTTGGTTAAAGACGGCTGGGCTTGTTTGAGGCACGGCGCTGTACAACAGACCTATCTCTAAATGAGCTCTAACACAATAACCAAATATAAGCTGCCCCCTTCCTGTGTGATTTACACTTGTGCAACTGCTAGTTGTGTCAGCAATAGTGTTAATGGGGAGAACAACCCAACGTGGACTTGCAGAGATGATGCTGACTGGAAACACCTGAAATGCTGACATCTCAAGTACAGAAAATTCAATCACGTGGGTGTAATTAGATGAGCATTCTTTATTGCTTTCCAGTATACTAGTCATATGTACAAAGTCCAGAAAGGGCTCAAGTTTAGGTTACTTTTCCATTTTCACACCTGGTGCTGAAAGGAGCTTCCTCAATGCAGAAAGGGGAGTGGGATTGATGTCGGCCTCATCTAAGTCTTGTCTGTTACTGTCAGTGAGATCAATACCCGCATCTGCACGAGGTCCTGGGGGAAGCGCGCAAGGGTCTGGACTGCAAAGTGCACGGTCTTTTAAAGTCTCGCAGGTAAACGAAAGCATTTTTCTTTGTTCTAGAATTATTTTATCAGCAGAAGTTCTGAAGCTGTTTCTTTGTGGATGATTAACTAATGCTAGAAAAGTACTGTTAACTAGTGTTATGATGAGAAGTCAGTGTTGCCTAGACAGTGCCTGTTCTCAAATGAAAGACATCATCTCTGTGAACACAGAGAACGTAACACATGGACAGAGTGGGCAGCTATGAATTATGATGCTCTAGTAACACCTTCAAAGGCTTATAATCTTGACACCTTCCTGCTGATTGCCCTTATGCCTCTCCCTTTTTCTCTTACATCTGCCCATGAATAGGAAGAAGTGAGGTCTAAAGGTCTGAGGACAAGGGTGATTAGGAGCTCCTGAGTTTAATCCTGGCTGTGCAATGATTCCCTCTCTAGCCTTCAGCCAGTAACTCCACTTCCTAGCCCTAGTTTCCCCCTTTGTAAAGTAGAGCGTATTGATTCCTCTTTGTACAGTGTCATAATAATTACTGATAAAATGCTTTGGAAATAAAACAGATACATAATCATCATCACTCGTGTACAAGAGCATTGGGTGGCAGCTTGCAATGAAGGACAAGCTCTGTGCCTCACGCTACCAGGGCTGACTGCTGCATTGTGATCTTCCTTTAACACAGTCTGTGTCCTAGCTGCGTTGCTCCAGATAATGACCTGAGAACAAATGCGAGTCGCCTGAGAGCTCACAATGCGAGTTCTCCTGTTCGCCTTTGCTCTGAGGGAGAAGCAATTTTACTTTACCCTTTTTCTCCGAAGCAGCTTATTGTCCCATGGCTATTCTGACAGGTGAGCGGGGAGAAAGGAACAAGAAGCCAGGGCTTCTCCTAAGTATCACGCTGTGATGCTGTCGCTTGATATTGGGCAGGTGATCTATCATCCTGTCCTGTTACATTGTGGGAAAAGGCAAGCGAATGCAAAGCAGAAAGGAAAGGAAGGGCACCACTCTTTGAAGGAACTTGATTTTCAAAGAGCATTTTCAGCTAAGGCACTGTGTTGTCCAGGAGAGAATTTCAGCATGCTCAGAAAGGACGAAGTTGCCCCTAGTCAGACTCCCTTTTGTGTGAAGCTTGATAGAAATCCAGTCCTCTCTCCATTGGCGCAGCTTTCCCAGGCTCTATATTACCCTGAAGTGCATCTCCCAAATGGCAGAGCTATCGGTTAGGTTGGTAGCTCAGTATCGCCCTTTCAACTGCTATTTGGTTTTTTCCTTCACTATTTTCCAAAACAGTATTAAGCTTCCACAGCATCTTTCCCCTGGTTCGGATTGGACGAACCTAAATATTTAGCTAATTCAAGTGAGCACCTAGAAGTCAAAATGCTTATCTTGAGCTGCTTTCCAAACCTGCTGGATCTATCAAGTCAGGCTGATTCTGCAAGAAATGTCTGGTGAGATTTCCGGGGGGGGATCATGAAAAATTATTTGCAAATCTATAAATATCTAAATATTTTATTTCAGTAACCTTTGCGTACTTAAAGGTTCTTCCTCCTACTGTTGAGTGAAACTTAGGAGATACTGCTGGAAGTTGCAGGATGAAATTAGGAAAAGGAAAGTCGGGATACAGGCAGGCTGTAGCCTTCTTGGTTTAAGGACATGCTACAACCAAAAACCCGGCTACAAGATAGGCACACTCCTCAAAGCTGTAAAGCCATCAGCACCAGCCAGCCTTGACACAGATGTTAACTGTTTTTCCCTTCTTTGAAGCTCAGCGTGCTTCCAAGCCAGTGGAAATAAAGACCAGAGAAGAATCTTGTGGCGCTTCAGAGCGCACAGCTCTGAACAGCGCAAGGGGACTCTGTTCCAGGTCCACTTGCAAATGGACAGGAGCAATATCGTTTAACTAGCAGAATGGAAAAGACAACATCTAATAATGAGACCCTGCCCCTTACCACTAGGCAAGAGCTCTCGGACTGTAAGGAAGGAGAAGACTGCAAAGAGAATGGACTTCTAGTCAGGAACCCGAAATCTGCCCTGCGGCTGGTGGAGGATGGCAGTAAAGTCCACCCCGGTCAGGGGAACAAAGAGGAGGCAGAGCAGATCTCAAACGGGTTCTCAGTAGTTCAGAGCCCAGTGCCCTGCAACGGAGTGGGAGATGGAGAAGACGTCCAGTGCGCTGCTCCCGCAGCCACGACTACAACGACCACCACAACTTCCACCACGTGTGGGGCAGAAGCTCAACAACAGCTGATGGAGCTGGATGAGAGAGAGACCTGGAGTAAAAAAATGGACTTTCTGCTTTCTGTCATTGGCTATGCGGTGGATCTGGGAAACGTCTGGCGATTCCCCTATATATGCTACCAAAATGGAGGAGGTCAGTGTTCATTCTGGAAATTATTCCTTACAACCTGGCTTCTCTGGGTATAGGTGGATCAGTTTAACAGCTCATGTTAAAATCATAAGACCATAAAGCACAAGCAGTTGGGTGGAAAGAGGCATTAAGGTAGATTAAGAGAGTAAAATATGCCTACTTTACAGAGGGGGATGCTCAGACAGGATAACCACAAATGCTAGGATAGAAAAAGAAAGATTTGGCAGCACAGCAGGCGGGGGAACTGGAAACCACAGGATGAATTAAGGAAAGGGAAATGGATGCTGAGTAGCAGGCAAAGCTTCCTGACACGGAGATCAGACAGAAGTGGAATGATTTCCAAAGGGAAGAGGTAGAAGTCTTGTTGTTGGGTGTCACAGACCACAACTGCTGTGAAACCTCCTATCGGGGTGCATTTTGGCTATGGGTCCGTGCAGCGATGGCGACAGGGGACAAAGAATGATTCTGTATGCAGTGCTGCTACCAGTGCGCCAGAAGTACTACCAGAGTCCTTGTTTCCTTGCAGGTGCGTTCCTCATCCCGTACACAATCATGGCTGTCTTTGGAGGCATTCCCCTCTTCTACATGGAGCTAGCCCTGGGACAGTACCACAGAAATGGGTGCATCTCAGTCTGGAGGAAAATCTGTCCAATTTTCAAAGGTAATGAGGGGAAGTGGAAGCTTACCAGGAACTCCTAAGGTAACAGCAGAGATTTCCTTTTGAGGGTAAAAAAAATCTTGAAAATCAGGAAAAGCACAAAGGGTCACTGCCAAGAGTTCAGGGCCAAAATTCGGGCTTTGTAAGAAATGGTTTCAGAAACGCTCACGTTCATTTTTTCAGAAGTTAGAACATGCTTAAAAAATAAAAATCAACGCAAGTTCGCATCTATGTGCACGATACCCATGATTACTTCCAACCCAAAGGATGCAGCGCTGTGTTGGTATACGAAAAACGGGAAGTGAAAGTAACCAAAAAACCCTGCTACTGACTGTAGTCTCTGCGAGCCAGTGCTTACATGTACATAACTGTTTTGTACCTTACCAGGAATTGGCTTTGCCATCTGCATCATAGCGTTTTACATAGCCTCTTACTACAACACCATTATGGCTTGGGCCTTATACTACCTCATTTCCTCCTTCACGGCGGAGCTGCCCTGGACCACCTGCCAGAATGCTTGGAACACAGGCAACTGCACCAGCTACTTTGGTACCGAAAATGTCACCTGGACCCCGCACTCCATCTCTCCTGCAGAAGAATTTTATACGTAAGTGCATGTAAGTGGAGACAGCAGTACCAGGAAGAATGGCAGATACTGCAGGAGCTTCTTTGGAGGATGAGAGGGATATCTGTTGATCACATGATTTTCATTTAAAAACTGTTTGGGCTTTACCATGCATCCAGTTATCTGTATGTGTAGGGTTGGGGGTATCTCTTGTCTGTCCTGTGTTACAACATCAACGATCTCAGTCCTTGTTCAAAAAAAAAAAGTACTTTCTTTCCTTTTTTCAGCCGCCAAGTGCTACAGGTACATAGGTCCAAAGGGCTGGATGACCTGGGGGGCATTAGCTGGCAACTGACCCTCTGTTTATTGTTGATCTTCACCATTGTGTACTTCAGCATCTGGAAAGGGGTCAAAACATCTGGCAAGGTGAATGCAACAGCAAGAGAAAGTTGCTTGATGTAGCATGATGCAACTTGGGAGCAGTTTATTAACATTAGAGGAAGCAAGCTTGGTTTTGCAGGGGGCTTTTTCAAGACTGTTTTTTTTATGTAGATGTGGCACCTTTCATGTGACGAGTGCCACTGTAATCCAAATAGTACATAACAGCACCATTAGATTACTGTTCTGTGGACAAGAGCTGGCCTACCCAGAGAAAGCGAGGGGTGCATGTGCATGTGCATGTGTCTGTGTGTACGCACAGGGTAAAGTCATGTCATTGCCGTGCCTGGCAAGTCTCATTATGTCTTTTTTTACAAATAGAACTGGTTGCTTGCCATCCGGGCATGTCAGGTAAACAACCTCAATGCCCATCCATTTACACTAAAACACAGTTATATTTCTGTTTAATCCAGCACCTCAGGTCACACTACACAAATTGGCATCGCTCCCATTTCCCTAGTTGGGAAACTGCACTGCAGAAAGGTTAATACAAACATTTTCCAAAGTCTCAACTAATTTTGGGGGCCTTATTTTTTTTTTTTTGGTGCCTACCTGAGACATGTAGGATCTTAATTTCACTCGTGCTGAGCATCTGCAGTTTCCATGATCTTTTTTTGGTGTCATGAATTCTCAGCATCTCAGAAAATCACAGACTAGGTATCTCAGGATCAGTGGATGCTTGTGCAAACTGTGCGACTTAATGGTCCCACACTGGCATTGATCATTTGCATGCAATGAAGTGTTCTGTTCAAAACAATATTGCAGTTTCCATTGCATCGTTACCCGTAAAAAACGCTCTCTTTACATTTTCTCTGCCAGGTGGTGTGGGTGACTGCCACGTTCCCTTACGTCATACTCTTTATCCTATTGATACGAGGTGCCACTTTGCCAGGAGCCTGGAGGGGCGTCATCTTCTATCTGAAACCTGACTGGCAGAAACTCCTAGCTACAGAGGTAAGGGAATCTGTATAAAGGGAGCAACAGAGAAACCTGAAAGCTTGTCTGATTTCAACCTGTGTTGAAAGCCTTCCTTTTCAAAAGAAGGCTACTGTCAGCTTAAATAGGTAACAACCTACTATGGATTCAAAAGCCTAATTTCAGCCTATTTTTAAAAATGTTGGGCTTTTTTTTAAAGATGTAATAGTTATGCAGGATAGAGATACTACTTCTGTCCCTGTTCTGCCAGCTAACCTTTCAGGGGCTCCATGGTCAGCCCCGACGTGAAGCTATGGATCAGCTGCAGCTCTGCTACCTGCCGAGCGATCAGTAGTTGGTAGGTGACTTTACCGTGTCGGTAGTTGGCTTTACCATGTTTAAAGGAGTCTGCTGTCAGGCGTCGAGGATACGCTGCCCGCCTTTCACAACAGTGACTCAACGTACTAAGCCTGAGAGCCAGGAGAGGTGGGCACGTATGAAGGTGAGGAGGGGGGGGAACATAGCAGGAGCTCTGCAAATATCAATAAGGTGAAGAGCGAAAGCAAGAATGGGGTGAAGGCAAAAACAGCAGCGGCAAAAATATCCTGCCGGCCCAGTGTCTGGTTTTGTTTTGAACCATATGCAAGAGGTGCCCAGGCCAATCTCCAGACTGTGTTTGCTTCACGACATATGAGGGTCTCTAATAGGGAGGGAGATGGAAAAAAACAAAGCAATAAATTCAACAAATATGAAGATTAAAAACTAATGTTTGTGAGTCTGCAGCTGCCCAACTGATAGGGAGGGTTTTCAATGAAGAGGAAATGAAGAGACACCATTCTCTGATAAAGCAGCTTCTCCAATAAGGGCCCACGGCTTCCTAAAAGCAATAAAGGACATTGATATTGTATTGAATGGATCTGAAGTGAGGACAGCAGATTACAATCGGTGTGCTGGCTGACAGCAGAGCTCTCTCCTGAGGAGATACAGGATGCCCTCACGGGAGAATAAAATATTGGAAATGGGCTCCAGTGAACTCCATGTTCCAATCAAGTGAGGATAAAGGAAGCAGGACCTCTCCCTTTGGGAGGGAATAGAGATCACTAATTTCAGGACACTGCTCGCTGAGGCTCTGGTCATTGTACAACAATGTTTTTGTAATCAGATCGTCACGCTCCTACCTGGTGCGGCTGCCACATGGTCGAACTGCGTCCAGCCCGCTAGACTTGTGTCCACGCCACCAAATGTGGCTTTATCAGTCTCCCAGGAAAAACATCTGGCAGTAACTACACCATCCCTGAGCCCGGAGGACACGTATGCAGATCTGCACTTGAGGAATACGCTCTGGGATGCCTCCCTGCACAGACGGCTTGGCGGAAGAGAGAGATGCCAAACCCACTGCAAAATCACGCCCGTGTGTCGCATCTACACTGCAAAAACTATGCTGAACAGTTTACAGCAAGCGTCGCCTTGGAGGTTTTCAAGGGTGAAACGCCAATAGTTTTCACTAATGAAGTATTTATAACAATGTATAAAGGAATGCTGCATCGCTTCGCCTAGGGGTGCCCAGCATAAGGATAGTCTTAACTATGTCACAAAGGAAAATAAGCATGTGTCCTTGTGAAGCTCCCCTGTGCTGGACGTTTGCCTTTGTCACAAACCTACAAATCTTTCCTCCATGTAATAAACTCTTTGGAATAGGGCTGCAACCCCTGCAAGCCGCGGAAATGCAGTTCTGAGCACCAGTGAGCGCGGCGTGACACTTCATCAAACACATGTAGCAGAGGGTGCCAGAAGCCCAAAGGTTTGTGTCTCGTCTCTGCGAGCTACAGATGAGGGGAGATAATATTATTTCAACTCGCATGCCATGGCTAGAAACAGATGTTGCATTTGTCCCAGGACAAGTTGTGCCCGTGTTTGTCCCAGAACAGAAAAGCCATGGGATCGTCACGCACGCATACCACCCTCCTAATCGGGCCTTACTGAGCGGTGCAAGGCATTGCCACTTTTGTCGCTGAGGCAATCCCAGGACAAGCGTTCAGATGCAGTTCACCATGTCCCAGGACAAACTGTTAGCACGTCTGATCCCAGGAACCTTTTTAGGGTTTATCCCTGAACAACAGACATAGACGTCTGAACGGCTTCGCTTTGTCCCGGGAAAAAAATCTCTCTCCCAGGGCAAATGCAAGGTCTGTCTTCAGCCAGGTTCTCTCATACCCTGGATTATCGCAGCTACAACGACCGAGACCTGCCGGGCTCAGTTGCTTCATGTTTTCCTGACTCTCTGCTTCTAATGTTTTTCAGGTTTGGGTGGATGCTGCAGCTCAGATTTTCTTCTCTCTTGGTCCAGGCTTTGGGGTCCTCCTAGCTTTTGCCAGCTACAACAAGTTCCACAACAACTGCTACCAGTGAGTCCCACCTTATTCTCATTAACCTAAATAAAAAACCAACCAACAACTGGATAAGTGTGGGGTAAACATCCTGGGTACAAATATATATTTTAAAAAGAGAAACATAATGTTGCAATTCTGACCAAGTTTCAAGGCCATTTTATTTTCCATCTGTAGTGAATTATTATTATTTGTGTGTGTTGTGGTAACAGCATTGGGAGGCCCCGACTTCAGAAACCCTACACGCTACTCACTGTACAAACCCTAAACAGATGCCTGGTCCTTACCTCAAAGAGTTTCCAGTCCCAAGTCACTCTTGACCTTTGCAGCACTGCACCAATAGGGATGCTAATTACTATCAACCCATTATCATGTGAAGACCTCTCAAAAAGAGCTTGGACTGGGCCCACCACTGAAAGCGGACTGCAACTCATTTAGTCACTGCCAGTGAGACTTGGAGCCTGGAGAGGAAAGGATAGCTGTGGTCGTTTCCTTACGTTCTTACAGATGCTTATTATGTTCTATAACATGAAACTAGCAATTCATTCTCTGTACAGCTGCTGCTGGATTAATTGGAATCCTATATTATTCACCTTTGCACAGTGCGTCTAATGCGCAGAGGCATCCAAAAAGAAATTGAATTCAACGTTTAAAATTCTTCCTTAGACGCATCAGACACTACGCTTCTATCCAAGGGAGAAACGACATCTTGTACTAACCCTATGAGCTGGACAAAACAAAGAGACACTCGAGAAATAGGGACAGACTTTGTCTCATTTCAAGATCAGACTGCTCATCCTTATAACTAAAGAATAAAACTTTTTGATAGTTGCGGAGAGACGACTACCGAATGGCACTGAGCAGAGTTGTCTGCACTTGTCTCAGAACTAGAAACTGCCACTACATACCAGTGCAATGGTTATTTCACTAGGAATATGCAACTGCCTCTGCGGTACAACAGAGCAGTCAGGTGTACAACCAGCAGTGAAGGAAAACATTTAGCCAAAGGCACCAAGGCAAAGCCTCGTTCTTCCAAAAAGTGCCACAGGATTTTAACAGGGACACAAACCTTTGTTTTAGAGGCCTTTTCCCAAAGGATCCTCACGTAGCAAACACAATGCATTTCTAATCATATGCCCTGGAAAGTTGCAGGCAGGGCTAAAATGACCATGTCAGTATTGAAACCCAGGCTTCTAGGCAGACCACAGTCTTTCAAACACGAACAAAGGATCACAGAAACTGAGGGTGGGAAGGGACCTTGGGAGGTCACATCTAGCGCAACCCCCTGCTCCAAGCAGGACCGGCCCCAGCTACATCATCCCAGCCAGGTCCAAGGAAGGAGATCCCCCACCTCCCTGGGTGAACACCCAACAGTCAGTCTTTCCCTCTGGACATAACCTGGCAGGTGCTGGGGTCCTGAGAGGCGCTGGGTTTTCTGTTGCAGGGACGCGCTGGTTACGAGCACGGTGAACTGCATGACTAGTTTTGTCTCCGGATTTGTCATTTTCACCGTGCTTGGATACATGGCCGAGATGAGGAACGAAGATGTGTCCGAGGTGGCCAAAGATACAGGTGGGTTAAAGTATTCTGCTTCTCTCTCAAATTTTCTCCAAAGTTTAGATATAGCTTGTTCCTAAATGCATATAACGTGTTCCAGGCTGGGATGCATTTTACCTCCTAAGTGCTCGCTAAAGATTACAAGTCCAGGAGGATCAACCTTGGCTGGGGACAACCGTCCCTAACTATGCAAAGTGCTTTGTATGTTATGTTACTTTGTGTATTATATTTTCACATAATAAAGATGCGTTCTATATAAATCTAATAAAATAAGTATAATAAATCGTATCACTCGATGTCAAGGGCCGTAACAAAGAAAAACAGGCAAAGACAGCAGTCTGTGGTGTACCACAGCTCTGAAATTGTTCCCTGAAGAGGAAAGGATGTAGAAGTCATATTAGATATGATTTAGTGAGCCCTACTGTGGCTTCAAATTGAAATCTTCCCCTGTGGACAAAGGCATTTCTATTAGAGAGGCAGCAGGGTGATCATCTCCTGTCCTCTCTTGCACCAGGTCCCAGCCTTCTCTTCATTACCTATGCAGAGGCCATCGCAAACATGCCTGCCTCGACCTTTTTTGCCATCATATTTTTCCTGATGTTAATCACTCTGGGACTAGACAGCACGGTGAGTACACTGTACTCTGAACAGGTAGATGAGTGGGGTTAGGCATGCGGAAATACTCCAGAGCATGCCGAACGTCCAGCATCAGATGCACTTAAGCGCCAATGGGCCACTGCCCTGATTGCAGCTTAATTAGTTGGACCGTGGAAATTGTTCTCTTCCTACATCTCTTTGTCATGCTCTTCAGTTTGCAGGGCTGGAAGGGGTGATCACTGCAGTGCTGGATGAATTCCCACACGTCTGGGGCAAGCGCAGGGAATGGTTTGTGCTTGGTCTGATCATCACTTGCTTCTTGGGGTCGCTATCAACCCTAACGTATGTAAGTACCTCACCGGTTTGCTCTCAACATTGTTCGCTGGTTCAGAGTCCTAGGTGACATATTGGGTGGGCCACCGGTTCCCCAAAAGCATCTCCTGGACACACAAAATGTGCACAAAAACAAGCAAGCCAGGCTAGGGAGACTGGTTTCCTTATGGGTTAGAGACCATCAGTCAAATGTATGCCAGTAGTTTCACTCAGAGAGGAATCTGACAGAGTACTGAACCCAGAAAACCTCCAACACATTCTGCATCATGAACCACACAGGTACCGTTCAAACTTTGACCCCACTAAGTGGGTTCATCCTTCAAACCTTCACAAATATAAGCACTTGCCTCACCTCCCTCCAAATCCTAGGTTTCTATACTTAAATACTGCCACATTCATTATCAAAGCATTTGGAACATTTCAAAGCCACAAAAGAATAAGAAAAACAATTTCCTCTAGGAACTGCAACTGGAATTTGGTGACCGGGGCACCAGAAACGCCGACTACTTGCTAATAACCCACAGCTGAATTGCCAGTCCTTGCATCTCCTTCCTATCAAACAAGCTGTATATTGCTCTTAGTTATGCCTGTGCAACCCTGTGGCCAGCAATGGGGTTTCACTGCTGTAACTGGTGCAAAAACTGGATTAAGAGTGTAGCCCTGGTAAAACCACTAGCAGACTCTCCCCACGCCTGAAAAAGGGCGGCTGTGACCGAAAGCTTGTAAAGAACAATTTTTCCAACTATTTAGTTGGTCTAATGAAAGAGATCACATTTACCCAAAGTACCATGCCTGCCTAAAACCATTTCTCTTGGGGCTTTTTGGTCCCACTGTTCAAATTCCCCTGCTCTCGTTGTGTTCAAAGCATTCACCGTAACAAGGAGGGAGAGCTCCTCTCCAAGGCACAACGCCTGCTCTTTAGCCAAGTCCTGTTCCCAAATGGAAAGAACAGAGACTAATGCAGATTTTGTTTCCTGCCTAGTAACCAAGGCTCAGGGAAAGAAAAGGAAGTTGTCATTGCATGGAAAGGTATAGATCCCATCTAGAAATGCCGTTAGCTCTTATTTCAACTTTTCTGCAGGACGGCTTCATTTGCAAAGCATGAGTCAAGGAAAGTATAATGCGGAGAGTAGAGAGGTCACAAGCACTGTCAAGGATTACTCAGATCGGAACAACGTGAAGCGATGAGTTTAGAGTGAATTCAGATCTATGAATACTCTGCTTCTGACAAGGGCAACATATAACTAGCGGCGTTGGAGCTGTCATTCTGGGGATTTTGCATAATCGGTGCCATCATCTCCTTCCTAGGGAGGTGCGTATGTGGTGAAGCTGTTCGAAGAATATGCCACAGGGCCAGCTGTCCTAACAGTGGTGTTCTTGGAATCGGTTGCTGTGGCCTGGTTCTATGGTAAGGATGTTCCCCTGTTGACAATCGAGGCTGACCAGAAACCCCGGCCGGTATTTCCTCCATCTGTGTTCAGGCAGAAAAAGCAATGCACGTATTACTGAATCTGAAAGCGATATTTCTGATTCCTTTGTCATGGAAGTACAATACAATCCTGAACTCCACATACAACTGGAGGCATTAAGTAATTTAGACTAACTGAGGTCTCTGTGCACTTGACCCTGTCTCATATTGGGTGCTACATCTATTTCCTCTTTATGTCTATGTTTGAATAACGTGCCGCTGTCCACCGCTCATTTATTTTCATAGGCATCACCCGGTTTTGCAGTGATGTGAAGGAAATGCTGGGCTTCACCCCAGGCTGGTATTGGCGAATTTGTTGGGTAGCAATCAGCCCCATCTTCCTTTTGGTGAGTTCATGTTCCCAACTCTCCTCCTCAGTCCAATAAAATCTCAGTCCAATAAAATCAATATAATAATGCAGTACCTTAGCATCCACACACACAATTTTCATTTACATTCTCCTCCTTGCATTGCTTAAAGACAGCTTTTGTAAACTGACACCATGCAGTTAATGAGACAAATCTAATAAATGTTGCTAGAATTGGGTAGGAGATCAATGCTTGCAAGCATTTCGTGCATGATTTAGATAAACATTCATGATACTGGAAAATTTTAATAACCTATACTGGAGCCCTCCACTGCTTTCACATGTATCTCGGTGAGATGAAATAGCAAAAAATAATGATAGTAAGTACAGAAAAAAAGAAAAACAGATTAGCAAGCTAATGTCTTATTTGAACACTAGCTGACTTACAACTGCAGAATCCACCTAGCCAAAATCCACATCAGCAGATTGCATCCTTCATAAACTTCTAATCAGAAATTGGAGCTACCGTCCCAACAGCTGACTTGGCAAAGTTATTAGAAACATTTTTAAACAGAGTTTTTTAAGCCCTGTTCCAAAACCAGTTCACGCTGTCTTTTGTTGTAGCGTCCCTTGGGAACAAAGAGTATAGTGGAGGTTTATGAAACAAAGCATCTAGATTTTAAGGCCTTCCCAGTGAACTCAAAACACTGCTGGAGTGATTAATGTGTGTTTAACTAATTTTCATTTTATTACTTGTAGACAGAAAAAAAAGCTATAAATAGATGTGTAACCACACATAAATTATGCACTTCTATTCTCTTTATGGTCCTGAAACAATAAAATTCAATTAAATGAAGAGCAATTTGGTTTCAGTGGTGTGGTTACTAGGCAAACCTGATATTTGCAGTCTCTATGGAAACTAAACTAAACTAAGAAAAGCCCAGAAGAAGGTTTGTCGTCTCTTTATGGAAAGTTTGCAAATCACCTAGTGACCTGAATCCCCTGATGAAACCCAGGGGAAACTGAGCTAGAGCTCCTTCCTGTAATAGTTACCAACACCAATACTGTGCTGTTCCAGCCAAATACTTAATTAACGTAGCTTGACTTCAGGCAGTACAGAGTGTGCTGACTGTCTCAGATCTGCTTTTGTACGAGGCTGGAACAATGCTGTCCTGGGGCACGAGCACACAACCAGGTTACAAGGCAGAGGATTTCCAGTGCATCTAGCTGCTCCGAGATAATTATCTGGCTGATGCTCTACAAACCCCCTTCCTCTGTTACCTTGCAGGCGTGCCCATGCCCTTTGTACTATTACCCCTTTTAGCCCCAAGGAACTGAACAAAAGTAAGGGCCCCGTAGGTGATTTTTGATTTGGCAGAGAAATTGGGGATGAAGGCTGAATGTCATCAAAAGAAAACGCCCTTCCCCATTCCCTCCTGCCTACTCACTTCCAACATATAACTACTAGCTATGAGATCTACACTTTAAATATTTTTAATCACACTGGAGTCAAAGCAAAATGTTTTGATTCAGTGTGTGTGTGTGTGTGTGTGTGTGTGTGTGTGTGTAAAAACACATCGGGGAGAAACATAATCAAAAACTGCATACAAATATTCAACAACAGATGAGGGCCGTAGGACACCTATACATCTGAGGGTTGATACGACTTGCATGTATATATAGGATAAGATGGCATATGGCATTGTATGTAGCATTGGGGAAACTGGGATGAGAACAGCGTGTCCAGTTCTGGTGTCTACATTTTAAAAAGGATGCTGAAAAACTGGAGAGGGCGCAGAAGAACCACAAAAATGATTCAAGAGCTTGACAACAATATGCCTTATAGCACAAGACTTGGAGAGCTCATTGTGTTTAGCATACCAAAAAGATGGAGGGGGACTTGATTAACATATATAAACAACTTCATAGCCAGAAAATATTATCTCCTAAAAGTTTATTTATTCTACAAGAGGAAAACGTAAAAAGAACAAGTGGCTGGAATTTACACAAATAAATTCAAATCAGAAATATAGCAAACATTTTAACATTGAGGTTGATTTAACTAATGGTTAAACAAAGTGCTGGGTTCTCTCTCTTAGTGCATTCAAAGCGAGACTGGATGCCCTTCCGGAAGAAACACGTTAGTTAGACGACAGTTACTGAGTTGAACATGGGACAGGGTGAAACGCCATTGTCTGCGATACGCAGGTGGTCAGACAGGACGATTTAATGATTCCTTCCACCCTCAACAGCTATTGCAATATCCTGTTTCTAAATTTAGCTTTGGATGCGAGCATAACAGGTCACTATGGAATAAACTCTCAGGAGTAAAATATTCTCCCTAAAATCTTCTCAGGCAGTGGCTTGCTTATCACCTGAAGTATGAGGTTTTTTTATCCCTTTGATTTATTTTTCTTATGCTGGCTAGCATCACTGGGGGTTCCCATACCTTTGCAGAAGCGTACCAAGAAAACAGAGAGTGTACAACGCCCGTCAATTAGAAACAGAGAGTGTGCCATCCTTTTTCAACCTGGGCTAAACACTTGCTCCAAATGATCCATTTGGGCAGTGGGTTCCACAAGCTCTAACACTTTCTGGGATTTCTATTTCAGTTCATCATTTGCAGTTTTATATCCAGTCCTCCCGACCTCCGGCTTTTCCAGTACAGCTATCCCTACTGGACGACCATAGTGGGTTACTGCGTAGGAACCTCCTCTTTCATCTGCATTCCAGTCTACATGGTTTACCGGTTATCAACCACCGCAGGAACGTTTAAAGAGGTATCTGCTATGTTCTAGTTGTTTCAGTTCCTTTTGGGAGAGAAGGGATGGAAGTGTGCTCTCCCTAGTGATACCAAAGGGATTGAGAAAGATGTAAAAGATGGTTGCATATCTTCCAGGTGGTGCATGCAAAGGTAAGCACTACAAAAAGTACGTGTTCATCCCAGCCCAATCATGCCAGTAATGCATGGACATGTTGGCTTGTATCGTAGAATCACAGAGACAGGACTGGAAGGGACCTCCATGGGTCATCTAGTCTAATTCCTGCCTGAGGCAGGATCATCCCTATCCAAACCATCCCATACAAATCCACTGTCTAACCTCATAGCAAAACTACAGCCAGCCCTGACACAACACAGGACATAACGCCCAGACCTGCCATAGGGGAACCACAGTGGCCAAGGTCCTGCTTCTATAAAAAGTTGTTAATATATGCTCAAGAGATCCCAGGAAGAGGGCCAAGCCCCCACTACAACCCCCCCCCCAGTCTATCCCAATCTGACCATGGGGTGAAATTCCTTCCTGACCCTAAACATGGCAATTGGTCATGTTTAAGATGGTCAAGTGCTGAGAAGATAGTGTCCAATAGTATAACCCTCAATGGTGAAGTGCTTCAAGGTATGGATGAAAAGTGCTATAGAAAGGGAAAGTGTCAGTTTGGGTACAAAGTGTTGAGTTTTGCTGGATTTGGTGGCCAGAGATGCAGGTAGAGAGTACAAATAGTGATACTCCGCTGCGAGCCCACAAGCATTTTCAGACTTTCAGGAATGGCAGATACTTCTTTTCTCTGCCAACCACCACAGAAAGGGAAAAAGTTTATTATGGACAGAAGAAAGGAGGCAGCCAATGCAACTCAAAGAGCTTTAGTTGACTGTCTCCAGGTCAGAGGCAGAGAGCCAAATCCACAGAGGCACCACTACCCATATCCGAAACAAACAGTCCTCCCCACATTTCGATACGAGATCCACAGCCAGCTGGAATGTCATTTTGGGAGCTCTCATGAGGTATACATGAAGATCCAGTAGGAGAAGAGATGCTCAGTAAAGGTCATGGGATTCAAATAAATGACTGAGTCCCAGAGCAAATAATCGAGAAACTCTCTAGAGTAGCTGGATGCAATAACGTGCATGAATTAGAGACAGAGAGTGTACACTTTTAGAGCGCTTCACCCCTGCATAGTGCTGTACAAACGCATGTTGAGCCTGGGCCACAACCGGGAGGAAGGCAGATACTCTAAAGGAGGGTGAGGTTTTTCTTTACAGTCTCCACTGGTTCGTTCTTTCGAATACTGGGAGATCGACCTGAAACTGAAAACTGCTCTACCTGAAACTGAAAACTGCTCCACTTCTGACTAGTGTGTTTTCTTCTCAACAGCGTGTTTTAAAAAGCATTACTCCGGAGACAGCCACAGAGATCCCTTTTGGGGACATCCGCATGAACGCTGTTTAAGCTAACCTACCTTTTCTGGGGGAAAAAAACAACATAAATGTTTCTTTCCCGAGGCTCCCTCCTCCAAAGAATTGAGTTTCCAGCTAAGCCAAGGAACAGGAGGGAGTTTTCCGCAGAGGCTCAGAAACCGGCAATGTGCATCTGGAAGCACGGTGCCTCCAGCGTACATATCCAAACATTTCCATGAAATCTGCTGTGCACTGCAAACCAGACTACGAGTTCACTGCTGAACTAATTCATTTAGGAAACATGAGGATATTGTGTGCGTGTGTGTGTGAGAGAGAATGCAGTCACTCGGTGGATGAGCACCGGGGCCGTCTGGAAGCATGTGTGACTCCCTCAATCATCCCTAAAACGTAGGAGGAATATCATCAGTTAGGATTAGATTTAGAAATCTCAAGTCTGTGGCTGTACTCCTGTATCTTCCTCAATGTGACCATTTGTACTGGAACCATGTTGTATTTGCTTCTAAGGATCTCGTTGCTTCAACAAAGGTTGAAAAATACAGGAAAATAGTTCTGATAGCCATATACTACCCAAGTTATTCAGAGCTTTGTAGCTTAAAAAATGAATAGGACTCTCAGACCCTAGGGTATTTTGTTGTGGAACTAGCAGAGGATGATGTAGGAAACAAGCCCAAAGAGCACTGTACCGCTCTGTACACAGTAGTACACCCAGATAGGAGCATTTTCCTCCCCTATTCCTTATACCACTTCTGCCTCTGTCAAAGACAGGAGACTGGGCTAGCTGGACCACCGGTCTGACCCAGTACAGCACTGCTGATGTTCTTACGTTCTGTCGTGCACTTTGGACCACACCAGTTCCCTTTAGTTGGTTCTTGCATAAGTCACACGCACCAGAATGATTTTTAAAGCTCTGGGTTTCACAAAATGCTCAGCCTCTTCCCATTTCTGTCTGGGACCAGTTACACAAAACAGTCGGCCCACCCACTTCTTGGTCGTAGGTCACTCAACAAGCTGTGATGATGTTAGCAAACGCTACGCTCTGTTGCCATCTCTCCATCACTTTTAGCTACGTACTCACAATGACATTTCCCAGACAAACTACTTCCTTTCGAAACAGGAGCCCAGTGTGAATTGCTTTAAGGTCAGATGCCAGAAGCTGGACCATTGGCTTGTTTATGGGAACTGTGCTCCACAGCTATAATCTGCTGGAGCTTGTGGTTTTTTCCTATTGTTTTCTTGTTGCAAAACTAAAATTTAGGTTAACTCTTTAGACTTGGTGGCTTACAAAAGCTTTACCAAAAATATAGCAGTCTGTACTAAAACCAACTTTTCTAGCC
The DNA here is from genome assembly GCF_052110815.1 of Crocodylus siamensis. Taxonomy (NCBI): domain Eukaryota; kingdom Metazoa; phylum Chordata; order Crocodylia; family Crocodylidae; genus Crocodylus; species Crocodylus siamensis. Next base: position 36,999,388 of record NC_143407.1, read on the forward strand.
TTTACCCTGAAGATGAAGGGGGAGGGGATGGGGGATATTTTACCCTGAACAAGTGCTTGAGTGAATTCTGCAAGGGTGAATCCTAATGGTAACTGTTGGTATATACTTAAGAGCATTTAATTGCAATTTAAATTCCACGTAACTTTAAATTCAATACAGCATATATATGTACTTGCACCTTCCAAATAAGGGAGCAGGTTAAATAGTTAGTAAACTTCTGACTAACTGCTGCTGCCAAGTCAACTGCAGGACCACAGAATGACTGCAGTTAGATGGAAGTTGCTTAGCTAAACCTATGTAGTTACTATGTAAATAAAGAAGATTTATGTTATATTTTTACCCCTACCACTTGCAGCCTTACAAAGTTTTGTTATAAAACCCTAAACAAATGAAATTAAAATAGGGCATAACACTTCCTGATACCTCTACCTATGCGATGGAGTGCTAAAAATGAGGTCACATGTGGATTTATAGAGGCAGACACTCAGAAACCAGCAAAAAGAGGGGAAAAGGCTTACAGCAACAGAAAGAACCTGCCTTGGGCACAAAGGAGTGTACTCACGTGTTTGTCATCTGAATACCATACATCTTACAAGGGTTTTCTCCCTCTGTATGTAGACATGTACTCCAAAGCATGCCTATTAGAGTAACCCTGTAGATGTGAGATCATTTATCGTTAGGTGTTTAACCTAACCCACTTCCAAGGAAATAATTTAGAGCAGCGAAAGATTAATTTGGTCTAAACTGCTGACAAAGAGTCTCAGGGCCACACAAGTCCTGTCTAACGGGAATACTGTTTCAACAGCACCATGAGAGACAAAATAAATCTGTTTCTCACTGGATAATGACTTGCAACTTAACCCTCACTACATGTAAAAGTGACTTTTAAAATGGATTTTACACAGTGCGGACATAGGGTATGCTGGAGTTGAACACAAGGTGACTCAAAAACCCCCGTGTAGGACGTGCTTTTTTAATATTTAAAACTGTCTAATATTTCATATCACCGGTAAAGCAGAAGCACCAGAAAATTAGAAGCCACTTGATTGTTAAACATTTCTGCCATAAGCTTGTTACTGAAGAAATACATATGAAGCTGCAGCATAGACTGAACAGGATAATCACATACTTCCTACATCACTTTTGGGAAATAAAGAATCACTAAATCAGATTAGGCAATCCCAGCTGGTCTGTGTCCAACCCATGCCAGAAGTGTCACCTATTTTTAAACAGATACCAAATATAAATTGAATTTCTGCCTGCACCAAAGCAAACAGTAACAGCTAGCTTTGCTAGGCTAATTCCAAAAAAAAAAAAAAAAAAAAGCGCTGCTTAAGAACTGAGCTCACAGCTCTGCTTTCTATTAGTTTTTACTAAGTCCTGCTACAAAACACAGCACAAGGAGACACTCGGCTGCCATCCAGCAGGAAGCAGAAGGTGGTTAGGTTCAGAAAGGGCGCTATCCGCAGTGAAGCCAAAAAGGTCCTTTCCCAAAGTGGAACTTGGGACATGAATTCTGCCAAGTACCTCTGTAGGAATCTCTGCTTTTTCCTGGGCATTGAAAGAGTATGGGAACTGTGTGGCAATGCCATATTATGGCCTTATTACTGTAATTGTAACTGGGGGGGCAACCCCCCCCCCAAATCCTGATTTGTCCTATTCAGACAGTAATATACAACAAGCAGTGGCTTCCTGGGCGATTTCAGCACAGAAAATTAAACAGCTGCCCAAGGGCAGCAGACACCGGCCAGAATACCCTGAGCTTAAACAGGAGCCCTACCACTGATACACTGTGCATCAGGTGGGTAAGTCTTAACTGACTTCCCTGGGCACTGGAGGAAACCCCAAAAGAAGAAACCACTACCCTGACAGTCAGATGATGCCAAACAGGCCTCAGATTCTGCGGAGAAATTAAGCCTGGGCTTAATTTCAAAGCATCTGAAAACTGCCATTCAAAAGTGTTAGCTGTCAGAGCAGAAAACCTGGGAAATCTGAAAGCTGCAAGTTTTGGCAAAGGAAGATCGCAATTAAGAAGCTGTAAATTAACCCGTTGGCTGGACCACCGGTAAAATTAGCTGCGAGGATCTCTCTCTGAATTCCCCAACTACTGATTAAGAAGCTACTGTACTTGTACATAAGCACGAAGGGAAACAAAGACATGCTAATGTGGGTGTATGTTTTATTTGTCCTGATCTCCTTTGAGGAATGACCGTAATGTGCACATTCTGCATGTCTAGAATGTCAGAAGAGAATTCAGACTTCTGAAAGAGAAGGTTCAGCTAATTCTCTCAAGCCTCAAGAATTTTAGCTGGGATATCCATTTGACTTAACACAACGAGGAAATTCAGAAGCAGCACCGCTGTTTTCTCAGTGCTTAGCATGAAGTATGACTCTCGGTATTAAAGCACCGAGATGCCATGCAATCGGTCTGAGTAACTCAGTCATCCAACCCGACCGAGACGTCTCACCTTAAATAGCTAAAAGCCCACCATGTCTGTGCTCTTTCCCAAACCCAGATGGAAATATAGGTCCTGTCCTAAAGAACAGTGATTCTTAGAGACAGAAAGGAGAGATCCCCTCCCAAATGACTTCCTTTCTTTGCCTCTCAGAAGGATGAAATGTCCTAGGTTTTAACAGAACTGGTCCAACAGCAACACTTCCAAGAGGAAGAAACAATCAAACACCTTTTCTTCTCATCTTTATCTTTTCCAAGTCGTGTGACCCCAGGACGGATGCATGTTCTCATTTGCAAGGGTTGTATCTGTGCAGAAAGCTGAAGACAGAAACTGAAATGGCACAAAAGAAATTCTCTTAAGCGGAAGGGATATAGAAGAGATGCTCATATTTTACCCACTGAAAACTTTGCTTGAGATTTTATTTGCTGGTTTGAATGTCACAGTTCAGATTTTAGTGGAGGGATTCTGTAAGTATAAAATGCAGAAACATTTTCAATGACATCCTCTTCACAAGGAATAATCCAAATCAAGGCCTTTCTGGTGTATTTTGGGAACAGGGAATCAGCATGCCTTCCAAAAACAAATTTTGAAGTGCAGAACTTTCTTTTTCAATATAATGCAAAGCTGTAACCCACGCATACATACACACAAACGTACACGCACCCTCACATGCCCCCTTTCAAGAGCTGAACAGGCATACTACTTTAATTCCCACAAATTTTTAATTGCACATTGGCCTGAGGTTTTCTTAAGTCTTCGTTCTGATCACAAGTTAGTTTCCCCAACATCTCTGGTTAGCTCAGAAGCTCACAAGCTGAAGCCTCGTTGTGCCATTTCATTTATTTTCATGGTTACCACTACCTTTTTTTTATTCCTTTTACACACCATTCCAAAATCATTAACAATTTCAGTAATTATCAGTTAGCTCAATAAGTAATTCATACATGCATTAGACGTGGAATCTCTCTTTCACCAAAATCTTAGTTCTACGGTTGCCAAAGGGGCTGCACACAGGATTTGAAAGCTTTTCAGACCACAAAGTCCTTTTCTTCCTCACTGATTTACCAGTTCCTTACACAGAACACCAGAAAATCCCATTCCCTGATATAAAAAAGTGATACGGAAACTTCCAAAGCCAGTTTTACCTTCCTTTGTGAACTGGGAGTATGTTTGCCTTTTAAGCTTTAGGAGGAGCATTAAACTGGAGTTTTATTTGTACAGAACTAAATATTCCCTCCAACTTGTATACGATGTACCTGTATTAATTTATGCAGCTGTTTAGTTACAAGTGTTACAAGCTGGATTGTAAGTCATCAGTATGTGCCTTGTATTGTAAACTGTTACTGTAATAAATTTAATATCATAATAAATCTGCAGGTGTTTGTCTCATCTCTACTCTACATTTGACTTTAAAAAATTACATATTTTCCAGCAACTCTAAGACTCCGTTTCAGCAAAGCAGCCATCCCAGAGAGCAGAGGTGTCAACCCAGTTTACTACACTGACAAGACTGCTCCAACAAAGAGCAGAGTATCCCTTGCACTGTGTATCCCTTGGCCCACTCTTTAGAACATCAGTTTGGGTCCACAGTAACAGATGAACCAATATTCATGACATTTGTTTAAACAGAATAGCAAAAGCAAACTTCTCCACATCTGGAGTCAGTGCAAAATTGCTCAACAAACTTGCGTATCAAACCAACTCCATTTAAGGTTGTTGTGAGCTGATACAACTCTGTATTTAAATTTTTAAAACTGGTGTTATCTGCGTACACACAAGCTTGGTGAGTAAACTGTGAAGGAAGCAGGTAGCTGGATGGGGCTACAGTTAAGAATACACATTTGTTTAAAATTTCTGTTCAAGACATCTGCCTGGAAATACTGGGTGTGTCAACACGTGCACATTTACTGTGCGGCACCCTAACTTGCTGTGCAGTATGGGCGCATATCTACACATGCACGCCTATATTGTGCAGTAACTATGGCTTCATAGTTTCATAGTAGCTAGAGTCGGAAGGGACCTAGGTAGATCATCTAGTCCGACCCCCTGCCTTGGCAGGAAAGAGCACCGGGGTCAGATGACCCCGGCAAGGTGCTCATCTAACTTCCTTTTAAAAATCCCCAGGGTAGGAGCCTGCACCACTTCCCCTGGAAGCCGGTTCCAGGCCCTAGCCGCCCTGACTGTGAAGTAGCGCCTCCTAATATCTAATCTAAACTTACCCTCCGCCAGCTTGTGACCGTTATTCCTGGTCACTCCTGGCAGCGCACGGGGGAACAGGGACTCCCCCAATACCTGCTGATCCCCCCTGACCAGTTTGTAGCAGGCCACAAGGTCCCCCCTTAACCTTCTCTTGTGGAGGCTAAACAGGTTCAGGTCCCGTAGCCTCTCCTCATAAGGCCTGCCCTGCTGACCCCTGATCATACAAGTGGCCTCCTCTGAACTCTTTCCATATCGTCCACGTCCCTCTTGAAGTGTGGCGCCCAGAACTGGACGCAGTACTCCAGCTGCGGCCTGACCAGTGCCGCATAGAGGGGGAGGATCACCTCCCTGGACCTGCTCGAGATGCCTCTGTGGCTGCATGACAGGGTACGGTTGGCCTTCCTGACTGCCTCCCCACACTGCCGGCCCATGTTCATCGTGGAGTCAATGACGACTCCAAGATCCTTTTCCGTCTCCGTGCTGGCAAGAGGGGAGTTCCCCAACCTGTAAGTGTGGTGCCGGTTCTTCCTCCCCATGTGCAACACCTTGCACTTATCAGTGTTAAACCCCATCCTATTCTCCTCCGCCCACCGTTGCAACCTGTCAAGGTCAGCTTGTAGCCTATTGCACCCTTCTAGTGCACCCACATCCCCCCACATCTTAGTGTCATCAGCAAACTTGAACAGGGTGCTTTCTACCCCGTCATCCAAGTCACTGATGAAGATGTTGAACAGTGCGGGCCCGAGGACCGAGCCCTGCGGGACCCCACTGCCCACGTCCTTCCAGGTCGAGAAGAACCCATCCACTACCACCCTCTGGGTGCGGCCCTCCAACCAGTTGGCGACCCATTTGACCGTGTGGGCATCGACACCACAGTCTCCCAGCTTTTTGATGAGGACAGGGTGAGAGACAGTGTCGAAAGCCTTCCGGAAGTCCAGAAAGACTACATCCACAGCAACCCCTGCGTCTAATGATTTGGTGACCTGATCGTAAAAGGCCACCAGGTTGGTCTGACAAGACCTGCCCCTGATGAACCCATGTTGGTTGCCCCTGAGCATGCATTCCCCCGCAAGGCCCTCCTGGATGTGTGCCAGGATAATTTTTTCAAAGAGCTTACCCGGGATTGAGGTAAGACTAACTGGCCTGTAATTTCCCGGGTCCTCTTTTTTTCCCTTTTTGAAGATAGGGACCACATTGGCCCTCCTCCAGTCCTCCGGCACCTCACCAGAGCACCACGAGTGCTCACAGAGCCGCGCCAGGGGTCCCGCAATGACCTCGGCCAGTTCCTGTAGAACCCTAGGGTGAAGATCGTCCGGACCAGCGGACTTGAACACGTCCAGCCTCTCCAGAAGTACCCTAACTAACTCCTCGCTAACCCCTGGCCCAGGCGTGTCTCTCCCGGGGCCCGAGGGGGGCCCAGCAGGGAGGTGGCTGAACTGGTCCCTACTTAGGAAGACAGAGGCAAAGAAATCGTTAAATATGTTAGCTTTATCATCTGGCGTGATGACTAAGTTGCCCATCGTGTCCTGCAGGGGCCCCACATTACCCGGGACCCTCTTTTTACCCCCTATGTATTTGAAGAAGGACTTCTTATTGTCCTTAATCCGGGAAGCTAGTCCTATCTCCATCTCTGCCTTGGCCCTCCTGACTGCCCCCCTACATCCTCGGGCGACTGTAACATAGTCCTTCTTGGTGATGACCCCATCCCTCCATTGGGTGTATGCCTCCCTTTTAGCAAGGAGACATTCCCGGATGCTCCTAGTGAGCCATGGGGGTTTATGTGCCCTCCTGCTCCCTTTGACCCTTGTTGGGATTACCTCCCTTTGGGCATGGAGGATCGTCTCCTTAAGGAGCAACCACTCCCCTTCGACATCTGATTCCCTTCCCCTCTGGGTCCTCAGCGCTTCCCCAACGATCCTCCTTAGCTTGTTGAAGTCAGCCCTCCTAAAGTCTAGGGCTGTTGCCTTGCTGCAGCCCTTTGCCACCTTACGCTGGATGGTGAATTCCAGCAAGCGATGATCACTGTCTCCCAGGTGGCCCATCACCCGCAGCCCCCTCACCAGGTCATCACCCGTGGCCAGCACCAGGTCCAACAAGGCGTCTCCCCTGGTGGGACTGTGCACCTCCTGGGTTAGATGGAGGTCCTGCACTCTGGCTAAGAACCGACGTGAGCGGTCAGACTTGGCTGACTGCTCCTCCCAGCAGATGTCTGGGAAGTTCAGGTCCCCCATGATGACCACATCCTTAGCCCTCACTGCCTCTGTGAGCTGACCTAAGAATTCCTGGTCGAGCTCTTCTCCCTGGTTGGGAGGTCTATAGTAGACTCCCACCGTTAAGTCTCTCTCCCCTGGACTGCCTTTTACTCTAACCCAGAGCACCTCAGAGTGCCCCCCCTCTACCCCCTTGCTTATTAACGAGGAAGTATATTCCTCCTTGATGTAGAGTGCTACTCCTCCACCTTTCCTTATGGCGACTTATGCTGACTTGGCAAATTTACACCTGATTAGTCACTGCACAGTAACTCACATGTAAACACCTTACTGCACAGTAACACTGTGTGGACTGACTTGGGACTAACTTCAGTCCCAAGGTCAGACCACACACTGCATTAATGCACTTCAGTGCCTGCACACATAGACGCCGGCCTATTTCTGCTTACTGTGCAGTAACTTACCACGCAGTGAATTTAATGCAACATAAATGCACATGTAAGCGGGCCCACTAAGTATTAATCTTTTTAGACAACTCGGCTGAAGGTTTCTGTCATGATTTAAACATAGTATAAGCAGGTGCAATTTCTCTGGAGCTGAACCCAAGTCGAAGAGAAAGCCGACTTAACGTTATCACCCCTCTAAACGTGAAGCTCCACTGTCCTCTGCATTCAGATGCTGGAGTGAGATCAAGAGGAGGGTCCAGGCTGCCGTCCTCATTCTACTACTGAATTTTTACAAGCAGAAAAGAGGTTTTATTATTTCTTCCCAAGAGGAGAAGTTGGAAGATCACATTCTGTATCTTAAAATCACCCTTTGTTGTTGAGATAACCAAAGCCTTTGTAAGCAATATGTTCTCAGGATTACCTCCCTCCCTAGAAAGTATTTATTTCATTGTAAACAGACCCATAAAAGGACCAACCCATATACTCGCTGCTTTTTTCTTTGCCTGCTACAGCTGGCATTTCCTCTAGCCACTGAGCAGATGTACAGAAACAAGTCTGCTTTCTCCCCAGCTCTAGGGCTAAAACAAAGCTGGAGCTATCCAAAAGCAAACTGCTTGGTAAAATGCCACCAAATATATTTCATCTGGTTTGGGAAACAGCTGTAGGGAGCTGAACTGGGTAAGGGCTGGAAAGTTTGAAGGGAGGGGTGCTCTCTGTTAGGACAGAAAAGAGAAAGTGTGGTGGGCAAGATTAAGTTTAGGATCAGATATCATGAACTTCCTCTGTTTTGCTTGAGCCTGGGAACGGTCAATAAAGCAATTGAAAACAGGGATTCCAGACCAAGAGGTTGTATACTTAAGTGTAAGCACGCTGATAAAGCAGCTTGTGATTTTTCCTGTAAACTGTACAAACAAGCTACCACCACACAGAGAACAAATGAAAACCAACTCTGCTCTGAGAACCGGGATCAATGAGATGTTGAAAGTGGTCCAGGTTTTGGCAGTGGACTCAGCTGCTCTTGTACTTCAGTCCCCCGAGCTACGCTGTGGCCCTAACTGATGTCAAATCCTAGGCCTAAAACACTAGCCATCCTTTTCTCAGCTTTATCAAGAAACGACCAGCAAGTGAGCCAACTTGTATCCGAAGAGGAGCTGGAGCATCCAGGTTCTATATCGTACCTCCTACCGTTTGCTGAAAGTCTCCAACTGAATATAAAAACTTCCTTCCCAGAACCTCAAAACAGTAAAGGCTACTTAGAACAAAGAAACATTGCTTTACTTTCGAAAGGAAAGATGCTTGAAGTGTATGGTATTTCCTGGAGATTAAAAGATGGTCCAAAATGCAGCAGAGAGATGCCCCCACCTTGAAAATACCGTATTCCAAGACTTTGTTACTATAATAAACTGACAACTACTCCAGTTAAAAGTGAGATCCACAAGAATAAAGGCATTGTCTTTTGGTGACCTAATTTTCAACTGGAGTCAAGTAAAGAATTTCACCTTTCAATATTCCACTCATTAATCTCAGAACTGTCCAGCGTGCCTGGGTCACCGGAACTGGCCTGTGACGGACAGGAACAGAGCGTGTACTGGGAGACGTGGACAAGTACCGGAAGGATTGCAGCCTTCCAAATCCTTTCTAGTTTTCAGGAGCACTTAGAATTAATTTTGTAAATCACTTCAAACTTCTCAGTTCTGTGTGTTAAAGGTTCACTTGGCACCTGCCATCTTCAACTTCTTAGTGCCTTAAGGACGTGAGTAAAATCCAACGTCTTGATGAATGCAATGACTAAGCTCCAACAGGGAAACACAGAAGAGGAATACTACACACATTTTACTATTTCCTCATAAAACCAGCCTCAAATTCCCTTGCTAATGGGAAGCAGATGTGAGAAAAAGAACAAAACAAGTCGAGGAGGAATGTCTAAAAACATTCTGCCACTTGAAAGGGAAATTCAGAAAAGACTTCAGCAAAAAGATGGATAATACTTTGGCTCACGTGGTAGCTGTTAGTTATCCACATGCTGGTAACACTGGCAAATGGATGCAGTCTATGGGGCTGTCCCAAACTGACCCAAGAAATCGCAGATGAAATCGAATACCTGCACACTGGTGATCCTTCAGACACCTGAACATGACTACTACTTTTTATTCACAAGACAACTGTAGACCAGGCAAGGTTCTCATGCCGACCCCCTGAACACCGTACGAGGAGGAGAGAGGGCAGATCAGTTTGTGGGTGGGTTCCGTACTTGGACTGCGTGAAAAAAGTGAAACTGAAGTGCAAATAAATGTGAATTATATTGGGTTTTGTGATAAACTTGCAGAAGAACAAGTGGAAAAAACTCCCCAAAGCTTGAAAATGTATTATAAAAGGATGCTGGGTTTTTGGTTGTAGCCGTGTTGGTTGAAGGACACAGGCAGGCCAGGTTCTTTGAGAAGATGTCATATTTTTTATTGGACCAACTGAGAACTCAGTTGATCTAATAAAAGACACGACATCTACTCAAAGAACCTTGTCTGTTTATAAAAAGTGTTATTTTTTACTAGTACAAGTTATAGTTTTGGAATGATTTCTATAACAGTTTTATAAAACCTTGAAAAGACAGATTTATCCTGGCAAGTCCAGCATATTAATTCTAGCAGAACCTGTGGGTACAACTGGAGTACTTGAAGAAGAAATATGCCTCGATTTATCTCATGAGAAAGGTATGATGCAGCTTGTTTCCACTAAAACTTAGAGTAACAGACACAAAGAGCAATCAAGGCACTAGATATAGTACAGAATGTACATTTTATTTAATTATTTCCATACATCAAGCTCTAGAAAGAAAACCAAACCCCACATTTTCAATAGGTCAATATGAAAAAACCCCATACATACAGGGTTCTGCTAAATTATAGTTTTGGATTTTTTTTCTGCATTTTCCCAATTTTTAGTTTTGCGTTTTTCTCAATCTTTGTCAACTTCTCTGAACAGTGATGTTTTTTAATAAGCATGCTGCTTCAGCAGAGTTGCTGCTGTTACAAGCAGTCACAGGGATTACGTGATAGCAGGGACTGTGGTAGTCTTACCCGTCTCAGTTTAGCCTCTATATGGGTGGCTCAGTCTCAATGACACAGGGGACAGGATGTTGAAAGCCAACATGAACAGAACCAGCAAAATTAAACCTCTTCCCTTTACAACTGACCAAATGCAGGCACAAAATGAACTACTTACATATTCCAAAAGAAGGAAAAAAATGTTGTTTTACTAAATTTTTTATGGATGTTATAAAACCCCCAGGAAGAGTAAGCGGCCAGGGAAAACTTTACTTCTAGAGGCAGAGTCCCTGATGTAGTGATTTTCTCACCAGCGAGAGTCTACCATCTCTTTTTTATCCACTGAAATCAAGCTAATCCTCTTCTTTCTCTATGTAGGATTTTGTGCTAACTCGTGCCATTTGCCGAGCCAAATAGCGGTCCCTTGCTGATGTCACAGTCTCTTCACTGCTCCGCTTGGCGAATTTGTTCACACCGTCTGATGACTTCTCCAGCTGCTCTTTCACTTCGCTTAGCCCTCCCTCTTCAGCCCTGCGCTTTTCCGAGCTCGAGGCTCCCTCATCGTCCCTCTCCCGCTCTCTTTCAAGATCAGGCTGGCTGTCTCTTTCTAAGGCTCTAGGACTGCCCTCCTTCCTGTCCCTGCGTTTCTTTTCACTTTTATCATCTCGCTCTTTCTTCTCCTTTGCAGATTCCTCCTTTTCTCTGCATTTCCCCCCTCTCTCCCTTTCTCTCTCACTGTAACCGTCTCTGCCATTTCTTAACCTCTCTTTTTCTCGCTCCCTTTCTGCGTGTTTGTCTTCCCTCTCCTTCTCTCTCCTCCATTCTCGGTCATATCCTTCTCTCTCTTTTCTATCTCTCCCCCTACGTTTGTCCTCCTGCTCTTCCCTCTTTCTGTAGCTATCTTTACTGCTATGATCCCCATATCTGTCCTGGTCTTCCTTTTTCCTTTGGTGATCCTTTTCCTGGGCCCTGCCTCTTCTCTCGTAATTGCTTTCCCTGTACCGTTCATCGCTTTCCCTTCTACCTGTTCCACTCTCTTCTCTCCGAGGATGATTTGACTGGGTTTTTGCACGGTGACCTCCTTCGTCACTGGATGATCTTGATGACGTGGAGTGCTTCCGGCTCCTGCGATGCTGGGGATCATCCCCACTGCTTGCAGAACTGTCTCGACTTTCCTTCTTTTTAGAATGACCCTTGGTGTTTTTATATTTTCTGTCATCATCACTGCTCTCACTTTCTAAATCAGTGTCCACATCTGGATTATCCTTGTCCTTTCGCTTAGGAGTGGTTTTGAGTTGTAGTCCATCCTCTGGAATTCTGTTCCTTTGGCTGGCTTCATCAGAAGTACTGCTAGATTTTTCCTCCTTTATCCTAGATTTTTTTTTGTGCATTTAAAAAACAGAAAAAAGATATTACACAGCCTGCAGTCTCAGACATTTCTGGAGCCCATGATTTCTTTCTGAGACTTCACAAGTAATGCAACAGGAAAGTCTAAGCAGGCAAATCTAGTTTGCTGTTCTCGTTCTAATATCCTTTGTACTGAAAGTCTGCATCAGGCTCTTTGGTAACATGCAAAACAAATGAACTGATCTCAAGAATGAGTAAAGCTACAGCTCTGTATACAACACTGACTTGTATTTTGGTAACACTACCTAGGTGGCAAACCATTTCCTAGGCGATTCATATCCATACCACATCATTCCTATATTGGGAAGAGGTGGGGATTTTTCCCCCTTTTTGGTGTCTGAGCATTACGAACTTTATTTTTATTTGGGATCCTATGACCCCAGCTGACTTCCTGCCCTTTGGGCAGGGGGCTGGACTCGATGATCTCCTGAGGTCCCTTCTAGCCCTAATGTCTATGAAATCTATGAAATCTAATAGGAGCTGTACACAGAACACCCCATGCTGAACACGTCCTCATAAAAAAAACCCACCAGTTTAAATTTAAACTCAAATTTACTAAAACTACTAGTTTAAATTTACTAAACTACAATTTACTACAACTACTAGTTTAAATTTCAGTTCGATATTCCTGAATATTTCTGTGCTTCCTGCCAAGGCCCTCAGTCTTGTGGCTGTAGTGATGCTAAGATCTTGTTAACATTTTTAGCTTGCAACATGCAATAGAAGAGGAAACATGGGACACTTTGCAGATATCAAACTTGGGCAATGCCCAAAAAGGTTATAAGCGGTCAGTCTTCTTTTGACTGATAAGGAGGTGCATTTTGATTACAGAAGCCACATGTCTGTTTTCACTAATCATTTTGCTGCACTGTCTGTATGTGGGAAATTGGCTGTAGAAATCAGTCGACCATCTGGCTAGGCTGAATGCTTGATCCATGGTTTAAAGTGCAAAATGACTTTAAAAATTACGTTGTGGCATTCCATATTTATTCTCTCTCAATTACTTTCCCACGATAGTTGAGCAAGAAGGCAAGCCAAAGGTTTGTTTTTTCCTCTATGGAGTGCTTCAAACTTTGTCTAATTGTTGAAAATCTACTTGTGCCTTTTTTGTAACCTTACATTGCCAGTGGTAAAACTAACAAAAATAATGGAAATCTTCAGATGAACTCATCTGGTCGTTTTGTGGCTGGCAACAGAATAGATTGCTGTTTGTTTGTTTTTTCTCATAGATGCATTCATTCATTCGATAAGACTTTATCATTACGGTTAAGAAACCCTGCATTGAACATAACCACACTTGGACAAAAGCATTTTCAACCTCAAAGAATTGTTCAAAAAATACAAAAGCAAGCAAGTCAATCACAGGTGGCACTGCTTCACAGAGATAAAACAGAGGATACCTTGTATTGATATGTTTGTAAGGAAGCAAAAGTAACACAAACAGTTCATGTAAGTGACCTCACAGGAATTGTGTTGGTGATGTCTAAGAGAGACTCCTTAAATTCTCTTTGCTAGTGAAAGTCAAGCCTAAGACAGCTATGCTTTTCCAAGCACGAGCTCTTTTATTAGCTGGTTCTTTAAACTGCAGAGTGACAAACAGTTGCAGTTCTAAGTATTTTTCTCTCTTGTTATAAGTTGCCCTGGTTTTCTCTCCCCATTATTTCCAATGACATGGCACATCGTTGTATTCAAGGGCAAGCTAGAAGTCCTGCCTCAGGCTGAGGATCTCCAACATGATCACCTACCTCACCGGAACCAAGAACTGACAAAATGTTCATCCAGTTTCAGTCCCAAAAATCCTCACGATTGAAGCTACTTATTCATTGTTTTAGAATATCAAACATCCGCCTACTCCCTGACAACCATGTTTAAGGTCCCCACAAGGCAGTTTTAAGCTGAATAAAGCACTGGTTTGTTGCAATACAGCTCTACAATAAATTAAATCCAGTGATCACTATTAACCAGAGGAGAAGAAAGAGCTATGTTCCTTCAATTCCAGCAGTAACACAGCTCCACTTAATGCTTTTGTTTTAAATGGTACATATAATAAGCTTTGAAAGTTCTCCCCCTGGACTTTGTCCAGCTGCTTTCTTTCCTTTTATCACAAGACTTACAAAAATTAAGAATCTTTTCCATCTTTATGAGAAAATGTTGGCCAGGCACAATGATAAAGACCCACAAGTTTTTCAGTAAATTTGTGTGGGACATGATTTTCTAAGTGGTGACTAAAATGAGCTGTGATGTGAAGCTGCATAATATTATACATCTGGGCCCAAAGAATATCGGACTCATTCTCCCTGAGGAAGCAAAATTCTTGGCTTAAGGCAGCTGTTGACAAAAACTGTATAACATCCAAATAAGAACCAAACTGTAATAATGCCACGCAACCACCAGCATGACACAGTGTAACTATCCCTTTGGTAGCATTAAAAACAAAAGGTTCCTGCACTTTTGCTCCCCTCTCAATTCCCACAGTTTCACTCAATGATGATGATCTTTTCACATTTTCCAACCAGCCAACTCTGCAACGTATGTGACTTCTGCTACCAGCACTTTGGTATTCATTCCCCTCCCAAGATGCTAGTGACACCAGATTTTTGAATGCTGTGAAACTGGTTTAAATTTAAAGAGCTTTTTAAAAACTCTGACCTACCTGGCTTCACGAAGGCTGCATTTGGGCATCTCTTCTTCCCCAACCTGCTGGTTTAAAAGATGTCTGTAGAATCCACTGAGATCCTTCTGTTTGGTTACATCCAGACATGCTAAGGAAAGAAAAACAAGAATGATATAATAGTCAGGAATCATGAGACCCTTTTCACATGTGGTAGGGCTGATTTCCAGAAAGAGAAGCTGCTCGAGTGATTTCCCTTCACATGTATGCCGCTTTACCAATTTCCAGCAAAAAACAATTACTTTCACATCTGGGACAGCTTTCTGCAAATTGGGCAGGATTGCTACTAGCATTTTAGTATCCCTAGGGCGCACGGACTCATTCTTTTCCTTTAACAATTCCCAAGTGAAACAAGTCACCCAACCATTACTGACACAAAAGGGCAGGAACCTTCTATTCCTCAGCCTCCAAGTCCAATCCAGTCCCCCGTGTTGTTGTTTGCTCCTCTTCCATAATACACCATCTCATGCCCTGTTCAGAGACCAGAGCAACACCACTATACATCACATCCAAAAGTACTTTTTTAAAGGCAAACGCCACGCTTCTCTCCTGAGGGGAACTCGTATGTGTTCTGTGTAACTCTCACCTTCCAGTGCTGCCTCTTTTTTCTCTCTTTCCTCTTCCTCCGCCCTCTCTTGCAGCTTTTTCTTATAGGCCGATGTTACGAAAGCCTCCTTGTCATCAAACTCTCCTCCTTCCATTTCACGCTCTTTCTGAATTTTTCTATCCATTCGTTTTTCTTCTTCCTTCTTTCTTATCTCAGCTGCCTTGAGGATACTGTGGATGTACCTTGGCTAAGGTGGGAAAAAAAAACAATAATGAGAAGGAATCAAGTTGGCTGAGTCAGAACAGGTTAGAATTGCTGAAGACACTGAAAAAAATCAGTTTGAGAGTGTAAAAGTAGCTAGCCTAGCTAATTTGTGAGGTGGTTGTGGCTGGGATAATGATCTCAATGAACACAGTTCATGTCTTGATCATGGCAACCTTTCCTTCAACAATGAAACAGACAGCAAAAATTTCACCTTAACTTTGGGGGGATGTAACTTTGATTTCTTTCAACACAACCCTTCTTTGGACAGGTTTATGTTTAGTGGCAGTTCTCCCTCGCTTCCTTTTGTTAACTGGGAACAGAATGCCACTTTCTTTTACACCCCGTACAACCTGTTAAATACTCCCAAAACCAATGACGTGAGCAATGATAACACAACCTTCCAGTATCATTCACTAATACTTTGGAATAAACATGAATGATTTGGGCTGTGGAAAATGGTTCATATTTAACAGACAGGATACAATCTGGTTAGTTGCCTGACAGCCCCTCCGTAAGCCAACAAGCAAGAAGTAGATAATATGTATATATTCATTGCTACAAAATGTGGTCCTGTTGCCAAAAGACATTATTTCCTCCCTCAGTTAGGGCTCTTCCCAACAGTGAAAACAGAACCCGTTATAGTGCTCCCGGGATCTAATCGTGATCAGCACATCATAACAGGTCCTCTGTAAACGCATGAGACGACAGAGTCCTTGCCCCACAGCATAGTGGTAGGAAGCTAGTCATGCACCTATTGCTCTCCAAATCAACTAAACAAGGTTCAGACATGCTTGCTGAGCTTGCAAGTTAACAAACTTCTTATAACATCTCAGGCTTCTGAGCACAGAACATGTAGGCCCCCACTACAGCATGCACAACTGGTTCCTAGGATATCATGAACCTCAGTAAAGTCTGCTAAGTAGTCATGGCTATTTTCCCAGCATGGAGAGATAAGACAGACAGCATACATTTTCAGGTATGGACCTTTTTGTCATCTTTTCCTGACAACACTTTGGCATCACTTTCTTTCTTCTGCTGCTGCATTTCATCATAAATACTGTCATATTCGTAAACTGTAGAGTCTTCTGCCAAGGCCTTTTGAATCTCTAATTTAGTCTTAAAAAAAGAAAGAAAAATAAACTAGGCAACATTATGTTTTCAATACTTTTTATTTATATATTTTGATTTAATCAGATCAGTTCATGATATAACTCTAATAGGAAACTGAACATAAGTTCAACGTTGCTTGATCTATGAAGTCCTTGGTTTAGTACTGCTATTATAAATGATCACTTAGAAGAAGAATATTTATGAGATTAGGCAATACAGTGCGATGAGAAAATATAAAGCAGCAACAACTGAGCTATTATGGTGACTACTTAAGTGGAAAATTACTATTTTATCGAATTAAACAAGTTAAACAGAATTTAAAAAGAAACACAAACAAACTAAACCAGTTGTGCCATACATTTTTCTTAGTTTTCTCTAAAAGTATTCATATATTCATTTATATATCATACATTTCATTTACAGACTTGTCCACTGTACATTTCAACTCCTATGGAACCATGGGGTTGGGATAAATGCAACTGCTTTCCTACAGCTGGTGGGGTTTTTTTACTGAACGCTCATGTTTTTTCCTAGCTAAGTTACCTCCGAGTACAATGCAAAGGGTAGCTGTTAGGTAGGACTTCATTATATAAGAACCTGGTACTCTTTTGCTGTCTTTAGCTTCCTTAAATATTACGCTGTCCTCCAAAATCAAGTTGTTTAACAAATGAATTCAATAAACCATCCCTGCAGTCTACAGCCCAAAATGAACTGCAACTTCTTGTGGTTTTACAGTGTGTGTATGAAGTAGTCTGCAAGTTTTATGCTGTAAACTATAATCAGCTCTATGGAAACCCAGGTACACAGTTTGCATTAGATTGTTTTTCAGCTACTCTTTGGACACAGCCAAAAGAATCGTCCTGGTCAGTAAAGTGGAATCATTTATTACACTAATAAAAACACAGAGGTTAAAAATATGTATATCTATCTCCTTAGCTAGGAGATGCGTATTTGATAAATTAGAACTAGGAAGTTCTATATATTTTTTAATAAAAACCTCATGTTGCAGATAAGGTAAAATTATCGTGTGTAAGTAAAGATTTTTAAAACACTAGTTCTAAACACGAAGAAATATGATTATTTTTTCACAGCCTGCTTCATAATAACTTACTTTTCTGCAGATACCTATTAGACAAGTTGACTGAAATGACATCATTAGATTACTAATTGTTAAAATTAACTCAAATTTTACTTTTCCTTAAAATACCTACTCTGAAATCTTATGCTTCTAGAAATAACTGGGGAGGAGCACAATCCACAATGGCCTAGAAACCTAATAAAAACCTGCATTGTTGACTATCGCCATTAACTGGGCAGCTTAATTACAGCTAATCCTAATTTCTGAGGCTGTATCTGTGTGGAAAACTAGATGTATGAGTGTTAAATGATGCTATTAATACTACAATCTCTATTTTGCCCAGTTGAAACCATCATATCTATATAACAGTTGCTGTACGAGGTGGAAGAAATGTAGAATGTGTAGGATTTCCACAAATGCTAGGTGCCTCTGCGTGAGAGCGCTATGGGAAAATCTGGGGCCTGAAGGAATTGCAAAGACTGCAAAATCTGGGGCCTGAAGGAAAAGTGCCTGAAGGAATTGCAAAGACTGCAGCACCAGAAGCAAGTGTGTGGAGATGCATTCGGGGATGTACTACTTCAGAGAGAAGAGAAAAAAGAGGAATGGGCAAACTAGCTCCATAGTTAAGACGGAGGGGCAGGTTATCTTGTCTGTGCTATAAAAGAGTATACTTGCATGCTGGTTGTTTGCAAGGAGAAAACACGATTTAGCTGAATGGTTACCAACCACAACAAATCCTTATTTTGTCATGTGCACAGCAACCTCCCAGTCTCAACTTACTTGCTTCATCACTTGTTTTTTCAGTGCTTCTTTTTGAAGACTCTCACCCACAGAGGCCTGTGAGAAGGAAATATTGACCGATATAAACATTAAATTATTTGTTTCCATGGTGTGTACTGCATGCTGTTTTTCTAATATTGTAACCAATAAAACATAGCTTTAAAAAAATGGTATCATATTATTCATTATCAAACTTTTATAGCCCATAATGTAACCCATTAATCTTTTATTTTAAATTTTTCAAGAATTTTAATGAGAGAAAATAGCAATGTTGGCTTGCCTTCTATTGAAGTAAGTACTCTACCATCTGTTGAAAACGGGTTTTCTAACCGGCACGTTTTTAACTTAGTGATGCTTCTTTTTTATTGTCTTTTTATGGTCTCAAATGAATAGATAATACTTTCTGTTAAACAGATTCATTAGGAGGAGACAGGAATCATTGCCTGTTTATATAATTAGGTATTTCTCAGTAGTATTTTAAAGCAGAGAAATGCTGAAAAAAAAGGTCTTCTCCACTTTGGCAGCTACCTGAATTTTCCAGTACTGCGTGAAACATGCTCTACGAGCAGTTTTTAAAAAGAGAAAGAGCTTGTGTCGTCAGTCTTCAATAAAAAAGGTAATGAAAAACTACCAGCAAGTAGTTTATATGTGCAGACACCACAATGCACCGAAGAAAACCAAGCAAACATCATACCACATAATTTCAAACAGTTCTGCTGAAAGGCGAGACTTGGTACCTCTGCAAAACAACAATGCGCCATGTCCCTCATTTCATATGCTGTTGAAATCAGAATGGATGTGCCAATACAGAAGAAGCAGAGTGCTATCCTGCTAACTTTGAACAGTGCCCAACGGATTATCTAAAGGTCCCTTCACTCTCTTACTGCAGCAACGAAAATATTGCAAACCCCCAAACTTTGCAACCTTTTGTGCAGCTCACCTCGGAAGAACACATACGCACATGGCTTGAATTTCAGGAAAGTAGCAATGAGTGTTTTCTACCCTATGGAAAAAGAACTAATGGCACCAGCACAATTTCATTTCTATTTTGAAGATTGTACACGGTTCTTTTTCTGTGTTGTAAATAATACTCATTGTTATTTTCACAAGTATCTACTAGAACATAGATTTGAGTCTCTCTCCTTATGTGTTTTACAATTTACTTCCTATAATTTAGCCTAGATTCAGGGAACTAATCCCAAAGCTAAAAGAGCCTTATAAACTATTCAAAATACTTCCTTAAGACATTCTCCCTCAATAAACTCCATACACTGTGTGTGACTGGTGCTAGACAGGTTAAAAAGAAAACAAAACTGAAAAGGCAGCTCTGAAACACCGCATATTTCAAAACTCCCTTTTTCAAACAGTTGAACAGCTCTGTATGGGATGGATCTTGGCAGGTAAGAGTCAAAACTAAGGTCAGCTCCACACTTCAAAATGGTAAAAGCTAAGTCAAAGAAAAGCATGATGTGCATTGGAAGTGTGGGGGGGGCACGACTCCAGGATGCAAAGCTAAGAACTACTCAGTTCTCCTTGCGTTTATCGAGACAGCCTTTCTTATCTAGCAGAGAGGTGTAGCTAGCTCTGTTAGTTTGAAGTCAGGCAGACAGCAAGGTAAAGATATACCTTTATAGGTGAGAGATGCATAAACTTTCCTAAGTGAGAGCTCGCTTCATCTGGTGCTCACAAAAGCTTATTCACCTGATTCATTTAGTCTGTAAGGTGCATCTTAACCCTGCCTTCTGCAGTGGGTAAGGCAGGCAAGGAAGCAGATTGCATTCTCTTCCCTGTATTTGTGGGGACTGAGAATGGCAAAGGCATCAGTAATACATTTATTGGCAAATTTGCAGGATCACTACAGCAGAGTCATTTGAGAGCTGCACTTTCCTCCTGACAGTGTAAACTGCTGAAAGCATATACCAAGTCTACTGTAATGCCAGACAGACTCTGCATCCTTATGCTACAAGTTACTGCGTTATTTAGATAGGAATCCACATTCATTATATTTGGATGTATAACATAATACGCACGCACATTTTCTACAATGGATTTTTTTGGTGCTGGCAAACATGCAGGAATGGATTCAGTGGCTCAGTTCCCCTCATCCTTTCTGGTCCCGTGCTCCCGTATTAAGATAATCCTGGCTTTACAAATCCAGTTCTGTTTGATTCTGACGTCAGAGACTCAGCTGCTGCATGAGCGCTTCAGATTATTTTAAAATATTTTTCAATTAAACATACATGCTAATTTCATAGGGTTTTTTTCCAAAGGCTACATGACAAGCAGCAGGGCTTTCCCCGCTTAAAAGACTATGTCGGGCTAACTCTGTGGACAAGTTATTTCCCAGCGTTTCACAAAAGACCCAGATTCCACTCCTGTTCTGGGAGAAAGTTGTCCATTGCTTGGCATGGTAAGGAACATCGCTGATGGAGTCCAAATGGAGCCCTGTCCAACACAGCCCCTAGCTGAAGGATGAGCGCTGTCATTAGATAGAAGTTGTAGGGAGAGGGATTTGACAGGGAGGCACCTCCTTGGGAAGTAAGGACAGAGAGAGGAGGTAAGCAGCAGGGCAAAAAGTTCAGTAGCTGCATGTATGCAAAGAGGCAGTTAGTCTGAAACGGGGCACAGGGCAGAGCAGGGTGACCCCTTAGAGACTAACTCATTCAAAGAGGCATACAAGTCTGCAAGGTGCCATGTATTTACGGAGTTAACTGTCTTTCATCAAAATATATGAAACTGCTTAGAATATTTTTCTTCTTCTTCGACAACGACTGGACATATTGGTCAACAGACCAGGCAAACACAAAAGTAATATGCAGACCTTATTACTGCACACTAGACTCTGGAGAGGTCCACCTGCCGTTTGTTTATCCAGCGTGCCAGTCCGTTTAAGTAAAACAGGTTCAGGACAAACACCTCTCCTGGTTTATGGGGGACAATTTCCTGTTGTGCTCTGAGCATTGATAGATGAGAACTTCCTGTTCTTTTGTATTGTTTTTACTTATCAACTGCCTGTTTATTAAAGACCCGACAAACTCACCAATCTGTTTTGTGCTTTCTGTTTGCCCACAATCAAACTATTCTTTGGAGGCACAAAGCTTACAGTTCAATATTTTCTGAAGAGAGAAAACAATAGTTTATCCCTGCAGTGAAACAGCACACAGTTCTATCATGTAAACCAAGGAAAATTCTTAAAATAGACACTTCAGCGTGCCACCCCTGCAAAATCTACCCAAAGTTTTTCCATTTCCTTCCCATTCCATTTGCATTTGACCCTTCTTTCTTGATTCTCTTATACCTTGTGCTGCCACTTAAAATTCTTGTTTCTCTCTCAATCTCCTTTCAAAATGCATTTCTTATTTAAAAAATCCCTACGAGGGTAGAGAAAAATATGAGACTCAGTCTACTGATGAGTGATTCACATTGCCTCAGTTATGCCTCACTGCAATTAAACATGTGAACCATGCATTTTTAAAGCACTATAAACATAGTGCACAAAGCTCACCAATTCAAAATTCCCAAGTTGAATACCCAAGAAAAAAAGACACAGGGTAAAGCATGCATGTATTTGTCTCTCGGTTTTGTAGAAACTTTAAGTTCCTTGCATTTCCACATTCCAGACCCGCTGGTCCTATCTGCTGTCGGGAAGGGAGTGGTTCATGGCATGGATGGTCCAGCACGGCTGACTGAAGCCTGTGGCTGATGACTAACTCAATATTATCCGAGCTGGCATTCTTGCAGCAGTGTCAGAATTTAAGAATGCCTCAGAGAAAATGGTACAATAATCAGGAGGCTGGACGGTCACCTTGCTGGGGGTCACTTGACCCCAGTTATCTTTCCTGCCTGGTGCAGGGGGCTGGACCTGATGATCCACAAGGTCCCTTCTAGCCTCACTACCAATGAATCTATGAATCGGCTACTTTAAGCTGGTGTCTCAATGTGCGTAAGAAATACCGCTACAGTGTAGGTCTCTCACTGACTTCTCAAGTACAGATGATCTCAGCTGAAACTTAGACGATCTGTAACAAGGTGTATTTTAATGGCCAATGACAATGGGATAATTTCCATCACTGGCAGAGCCTCTGTTTTTCAGGGATTCACGAGCGAGGGAAGAATGTTTTGAGATTTTTGCCCAAATGCCAAGTAATGTAGTAATTTGTATACATGGCAATATATATTGCTTTATCCTTTTCTTTTAAGAGGTCTCTCAGTAAGTAAATGCCTACCCCCTCGCTCTCTAGCAGTGGCACATCATCCCCGCTAGAGGTTTCTCCTATAGCACATGCAACCTTATGCACACAGAATAATGTATCTTTCTTCAGATTTGTAGTTCATTTCAAAAGGGATGTGAAATTAGCTTTATTTCAATGGCAGAGAAATTAAACCAGGGCTGATTTTAATCTCCCGCTACAATCAAACTGGCCTTAATGTGGTATACAGAAACTCCCTGGCCAATTGCCAAGAATGGAGAAATTAGGGCTATTATTTAGCCAGTAAATGAGGGAAGTTGAGTTAATATTCTGGCCATCAGAGCAAAACTTTCCATGTCAGGCTTTCAACTAGTGCACTGGCATCTGTGCTTAATTATATCATGCTGACCTAATGCAGTGTTCAAACTACCGAGGGAGAGACGGCTCTCAACTCGACAAGGAAGAAAACAAGGATAAAGATTCAAAGTGAGGAACATAATAAATAATTAATATACTAAGCAGCAGGAAATAGTCATGGTATAGATTTTTATCTGGAAACTACAGAACTGAATTAAAGCCAAAAAGTTCAATGAGTTGATGCTGGAATGTGTGTGCACTCAGGAATGAGAAGGAGAGCTTCTCCTCTTCCTTTCAATTCCTTTTCTTTTCAGTTGCTGTTATAGAAAAAAATTGGCTAAAACTGTGAAGTCCATACTGCCATTTGGAGTCGGTGAGTGTCTGTACTCGTCCTCATCTAAGCCTACCCCAGCCATGAAGGTGGTCCTATAAAAGACACCATCCGCAAAAACCCTTGTCATTCTTTTCCTATAGTGTACTTAACATGACAGAATGAACAAGCTTGCTTTCCTGCTCTAATTAGCTGTGTTTAATATTGCAATTAAAGAAAATTTTTGCTGTCTGAGAAACACAAATGCTTTGCTTAATAAATCAGAAGGATCATCTTCCACATAAACTTGCAGCCACTAACCAGCTCAGCCACATCAAGCAGACTATAAAAATGATCATCTTTCAAGTCTATTCTCACCGATGCAGCAAGGGTGCAGGCAAAATCTTAATGAAATATGCATAGTAACATTAAAAAGGGAACAAAAAAGTTTGGTATCTGATATGTGATCACAATGACCAAGTCAGGTGTGCAGACTCCCTGGCATGGACTTTATTAGAGTTCAGTTAAAAATACACAATCTTCAGACATTCGAGATGTAGTTCTCACTGATAAGGTAGCAGACAGGAAATGAAACCCCTCCCAATGCTGCTCCTTATCTTGAAAAGCCCTGAAATTATTACTGAACTAATAAAGTAATTTTGTTTTTAAAAAAAATGATTTTACTTTTTTTGATAAAGGCCGTTGTGAGATTATTACTTTCTGGGGGCTATGTACTATACCAGGCTGTGCGCCATATTGATGCTCGGCTGTAACTTATTATGGTGGACTCTGGAAGGGAGTATATCAGCACCCATTACAAATCCCTTGCAGGAAAGGGAATTTAACCTGTTAAGCTATTGGTTAGCCGCCAGCATCACATTCAAAAGTGCTCTTTGCATGCTTTCCCCATATTGCTTTTTGTCTACCTCACTAAAAAAGCACCAAGCTGCTTAAAGCATGAATTGCACGGAGGCTTTACAGAGGAATCGCAGCATTCATTAGCACTGCTAACACAAGTGCCGACATTCTTTGGGATGACAGCATTTTGGGGCTGAGGGAAGAACTGTCAGGCTACTATGTCTAAGGGGAAACGGCCTGTTTTCTCACTCATCAGTTTCAAGCTCTGAGGATTGTGTAATTCTAGAAGTTTGCAGAGATGACAATGATGATAAAAGCATTATCTTATTGGATTGAATCTTCCCCCTTCTCACTTCACTTGGAAGGATCAGCATTCCGGAACCAAGGGCCATTCTCCAGCTTGGGAGACCAGGGTTCAATCACAAACTCCCCACGTGATCTTGGGCAAATCCAAATAAGGGATTTGAGAGCTATATAGGTTCAAAACTGTGAGCATGAAACCCCTGCTCAGCTGACACCTAGTCCTGGGGTTATCTAGACTCTGTAGGTATCTCTGTTTTTGACACTCAAGTTCCCTAAACACCTTAAGCCCTCCAGGGAACTCAACTGCACCGAGCAGCTCAGCATTTGATCCATTCCTCTGTCCTCTCAGGACCACAAACCAGGCAGATTTCTTTACTGAACTCTGCCAAAGAACTCAGTCCAGTAGCCCTTCTCAAAGTACGCTGAACACATTGGTCTCTAAATAAAATGCAGTGGCAGCTGCTATTTTCTTTTAGAACACTATGGTGAAGGTGTCTTAGAAAAATAATTGGTAAAGCTGTATCTGGGTATCCACTAAGCAGCTTTTTCTGTTCCGATAGAAACACATAGAACAGCTTAATTTATGAGGGTTTCAGCCCCCTCTGCTGGAGCAGGTAGAAATTCTGAAACTATGCCTATATTTTTAAAACATGAGACTTAGATAAAGAAATACTTGCAACTTAAACATCACAAGTTGTTCACCAATGTCTTGGTTACTAAAAAAGCTATACTTGTGGAAAAAGCAAATCTCCTGGGGCAAATGTTGTTTCTTGCACAAGCTTAGCAAGAAGCAAGGACATTTCACTTCCTAACTGCACTGAATGCCAATTACAAACTCTGTGTCTGGGGCTAGGACCAGAAATTACACATAAACTGGTATGAGTGATTTGAACCGGTTCAAATATGTAACACAACAGAACGTCAGTGCACATAAACTGCTTTCAAAATTGGCCAAACCGGTTTAAGATAAACCTGGAGGGATGTAGTATCAGAGTTAACTGATTTAGGTTATATCAGTTTATTGATCTTCTGTCCAGAACCCCTCCAGATTCAAGTTAACTCAGTCTCCTAGCATCCCAGGATGCTTCACGCCTTGGCTCAAGCTATCTGTTCCAGCCAAGCAGGGAGGCGTGCTCTAGCATCTCCCAGCTTCTGGCATGGGCCACTGCAGGCATGTGAATGTCTGTTTGCTTGCTTATTGGTTCAGCTACACAGCTTAGACTACACTGCAAAGATTGAATCGATCCAGCCTTGGGCTTTTTGACTGTCTGCACTTCGCCTGGAAAAAAAAGGCTGTAGAAGAGCTCTTGTACATATCAGTCAAGACATATCAAGTAACTTGCATGTAAAATTAAGCACGTGGGCAAATGATTCCAGGTGGGGGCCTCTGTAACATTTTACAGATAAACAATATAATTAGCCCTAGTGCTCAATTCAATCTGTTTATTAAATCCACATTTTCAGTTCAGTTATGTCATTCTGGCCCTGGCAGTTGGGGCCTCTCCTTCATCCATTTATTTTGCTGCATATACTTGACTCAAACCGGGTGTTTTACCTGGTCATGGAGCAAATATATGGACTATCTCCCTTACAGAAACAAATGTAAGACAGAGCTACTGTGTAAAATTACTCCATAGTAATATGTGTTCATCACTTGCAAAAAAAAGAAACTGCTGAGGTTCACTGAAAAGCAGGACACGTGTTCAGTGCGTGATCACAGTGGTTTTTCCCCTGTTGTGTTAGAATCTGTAAGAATTTATGCTAAGTTGGCACTGCTCTCCCTAGAGCACGGTGGTCAACCTGCAGTATGTCTCACAGGTGGTATGGGCAGCCTCTGTGCATGGCACGCAGCGAACCAGGGAGCGGACAGGCAACACAGTGGCAGATAGGGCAGGGAGCAAAAAACAGAGCAGAAGATCAGACAAGAAGAACAGCGCTAGAATCAGAAAGCAGAACAGCTGTCTGAACAGGAGAAGAGGACTGGAGTGCTACTCGGCAAGGGCATGGGGCTAATTGGTGGCACACCTGCCAAAAAGATAGGCCCCTGCTACACTAGAGTAGACTTGACTCCTACCAACTTCAACTGGAGTTTGGAAGCAGACCATTAAAAGCTGATATGCATTTCAAATTCACTAGCTAAATCAAAACTTCTCCCCTTAAAAAGCAACATTCTGTTAAGTGCAAACCACTTCAGAAATATCGCCAGGAACACACTTTTGAAAGCCCTGTTGAGGATTTACTTTATATACACAAGTTGCAGCAGCAAAACAAGCTGTTAAAATGTTCCGAGAGGCCCTGGAAGTAACGTTTCCACAGCAGAAAAGAATATATTTGAAAGAGCTGTTTGCAGACAGAGAAATTAAGTTGCTTAAGATCACACAAGTCAATGGCAGAGGAAGACAGAACCCAGAGCTCTGAGAGCCACAGCTTTGCTTTAACAGCCAGTTCATGCCACTCGAAACGACTATTTGAAATTAAAAGGTAGACTGAACTTGCACTCATTTTACTAGTGTCAGATAGCAGCCCATAAACTCTTCCCAGTCAACGCTCAGAATATGGCTCTGTTTATCGTACTGACACCCCCAGAATTCAATCTATGCTTCAGTGGAACTCAGGAGAAAATTATTGATAACTGACCTCCTCCTCAGAGTCATCTGCAAATACCGAAGGTTTCTTTGTAACAAGTGTTTTCTGTGGTGTTTTCTTGGGCAAAATAAGTCCATATCTAGGGAAAGAAATTAGAAATGGTCTGCTTAAAATTACTGACAATTCTGGCTTACTCACATATATCTTCCACGACAGTCCTCCCCCCAGCCCCCGCCACCACACACACACACCAGCCACGCAGTATTAAAAACAGAACAGCAAACTAAGAAGATCTGTACAACTGGATGCATTTTAGAAGATCATTTGGGGAGAGATGAGGCCAGTGTTACTGCCTACTTGTCAGCTTGTCCTGTAGTTGTCCCTATGCTTTATTCTATGCCACTCATTTTGCATACAAGGGACTTCCTCGACCCATCCACAACACTGGTCGTTTCTCAAGTCTCTCCTGAAGTACTTCTTCCACGACAAAAAACTGACTTGCATTTTTAATGCATGTGCAGACATGTGAAAAACCCCATTCAAATCCATGGACTTAGTCATGTACGTCAAGTTAGTATCAGCGGTAAGTCTTTACTTGGTCAGGCCTTGAGTCAGTTTCTTGTAACTGTTCTTGTCCTCTCCTATTTCCTGCACATCTTTGAATGAACTGTCCCACCTACACGAAGGGAAGAGAACAAGCACTGAAAGGAAGGTTGTGAAGGCGCTGGCTACGGCGTGCATAGAAACCAAGAGGAATGCAGTGCGTTTCGTGCTTTAAATAGCCTGATCAAAACGTTAAATAGCTCAATCAAAACATTAAAACAGCGCGATCGCGACGTTAAATAGCTTGATCAACGTGTTAAATAGCTCGACCAAAACATTAAATAGCGTGATCATGTTAAACAGCTGAGTCAAAACCATCATAGGATGGTTGATGTTACTGCTCCCATCCCTGTGCGTTTCGTGTTATTTTCCCTTTGCCCGTCCCTCCGCTCGCCTTTCCGCACCGCAGCCCGCGTGGCCCTGGTGTTTTGGAAGCACCTAGTCCGTCTGGGATGCGAAATGAGAATGCGATACGGAGCCGACCAGGATTAAGTTTTGCTTCGGCGCCACTCAAATGCCGACGCCGCAACGATGACAGGCTGCGCGCGGGGGACCCGGGCCTGTCCGAAGCAGACCGGGAGCGGTGGCACAGGGCGGGGCAGGGCAGGGCAGGGCAGGGCGTGGCGCCACGTGTGACTTGTTTTGCGGTTAGAAGAGGAGTGAACACAAAGGGGCAGGCCAAGAGTCACAGAGAGGAGGGTAGCGGGGGCTCGGGAGTCGCATCCAGGGCAACCCCCTGCTTCAAGCAGGACCAGCCCCAGTACATCGCCCCGCCTCGTGGGGGTCCGCCCGGCCCTGCTGGGTTGTGACCCCCGCCCCCGGTGCGAGCGGCGGAGCTGCGCCCCCGGCCCGCCGCGGCCCGGCCCGACCCCCGCACTCACTGCCTGCTGGGCGCCGCCATCTTCCTTCCGGCCGCCCGCCCGCCTGCCTCAAGGCGCCCGCAGATTCCTCACGGCCCGCGGAGGGGCCTAGCGCCTGCGGGGGAGCGGGGCGGGGCGCGACCGGGCCCGCCGGGTGCGGGGGGGGCGGAGAGCGGATTGCCCGCCCCCCCGGGCGGGGGGGTGGTTCATTTTCATGCAGGCGCAAAAGTGTCGAAAGTGCAGACGCGGAAGCGCAGAGCGCGGGGGAGGGCGGTCACGTGGCGCGGCCCTGCCTCGGGCAGCGGGCGTGGGCGGGGCTGCCGCGGACAGCTTCCCGTGGCGCGCGCTCCTGCGTCTAGCCTGAGGAATGCGCCTTTTCGCTAGTAAATACTTACCTGGCAGGGGAAGCAGCGTGACCACGTAGGCGAGCTCCCCAGGGTAATTGTCTCTGATATGTCCTCCATGGGAGGTCTATATTGAGCTGATTCTTTTTGGTATTGGGTGGTGGAACCGGAGCGTGCTCCATCCGCTCCATGCATTGACCTGGCATTGCAGTGCTTCCAGGACCGGTGCAAAAAAACAGAAAAAAAAAAAAAATTTCGCTAGTAAACGCACATTTCCCTAAAGCACCTTTTTGCTAATAAGCACACATTCTTGCTAATAAGTGCACATTTTTACTAATAAATACACTTGTTTGCTAATAAACGCGCTTCTCTGGTGAAATTCCCACCCTCGTTCATCGCTAGCGGCGTTTCGTTCTCAACGATCAGCTCTTGGGAAGGAGCCGGGGAGAAGGGAGTGGGCCTACGGGCCGTCCCTGGTCTCTGCTGCCCGGGAGCCGCCTTCGCTGGGGCGTCGTGGAACCGAGAAACATCCCTGCGTGGAGCTGTTCCCCGGAGGCGCGGCCCCCCCAGCCAAGGCTGTTGGAAAAGAGGGGGCACCGAGCCTTGGAAAGTCCGGGCATCACGGTCGAGAGGCAGAAACGCCTTCGCGTGCTAGCCCGGGTCTGGGACTCGCAAGCGCAAGGCCTGGTACCCTCGGCTTTTATTAGGGTCTTCCAGAATCACCTCTACCTTAAGCTCCCCTCTGTGGCGGGCTGGCGTTCACCTCTACGCTGTGCTCTGAAACAGAGCGGGGGCCAGCGCCGGTCCAACCATTAGGCGAACTAGGCGGTTGCTAGGGCACCAAAATTTGGGGAGCGCCAAAATTATAATGCAGAACAAAATAACAGGAACATCATTCTAAATAACAGTCCTGGGTGGCCACGGCTCCATCCTGGTCTAAGACCTTTGGCTGGGCAAGGGGAGAAAGGCCTCTGAAAAGATCTCAGAGGAAAGATCACTAAAATCGCAACTCCTTTTTCAGCTCCAAGAGGACTTATGGCAAGAGCATACCGCTGGCAGCGTCCTCCTAAAAGATGCACCCCTACTTGTATATTATCTTACAGCTCGTGACACTGATTTCTTTCACCTAAAAACATTGTTTTTATTGTTCATTTTGAATATCAAGTAAGTACATGTAAAAGTTCATTCTAGACTTCTTATTTTCCTCGGTATTGGAAGTGGTGGGGGTGCCAAGGTACACAGTTCACCTAGGGTGCCAATTACCCCTGGACCGGCCCTGTCTGGGGCTCTTATGAAGCCTGTTTTTGTGATATTGAGGCTGGTCGAGAGATGCTGCGGGACAGCGTTCAGATGGGCCAGGGCAATGCCAGTAAGTGCAGCTGAGGTCTCTGTTTGGTATCTGGTTCAGTTGCCTGGGAAGCTGGAGAGGCACTGACTGAGAGCAAGCCCGTGGGGGGCGATGCCCCTCGCTGAAGCAGATCACAAGCATCCGACCTGTTTGATTCCCTTCGTGAAGCTTAGCAACCCATTTGTATTCGCAGCAAATGGCTACTGCGCCTGGTCTGAAGTGAGAAGGGCTCATGGCTATCAATATAATATCTGTATGGACATTGTTCCTAGAAATATCATTTCAAACAACCTGAAAAGCTTTCCCCTGCCCCCACCAAAATATGAAGCCTACTTAGAAGCAAGATTAGAAGCAAGTATCAGCTAATCGCCATTATCTTATCGGAAGAGGTTAAAAAGCAACCTGCAATCTCAAATTACAAATTATTTGGTAGACATTACACTTTGTCAAGTAAATAAAAAAAAAAGAAGTTTAATTTCCCAAAATTTTATTAAAAACGGATTCTGCCAAAAGATACATTATTGCAAAGATGGAATCTTGCACTAGTCAGGAAAGTTTGCCATAATCACCAGCTTTAACCCAATAAAAAACTCTTTATGCTGTATTAAAAGTAGAGGGCTTTTCTACAATAAATGTACTTCCCATCCAGGGTAACACCAGCTCTCCGACAGTCTGTTAGGTTAACAGGACTCTTTAAAAGTCATTTTAGAGAAGTGACTCTTTCTGTTTTCTGTTTCTGTTTTCATGACCCATGTAACTGGGCAGACATACACATTTCGTTTTGCCCTCTTATCTAACCCCACTCTCTCTTTCCTCATGTGAGAATTAAACAAAAGCCAGAGAGTTATCTGTCCAATCAAGTCCCCTGACATTAGTGACCTACCTTTGGTAGCACAAATGTTCCCTTTCACAGCCCAAAATAGTTGATTTAGCTAGGTCTATTGGCTTTCCAACCCTTTAAAGCAACAAGCATTTCATATCTATAAATCCCAAACATACAAACAATAGAAGGAGTAACATCAAATAAGAGAATTGCTAGCATTTGGGGACAGCATCATCTCTGATGACTTTTCTGCAGTCAGACTGGGCCTTGGTGTCAAAGAGGCTAGAGATGGGGCTTTTGCACATGGAAGTTTCTGTGTGAGCTCTGCAAGTGCTAGACAAGTAAGGACCCAGTTGTACAGACATTCAGCGGGGACTGAGCCATGCTTCCACACATCTCCCCTAGGCACACCTGAAAAAGAGAAAAGATGTTAACCCAGAAGTCCTATTGGGAATGAGGGCACAGCACTGCACTAGCATGGACCTCTGCACCCAGGCAGAATCCCACTGAAGATGGTGGAAGTTCACACAGGACCAGGGGCAGCATCCTAGCAAATTCTGATGTGGGAATACGCACTGCTACAGTCTCTTACTGACATGAAGCCTGAAGTGAAGCTTCTCACCCAGACTGCAGGGGAGGAATCTATTTTAAGACAACTGGTAATCACACTTCCTCACTAAGCGAGAATGAATTACCTTCATCCACTGCTGCACATTTTAATTCCCAACATGGCTTTTTTGCAGCGGGAAGAACAGTACTAATATTTCACAGTGGTTGGAAAATACTTGTTTCTATTGCTTGCTTGACAAATTATATAAATATTTCCAAATGAGACAAACAATGTTTATGGTTGTGCTGTTAGAATACTGACAACCGCTGTGAGCAAACAAATGGGGATCTTGATTTGACTGTTAAACAGAAACGCTCTTCGTTTTTCCATGGAAGGCCTTTGAATATAGACAAGCCTGGAGAGCTGGACTAAATCCACACTTTAATTATCCTTTATAGTTCAGGTTTGGGTTCGGTGGGACAAATCAGCAGCGGGGCAGACATGGGCCACTGATGCTTAAAAGGTCCTCGTAAAGCGTACGTTGGTGTTGAATACGAAGTACTTAATACATACGTATGTTGACACAAAAAAAGGTAAGAGCCTCAGCGTGGCAGATGCTGGTTAAGTGATCTGCTGGAGGATAAGTACAAGTATTTTTGAAGTATATCTATTACAGTCTTCTAATATATTCTTCCTAGAGGAGCTCCTGTAGGAAGAGGCCATTCTTGCAGGCACAGCGCATGCTAAGATCAGAAGTGACCAACAAAAGCTACCACCACATGTAATTAGCTCGATTCTAGCAAGGTCAGATGTGTCCTTCTCGTTTCTCAGGCTATGGACACTAATCTAATGTATGGTATTAAAGGCACCTGAAATGCTGCATATTTTTATGCCGTGTTCCACTGTGAAATAGTCTGTTACACCTCGGTGTCGCTTTACTGGTGCATGGGGTGGGCAGCTATTATAGTACAGGGCAGGCACATGTGGCACACGATGGTTACACGGAAGATTCATTGCAGAAGTCTCACTGAACATCTTGAAAATCATTCATAGAGGGGGTAGTGCCACCTGGATTCAAATTTTCAATCTGGGATTCAGTCTGTTGGGGAGCCAAGAATGGGCTCCCGACACAAGGAACTTAAAAGATTCAACTGAGAACTTGTCGGGACCAGGGCATGGGCAAACTGGGTGGCTGCCTAGGCGTGGATAGAAAGGAGAGCTAGAAAATGGTGCAAATAATGATGATTATGATCATTACCTCTGGTGAAGGGGGGCCCGATACTAAAAGTTTGCCAGGGGCTGCCAGGAGTCTAAGTATGGTGCTGGCTGGGACACTCTTTAGTTGCTGGGCTACCTCAGGTGACCCTGGAACAAGTTTCTAATACTTGCCTTTGATGCAGTCTGACACGAGCTCTGGCCAGACCTGCGCAGATGCAGCAGTCGGATCAAAGCAGCAAATCTTCTGAATCAAATCACCATCGAGTTTCTGCAAGGCAGAGCACACACAGTCATATTGGTGGCCAGCGGGAAAATAGTGAAGGGTTAAAGAGGCCACTGACAAACCTGGGAGGAATCTCAGGGAGCACTTCTGGAAGCAGACAGGCAAGCAGGAGTGGAGCTATTGTGGAAGGAGGCTGGGAGGACAGGGAAACCAGAAAGCAGAAGGCCAAGCAAGCAAGCTTTGTATCAGAGGGGCAAAGGGATGGGGAAGGGCTCCTTGTCAGTAGATCTCAGTTTGATAGACTGTAGGGTTGTTGATGTTATGGGGCTACTGCTGCACCTGCTGTCAGAGGCATGCAGTGAAGACACATCGTGTGCCAGCAGAAGGACCCTTTGTGCTGGTGCACTTACCCATGTCCCCAAAGTATGTTAGCTAAGTCAACAGAAGCCTTCTTCTGTCAGTAGAGCTGTGTTGACATCAGGGGTTTTGTAGGCAGAACTGTGTTGGCCAGGGAAGAGGGTGTTTTCACACCCTTAGCCGACGGCTATGCCAGCTAAACTTTGTACACCTTATTTATTTGATATCTCACCAGTGCACACTGACTCCAGTTCTCAGTCTTCTCTGAGCCCTTCCACTGGGGGTAGAAAAGCAGCAGCACAGCCTTCAAGATGTTATGCACTACAGCTGGAGGCTCTACGTAGCTCTTTATTTCAGCAAAGGACTTGGGACTGAGCTTCTGGACACACTCACGCAGGTCCTGCAGCATGAGTCGATGGAAAAGTACCCCTGCACACCTCACATCTGCCACGTGTTCTGCCTCTGGAATCACAAGCCAACTTTTCAAGGAGCTGCTCAGAAAGATAAGCCACCAAAGACAAGCTTTTGATTGCGGGGGAGGGGGTCTGCCCACTTCATGATGAACAAGGGTGCATTTTCCAGAGCAAAAACAGTGTTTGCAAATGGTCTACTAACAAAGAGCCCAGGTAGATGTTTGAGAAAGGACCAGGACTCACTGTGATGCGGTTGAGGCTTCAGGAGCATGGGATATTCAAAGAGTATTGTATTACTGCTGTAATGTTGTATGTGTCTGTCTGTTCCTTACACCGGGGCGGGGGGGGAGGGCAGATTTCCTGCGGGAGCTGAAGTCACTAAGAGAGTAATTAAAGTACATCACTGATGCAGACAGCAAGACTATGGAAGCCTCAGTCCCCAAGGGAAAGGCACATGCTCACTGGTTCTGGCTGAAGAGCCTGACAAAACAAAAGGCAAACTGCATAACGGCTCAGGCCTGATCTGGGAGATGGACTTGTCCACTCTGGATGTAAGTACTGACACCCTTGAGCTGTCTACCTGCCAGGGTGCTGTGCAGTGCCGGCAGTTACCTGCCACGCGTGCCTGCCAGCTGCGTGACGCGTTCTCTGTAATGCCCTTGTTCTAAATAAAGAGCACTTTGCTTTGGGAAAGCTGCCTGGGCACTTGCCAACTCTCATTGTCCCTGAGGGAAAGCAGAGCTGCAGCTCTGAATCAAATCGCATCTGCAGAGATAGGCTGGGCTGAGGGGAACTGCAGCTGAAAAGCCCCGTCTGGAGGGAGAGGAACGCAGGTCTTTGTCTCGAGAAGGGCGAGAGCCTCAAAGTGGGGTGTCCCTGAGCAAGTCTGGAAGGGCTCAGAGGTGCAGCTAACCTGGGAATGGCAAAACCCAGTCTGGATTCTGCTTGGAGTAGCCCTGAGGAGCACAGAGTCTCTAAGCAAATCTTTCCCTCACTCTTTTCCTAGAAGCTGCTGAGATATAAGCTTTCCTGAAGCATCCTTTTGCGCACCTGTCTGAGGGAAGCCCAGGTTAGGATTTTACTGAGAACCCCCATCTGTGCCAACCCCACCCCCTATGATCCTCTATGAACAATACAGTACCTAAGACATAGCTTGGCCCTCTTTCCCCCGCCGACTCCCTCAGCAGTTCCGAACACGCAGCTTGGACCATCTTCAGCATGGCCTGCAGGTCTTTGTGCTCAGGAGGTGGTAACCCCTGGTAAAGTCCGGTGATGAGATCAAACACCCCAAGGGTCTCTCCCGATGGCTCCCGGAGCGGAACGGCAGTGTGATGTTCTCCATAGACACAGGCGCTAATGACCCCAGAGCTGTCTGCGCACTTGAACAGGTAACCCCTGAAATGACAGTAAAACAAGGGCGATCTCAGCAACTCTAGAGTGCCAGGCTTTTAGGCAACTCCTAGGTGCACTGTGCTGTTGAAGAGAAGGAGCTTTCACACTGCTACATCAGCTGCTCTGCTCCCTGCAGCCTATACACAGACCTCATCGAGCCACATAACGTGGCAACAAAAAGCGTCCTGGAAACCAACCCTGCTCATCCTGGTCTGGTGTCAGGAGCTGCAGGGAGGCTTCACTGGTATAGGTTAGGGTCGTATTCATGCCATACAGACGATTTTCTGTATGCAGTGATGCTGATGTTTGCTCCACAGAGCTATACAAAGCAAAAACATATACACCAAGTCAGGCCACTGCTTGACTAAGTCCAGTAATTCAAGAAGACGCATTTGATAGATAAGTTGTGAGGACCTTGGCAGCTGAAGGAAACAGCTCTACAGTAGGATGTTTCAGGGGAAATGAGGATAATGCCGCCAGGAAAAAAGATACGCTAATTTAAAGAACAGGACACTCCGGATACAGGGCCTGACACTGCAAACTTTTGCTACCAGACCCAGAGCAACCAACGGAATTGCTCACGTTAGTAAGCATTATGCATGACGTTAAACATTTCCAGGACGGAGTCCAAGATATGCCCTACAGACTTTGAGAGTTTACTACCATGCATGTGACAGAGACTGCGATAGTGAGCATGCTCTGTTTATGTGTGCTCACCCACCCACAGGCTATCTTTATACTGCGTGCGTCTTCTGCCAGCTGCCGGCCAAACACAACAATGGGATGTGCCCACTTTTAGCCTGGTCCCGTGTCCAGCAGCCAGACTCCTGCATGCGCTGTAGTCGAGATCAAAATGGGAGCCCTCTTGCTGCAGGAGTAGCAGCCCAGCTTCTCTCTGCTTGCCCAGCTCACAGCACAGGCTTGGAAGATGACCCAAAAACACCATGCTGGTGCTAAGCCCACCTGAAGATGTTTTCTTTCCTGCTGACGAGAGTGGGAGGGGAGTGGATTTCTATCTGCCCCGAGTGATCTGTGGTCATCATCTTGCACAAAGTATAGTCACACATCTGGAACAGAGGAAAGGGAGATTATGATACCGGCAGGAGAGGAGCCTCCACTCCTAAGTTTATAGGGAGATCAGCTAATTCCTCAAGACGGAGCTTACACTGAATGCTCAGCTGCAGTGGGCCGACTGAAGGATAGCTGCAGGTCGGTTTTGCCCTCATAACCCCAGAATCTTCCCCCCAAAGTGCAGCAAGAATGGAATAATATCCTCTTTCACCTGGCCTGTGTAACCTGAGCCCCAGCCCCCAGCCCAGAAGGATGCCTACAAGTGGATGAGGGGCTTCCCCAAAGGACAATTGTTTTTTGGATCCTTAGAGCCCCACTCTCCTGGCAAGGGAAAAGCACGCAGCCATCTTTAGGGAGCAAGCAACATGACTCACGGGCAGCTGACAACAGGAAAACATAAAGCCCGGAGGGAGGAACGTTTCCAGTGGGAACCCGGTTATCAGGGGAAGCAGCTGAACGGTGGTGGCAGCAGTTGCCATCACGTGACCTTTGCAGTGAGTTTTGGACTCGGCCTTAAATATTTCACTGTCTTGCTCCTCATCCTCCTAATTGAGGGTGGTGTAAGCTTATGCGCAGCCAGGTCTCTGACTGCCTGCTGCAAACTTGGCATGTGAACCAAAGGCGAGCGGGCTGCCCTTACGTGCGGGCTAATTCAGAGTGGCCTCTGCTGTATTTACATGTTGCCTGCCAATACCATTTCTGGAGGAAGAGCCAGCACGAGCCATCCTCCTTTTCCATATGGTGATCTTGGCTGTGCTTCCTCTCTGCAAGGGGAGGACTGATTTAGCAGAGTACTGCTACACTGGTTCGTCCTGTGGCTCCGTGGTCTGGTGACACTTCCACCTGGGTCAGGGGTCTTGCTGCCCTGGCTGGAGGAGCCAGGGGCACTAATGGGGCAGTGCTCTTAGCCCAGGGGTAAGGAAGCACCCTTCTGGCTAGTGTAGGGAAGCAGGGGAAGGGTTGTAACAGGAGCCGAAGGGAATCCCAACCGCTCTCCCAGAGTGGAAGGAAGATTGCTGAGAGAGAGGGATGGCAGAAAAGAACGGTGGCTTCCCCTTGCAAGGTGACTGTCCCTTTTCCTCTACAAAGTCCTGCTGTGAATAGCATCAGGCGGAAACTCTCGGTGGTGAGCCAAAGGGGAGCCAAATGGGGGTAGGTCCCTGCCAGTCTGCACTAGTCAAATCCCTCTTTACTGCAGTAGTGGCCTTGGCTTGGCTTGGCTGGTGTGAAGGGACTGGGCTTACCTTGTCTCTGCCAGGCTCCACGAGGTACGTCGTGACCGCGCGGATGGTGGGGGCCCTGGGGTGCAGCCAGCCCAGAGCAGTGACTGCAACCTGCATTATGTTTTCCAGGGTGCGGATGTGGTGGTAGGCTTTGCTGAATGCATGGGAAACGCCCTGTGGGAGCAGAACCCTTGGCATGAGAAGGAATGATTACAGTAGGATCAAGCTGGGGACAGTGTCACAGCGGCAAGAGGAAGCACAAACTCGGTAGCATAAACAAAACAGCGTGCGGCAGGGACAAGCTCTCGGAGTACAGGGCAGCCCCCAAGCCCCACTGTCGCACGGGGCTGCAGGCTTCCTGGCCAAGCTCCTGATGAAATGGGAGGCGAGCTCCGAAAGAAAGCGTTAGCTTGCTCTGCTCCCTGCTGGCCGAATCACCAACTACAGGGACTGGTTCTAGAAGAAGTTGCTTACCGGCATCCCAGCCAGGTAAAATGACACCCGGCAGTAAGACAGCCAATGACTTTGGAGCAGGTACAACTCTGTACTTGCCTCAGCAGGCAGGCCTAGGAGGGAAGCTGCCTAGATAACCACTGATAAGGGGATTGCTGTTGGCATTGCTCATGCCATTTTCACATCCCATAGAGTGCTGCAGGCCTACAGGTATCCGGGTTGTTGGTCTGATCAGAATCTTGTTGGTCTAATAAAAGATATCTCTACTATGAGTCCTGACTGCAAGGTTACAGTGCATTCCCCAAGCCCACCACCAGGGTTGGTTCACACTGAAGCACGGGAAGGCCACACGGTCCCTGCCTGGTTGTCAGGAGAGACTCACACACCCATTTTCGGATGGTGCCCACCTGGTAGAAGCTGATCTCGTGGGTTAGGAAGATGGTTTGCTCGCACTGGTCCTGGAGCGTGTCAAGTCCTAGAATCCCAAAGACTCTCCATCGGGAGTCCTGCAACGGCAGCACCAGGAAGGAGCCTTTCCTTTCCTCTTCTGGACGGCTGCAGTTCCAGAAGTGGATATTTCCATGGAGCTGAACTCTTGGAACGTGGATCGGCTTCCCCTCCTCCACTGCCACAAAGCTGAGAGACAGGGATGCCACAAGACAGGTGAGAGGAAGTTTGTACAACCAGCATAAGCAGGACAGGAAAATCCTTAGGGTCTAGAAAAGCTCTGTGAGGATTTGTAGACACATATTGGGGTAAAATAATGAGTATTCAGTGAATGAGACTGAACCCCAGGAAGCAGCAAGCTCTGAAGAGACCTGTAGGGAACATGGGGGCAAAGGGGACATGAGGGCCTTAGCAGACAAAATCAAACAAACAGCAGTGCAGCTGGGGGCTCTCCATGCTAAAGTATCACAGCTGTGATCAGGATGGCCTCTGAGGGACAGTCTCTCCTAGGGGGTTCCTCTGCCTTGTCCTTATCACTACACTGCACTGCATCTCCACATTCAATTATTTGGAGGCCTTCTGGGGAAAGGAAAGAGCTTTGTGCAGGTTCCCTTACCTGACTCCTTTCATGTCCGCGTGAAGTGTCTGGTTGAGGACGTATGGGGCATCTTCTGCAGTACAAGCCACATAGCGCAGGAGAATGTTTCCCCGCTCGGGTGAGAGCCGGTTCTTTTCCAGAAGGGCGATATATGCACTGATTTTCTTGTTGTTCCCATGGGCTTCTCCATCCTACCAATGCAATGCTTCACATTATGTTCTGGACATTAGCCACTGGCCATTACACTTAGCTCTCATGCTTATAGCTTCTCCCATTTATCCTGGGACATTGTTCTGGGCCAGTGACTTTATTTCACTTTCACCAGATGAGTAATGATGTCCACACTGTCACTCCTGTCTCTCAGGTTCTGGCCCAGCAGTGGCAGCGGTCAGGGAATGGATCTGGTTCTTCCTTCTGCTATTCAGAAACCAGTTTATTTGAAAAAGAATATCAGTATCAGACCTATGAACTGCCCGCTCCTCCAGGTAGATACTGTCCTGGTTCAACAGGGTGAGCTAGTCCAGTCTTCCTGTGAAGACACCCTCTCTCTGGTCTGCAGATGCTCAAAGCTAGGCACTGCCAGCAAAAGCGCTGCACGGGGAAGGGGTGCACGGTCCCCTCAAAGAGGGCTGTAAATGCCACTATCCCTTAAGCTGCCCCTGGGATAACATATGAAGCCCTTTACACTGTAGACTGCCACACTGGCCAACAACTGAGTGCTGTGCACTTGTTTCCAGAAACTACCAGGCTAGGGTTGTGCGTGTCCAGATTTTATTTCATCACAGTTTCCAAAGCAAGAGATGACTGTCTCCCTGTGAAAGGGAGGAACGGATGGTCCCAGGGCAGTACAGCACAGACAAGAGCTGCCCTGACCTGCAGCAGCTCTTGGTACCGTGCTCCTGAGGTCCCTGAACAGCCGCTAATAAACTTGTCTTACTATGTACCTGGGACAGGGCTCTGAAGACCGCTTTGTAAACCGGTTCCATGCTTGTCCCGCTGGTCTCGGCCGCGTGCTGGATATTGAGCAGCCACTTCATCCTGGCCGAGCCTCGCAGCCGTTCCACGTGGGTTCGCTCCACACTCACGGTCAGAAACTCCACCATGTTCTCCAGGACTTCGTCCTCGTTCCCGGTCAGCTCGGAAACAACCAGCTCCAGGTAGGTCTGGAATTCTTTTGGCGACAACCTTGCCGCTCCGCTGGGTTGCTGGCGGGATGAATGAAAGTGCTTCTTTGCTAAAGGAGGGACAGAGACAAAGGCAGGGTCACTGCTTCCGAGCACTGTGCTTTGCTCTCCAATGCAACACTGGCACTAAGCCTGAAGCTGGCTCCAGGTGGGATTCTCCAGCCCCTCAGGCCGAGTCACTCATGTCCTTCATTTGTTTTTCCCGTGAATCAAAAATGCCATCATGACAGCCAGGGGCCAGCAACCAACTCCCCTTCCTCAGATCTCTGGGGTCTAGACACAGAAAAGTATCTGCACAGCCTCCTCCCACTCACACCTTTACCCAAATACCAGGTGTCAAAGGAAAATCAGGAGGTTGCACAGGACTGTCTAGAACCATACATATCTCAACACCACAGCCCAACTGCATGGACACGTAGATGACGGGATGATGACACTTTGGAGTCTCAGGACTTCCCCAGGAGATGCAGACTGGGAGTGGGAAGAAAACCATTTTTCCCACAACCCTTCAGGCAGAGCTGGGTGTCTCTGAAGCGTGCACTCCAGAAGAAAGGGGGTGAGTGGAGAGCCGATTTGATCAGGAGTGATTGATCAGTCTGAAAAAAATCACTAAGGACTCACTCAGGACCTGCTGAGTGCCGCCTCCCGTGGGCTGCACATGTCTATGTCAGGTTGCAGTCTCGCACCTTGCACAGGCGAGCAGAGATTGGCAGGCAGGTTGGGGAGTGGGTGAAACCTGGGCTAGCCCCCTTTCCCTTCGCAGGGCAGTGGGATGCAGACAGGGGAGGGGGGAGTCGGAAACAGGCTGCTATGGAGAAAGGGGGAAGCAGAGACCCAGCTGGCTTTCAGGAGTCATCAGAGAGAGAAACCATTCAAAAAACAACTGCACAGCAGAAAGGAGACACCTGTGAAGCAGCAATGAGTTAAAGCCTTCCCCTGATTTCTATGATTGTACAAGCCTGCGTGGAAACCTACAGAGGGTGCAGACCTTTAAAAACTATTATCTCTAAACCCTGTCACTAGGAATCAAGACAGAATGAGCCTGCAAATGGAAACCTACTGGGCCGATTTCTATTCAGCAGCTGCCCAAGTGTGTGGCTTGCCTATGCCGGGCGGCTGCTGTGTTCCTAGCTTTCCTGTTCAGCTCTTACAGGGCAGGACCTTGTGCCCCTCTCACTGCAATGCCTTTGCACGCAAGAGGGAGCTCCTGTACAATCTTTATGCCGCAGGCAACACTTTCTTTCTGAAACATGAGTGTTTGCTGCCCTGGCTACAGCAGCAATTGCACCTTTTGCTGTGGACACCTCCCCTGGAAACTGCAGGAGACATTCTGAGAAGCCATCCTGAATCTTGATCTCACATTTTCCCCAACCCAAACAAACAGAAGAAATGGGAAGATGCTTCAGTGCATCTGTGATGCGGTAATCGATGACGAGGATGGGCAAGGGCAAAATTTGTCAGCAGGCAGGCAGTATTTCATGATCAATACATATAATGGCCTGTAAGGAACAGTATAATAGAAAATGCTCTGATCAATGTACATGAGAACAGGAAGAAGGCTGCTCAGATTGCCTCTCAAAGCAGCCAAGCCCTGCTGTTACGGAAGCTGAGAGTCCAATTCTGCTGCATCTGAAGGCAACAGGATTTTCTGCACTGATTTCAGTGGGAGCAGCAGCAAGCACTCAGCAGCTCCAGGCCTTTTACAACAGAGGGTTTTGACTTGTTTTCCCTCAAAGGATTTTCAAAAACGTTCAGTTTCTTCTCTCTCTGTGGGAGGGGGAAAAGGAAGGAGAGGGAAGGGGCTGACAAAGCACACAAGGTTTGTGTTTGGGGCTTCCCCCCTGCTCCTTTCTGCCCTCCCGTTTCTGGTGACACTGGGATTACCTGGACATGTGCACAAGGTCAGTGTGAGCTACTGCTCCCTACCAAGAGACAGCTGACAGCCCTCTTCAGACATCTCAGACTCAGTGCTTTGCTCTACAGATTGCTCCATGCTCTGCCCCAGGCTGGGAGGCCCCTCTCCCTCTCCAAGACACACTTCTACCACGATGTCTGACAGATGAGTCTGAAATGGCTAGGGACTGTTCTATATCATTTATATGTTGCACCCTTTGCTCGTTATTGGTCACTGAGGGGGGAAGCTCTCCAGAGCAGGGACTGCCTTCTTATTTCTCTGCACAGCTGCCTAGCAGAGGTTGGTGCTGCTGATTTATAAACAATAAATGCAAGATGCTGGTAGTGCCAGCAGCTAGGAGCTGGGTGAGAATGCAGGCCGCGGCTTTTGCAGGGATGGAGTGTGTACTTAAGGGAAGGGCCACTTTCCAGGTTAATTCCACTGCCGTGTACAAACTGCTGCACCACTCCGGGCCACTGAGACAATGCAAAGGCATGACATGGCTTCCTACAGCTGGCCTGACGTGGCACAGAATGAGAGGATTTGAAAGGGTTACCAGAATTTGCTCTCATCAGCAGTGAGTGACCAGGATGAATTCAGTGTCTCAGGAGGAGGTCTGGGGCGGAGTGGCTGGTCTTAGGGGTGCCTCAGTAAGTGCATCAGCAGCCCTTGTCGCTCCAGTGGTTACTAATACGGTGCCTGCCAGCATCCATAGGTTGGATGTCTGCAGATGCTTGGCTGCCAGGGGAAGCTCAGGCAACATGCTGCACACGTGTCTCACCAGAGGCATAGCCAGGCAGTCCCACGATGCCCAGGGCAGTGCCAATTGTAACAGTGCAATTAGCTGCTGCTGTGATTGTGGCCATTTTTGTGCCCTCCCCACCAAGGTGGCTCCCTGGGTTGCTTCCCCATCGCTCCCCTCCATTATGCTATTGTCTCACCCAGACTGCTTCCCCCATGCCTACCATTGCTCAGCTGACTCGGGGAGATGAGATGGCTTGTGCACCTCAGAGCCTCAAACGAACCCTGACTCGAACCTCTGTGCCCATCATGAAAGCTGTGCTCTTTGTGGGGACTGTGAACTGGTTTTTACAAACCAAATCTCTTGGTGACTGAGTGGGTGTTTCAGCATTTCACTACATGGTGAAAGCAGCAGGGTGCCTCTGCTTGAAAGCCAATGCTCAGAACTCTCCAAGTGTTTCCTGGAGGCTGGGAAGGGGGTAGTGCAACACCCAAAGGGCACGAGTGCCTGGAGACAAGGACACTTGCTGCCCATCTCACTCACAAACCTTCATTCTCTTTCTGCCAGAGTCCCTTCTGCTTCTGACTCCATTTGCAAACACAGGTAAGACATGCTCTTCACCCATCATGTCATTCACACCATCACTGAATGGTCCAACACCCTAGACAAGTGTTCACCTCAGACCTGGTAATGGGTACTACTCTTTTCTTACCCTTCTTCAGAGCCTCTTTTTCCATTCCCTCCTTAAACATGCAAAGCACAGAATCCACCTCTTTCAGGTCTAGGAACCCAGAGCCCTCATTGTCCCACTTCTCAAAAAGAGCCTCCACGAGCAGTTTCCTTCGGGCCAAGAGAGACTCACGATGAACCTAGGACAGGGGAGAAGAGACAGAAGTGGGAAAGCGGTGAGGAAAAGCTGGTCTTTGATAACGTATGGGCACCCATGCTCAGAGTCCAGGCCAGGAGGGGAATTGCAATGGTTGGCTCATTGCTCAGTCATAAAAAGCCCGTTGGCTAGGCAACCACTGAAAATATGCCATTAAAATCTGAAGGAGATGACAGCCATAAAACCAGGGTGATACTGGGAAACATTAAGCAGAAGCAGCAGCTCTGCACTACTACGCAGAGCCAACATCAGCTTCTCAAAGGGGTCTGCTCCTGGCATGCAAACAAAGCCTGTGCCAGAAGCCCTGGCGGGATCAATGCAGGCAGGTGGCAGTTTCACAGCACAGAAAAGCCTTTCCAGCCAAGGCTGATCTGGGCTTTGTAAGAAACTCTGCAGGATTTGGCAGGGCTCACTATTTCTGGGTCTCTGTGCAAACTGTTGATTCTGGCCCTGCTCGTAACTGTGCCGGGGCCTACGGTGCTGCATGGCCCTCAAAACCAACCTGTGCACAGCACCAGATGCTAAAAATGGTTTGAAATTAAATCCACGATAGCCAAGTGTGCCATGTTCAGCATGAGGATGGCAGAGCTGTCAGATCCAATATCTCATCCAAATTAGGTCAGCAGCACAGCAAAAGAAGAATGAGATCCAAGGAAACTGCAGCTGGAGAGGTAGCCACAGGCCGGCATAATGAGGAGCACAGCAGAGATACTGGGCACACTGGGCTTGTGTGCAAGGGTCAGTACATGGGGTACATACTCCCTGTGTGCATGCATGCATACATATGTATTAGTACATGTTTTAGCCACAAACACATACATGCATGCAAAGTAGCTTCTGACAACATGCCTTGGGGAGGACTTGCCCTCTGGCGATGAATAAACAGAACTGAACCATTGAAGCTATTTTCCAGCTGGCTGTACACCTGGTGTTCCCTTGAGCCAGGCTCTACTACAGGCAGACAACCCGTGGCAGAATTCACCTTTCATCACTCGCAGGGCTAGGGTGGGGAAAGCTCATGTGCAAACAAAGGAAGAAAGAGACTCCAGAGCAAGGACTGGAAAGTGAGGACATGAGTGAAACTCAGCTGGGACAGGATTAGCAGGCTGACTTCCTAAGCCTCTAGCTAGATGTTCTGTGTATACATAATACCAGCA
This sequence comes from Crocodylus siamensis, assembly GCF_052110815.1. Classification (NCBI taxonomy): domain Eukaryota; kingdom Metazoa; phylum Chordata; order Crocodylia; family Crocodylidae; genus Crocodylus; species Crocodylus siamensis. The sequence continues at coordinate 37,043,987 of NC_143407.1, forward strand.
ACACCTGCCAGCATTTACTTTTTCCAATTGTTCAAGTTTTTCCTCTTCAGTCTGTATGTAGCCTCTTTTTATGAATGCAACAAGTCTCTTCACAGTAGGCAGAGAGGTGTCTTCACCAACAAAGGTCTCCATGAGCTGTACGAACTGTGGCAGGTTGAGACAGCTCTGGTCAAAGGCACTCTTGGCTCGGGAGGCACCACGGGTCTGAATCTCTGCCATGATCATACGCAAGTCTAGAAGGAAGAAAACATACCATACTACTGTTTATGCACAAGGAAACATGCTTGGATACCTCTGGTTATGTGCAAGGAAGCCAATGCTAACCTGATATGGTCACGTCAAGTCATGGGCTTAATCCCAAAGTCTTTATTCAGTGGGGGTTTTCCTGAATCTGGGCTGAAGAAATATCAAGGAAGTGTTTTCCTCATTATCTCTGAATAATGAGGAAAAACCCCAATAATATTTCTTTACAATCTAGCACAATCAGACCAAATGCCATTAAGCCATGTTACTCAGTTCAGGCAGCTGAAGTTACTTGTATGCAAACAGTGGGTCTGCCTGATGCAAGCTTGGTATGCAAACCCTTGCAAGTCTGGGAGACCCAACACATCATGCTCACCGTATCTGACAAAAGCCCCACAATACAATGGGCAGTATCCCCGGGGATGTGATGTTTCAGCAATTCTGGGAGGGTTCAAGGACTTGTAGTGGAGACTCTGAGTCACCCAGTGGCTAAATTGAAGATACTGGGCTGATACCTGGAAATCTGGAGTTTTCATTGTTCCAGTCCTCTGGAATCTGGTCACCATAACTGCTATACCCGAAACTCAGGTTAGATGTCAGAAGGTCACCTGGGAAGACAAAGCAGACTATGCAAGATGAAGCAGTATCCTTACAAGTGTTCATAGCATAGTACAGTCAGAACAGCAGTCACCTGACCAGGGAATCTCATCCATCTCCTGGCTTGCCTCTTCAAATGCCTCTTGTCTTGGGGAATGTGATGGATCTGAAATTTAAACAAAGGCACTATCAGTGAACTGGAACCTGAGGAAGCCCAAACGCCATGCTGTCAATAGGCAGAACCCACCCACGTAAAACACATGGCACCTCTGTGTCTCTGGAGTTACCCTCATCACACGTAGGTATTTATTCTATGCTGTGCAAGTATTACCTTGTAAAACTGGCTCTGTGCACCTCACGCTTCCTAAACCCGGCTCCACGCAACCATTCCAACATCCCTCTGCCCCCCACCCTGAGTGAGCTCCACAGCTCCCAAGCTCAACCCAATGCAGAGTTGTTCCAACTTAGTGCACTGTATGAGTGCCAGGTATGGCCTGTGCACTGAACACTGCCCACTGCTTGGATGCTGCTGGTTATGTGCAAGGTGCAGCTAGTCCAAAGGTCCTGCGCTCTGCGTTTTTGTGCCCTTGACAAAAATCACTGCTACAGGCATGAAGCTTGTCACTAGGACACAGCACTGACCAAGCCCCTGCGATGCTTTAGCTCCGGGGCATAAGATAAATTATTGCTGAACTACCTGTGGGAGGTCTATTCCTGCATCAGCATCCAATAATATGTATAGAGTACCTCATGCAAGCCCTGGAGTTGACTGACTGCAGCCTTCCTAAAGTGAAAGCTTTCGTATGCAACTGAGAAGTAAAATAGTCCCTCTGGAAATGTAACAAGAGACTAAAACAAGCTGTTTCTATCTGATGCCATAATCTACCTCCTTTGGGGTCTTCATCTCATTTTCCTAATAATTATCAAAACACATTTCTACGTTTAACATTATCAGATTCCCCCTGCTGTGAAGCTGCAGAGGTAAAGGGAACATTACGTTTTCCTTTATTAGATAACAATGCTTGAAAAAGCGCCCATCTGCTTTCAAATGGCTTGAACACATAACACCAACAGAAGGATTTACCTGATATCTTGCGAGTGGAACATACTGTGAAACCGTGATGGGAAGGCTGTGTTGAGAAAAATATAAAAAAGCAGAGGGCTGTCTACTTCCAAGCCACCCCCAATTTAACTACATGCATTTGAGTTAAGCCACTGCTGGGTTTTGCATCAACACTTGTACCTGGTTTAAAGCATCTTATTTTAAATTTAATCCTGCTTTTCTAAAGAAATATAAAAGCCACACTTAATCTGAAGCAGGAGTGTTTCTTCACATGCTTGCAATGGCTCTGAATTGGTTTAAAAAAAAATGTAGTTCCAATTAAACCAGTGCACATCTCTGGGTAGAAAGAGAATAAGATTCAACAACACACAGGACAATAGGTTTTACCTTTACGCTGGTCTTGCTCATGCGGCAGGGAGGCATCGCCAGCCTGCGGCACGTTCTCTCTACTTTGCTGTGATTCTGATGGAGTGACGTGTGCCTCTGCATCGCCCTCTCTACCTGCTGGGGTTTCTTTCCCCAGCACTGCAGCTTCCTCTTCAGCATCTGGTTTGGATGCAGCCAGAGATAACCCTGCTTCCCCACCCTCTTCTGCAACATTGTTCTCCACTTCCTGTTCCAGTACCAACACCTGAACTGCCCCGGTTGGTTCAAGAGACAAAGCATATTCTTCCTGACCGAGCTGTCCTTCTGAACCAGGTTCTCTGTCCCAGATTATATGCTGATCTTCAGAGTCCGAGCCAGCAACAGGCTTGCTTGGTTCTTCAGCCACAGAGAGTTTTTCCTGGCTGGCTCCAGAAGCTGGCTCTGAGAATGGGTTTTTTGAGCTCCCTGGACTTCCAGCGTCAGGCTGTTGGTCTATCCCAGCTGCCTCACTCGAAGCAGTCCCATGCCTAAAGGTGGCATCCTCATCTGAACTGCTGGGTTCAGCAACAGTGGTTCCTCCCTTGGCATCTTCTTGGCTCACCTCACCCAATTCCTCTCTCAGGAGTGTGTTTGGCGTTTGTGGGCTGGGTGACAGGGTGGTTTCTTCGGTCTCTGTAGTAGCACAAGATCTCTTCTGGCTCACTTGCCCTTCGGCAGCAGGGTTCTCCTCTGAGACTGTATTTACTTCTTCATGGGCTGGTGTTAGAATAGTCTCGGACGACTTAACAGTCAAGCCAGGTTCTTCTGTATGGATACTGCTTGTCCCAGACTCGCTTGTGCCCACCTGTTCCAGGTTCTCCATTTCATCTGGAGTCGCCTCAGGCCATTCCGACTCCTCCACTGGCTTATCTGTAGCTGGTCCACTGCTGGGTAGAGGTTCAGGTGGTAGGGTCTCTCCCTTAGAAACTTCGGTCTGTGGCCAAGCAAATGTTTCCCTGGACTCTGCAGAAGCAATCTGTCCATCACTGAAGTCTCCCCAGAACTCAGCAAGCTCAATCTCTTGCAATTCCACTATTGGCCCTAACAGAAAAAAGACATTTAGTTGATAGTTTGTATGGTTTTTATGCTCTCTAACTAGAGGGGAAACAGTGCAAGAGGATACAGAGGTGGAGAAAAGTATTCCTTAGTGGACACGTGCTACCTACTCTATATTCCCTAGTGAACATGCACCACCTGCAAGTACTAGCAGGAGTCAGGTGCCCAGTGTTCGGCACTGGAGATGGAGCATTTGTAATGGGGGCAGTTTCTTTACCTCTAGAACTCATTTGCTCTCAAGATGTGCATTGTGCCATGTTTCTGAAGCAAACGCCACTCTCACATTGTCATTTTCCATATTAAAAAGGAAAGCAGTGTGGTAATTTCCACTGTTCCTGATCTCAGCAGGACACGCTCAAGTGATTTAACATCTAAAAAAAATCATTGCGTTTTTAAAATTGAATGTTCTCCGTGTTCTTTATAACTCTTCCATGCTCATGGAGAAATTTTAAATTTAAAAAGGACAGAGATAACATTTATAATCTGGCATCCCAGTCAAAAAGAAAAGCTCTTTTAGGGAAAATGATCTTTCTTGCAGTGCTGCCTACAGAAATACTACAGTATGCTCCAGCAATACTTCAGTTTGCCACTGGGAGGTTTTGTACGTTGACAAAAATCCATTGCTTCCATTACATAGCTTGCAGAAATATCAGCCTGTCCCGGTGCAGGCCTGTACCCTTCTTGGGTTTTGCCTGTGACTGACATGACTTCAGAAAGCGTCTCACATCTTTAAACCCATCCCAAACATCCCATGTGCTTACATTGTCGTGGATTTTGGAATCCTCTCTTAGCAAGCATTGGGCTGCTCTCATAGAAGTCTTCCAGTAAGGCCAGTATCCTCTGTCTGTCCAAGAGACCAACCTAGACAGAAGGTTACAGCTTTTAGTACAAAGTAGTTTCTACATTTCTAATTTTTTTTACATCAAAATATAATGCACTGGAGCCTCTTGTACAGTTTGCAAAGCCTCCGAGTGTAGTTCGGGCCTTTGAAGGTGCCAGGAATGGACTCATGTACCGTGAAGCCCCATGATACCTTCCACTTGAAAATTTGTGTCCCACTAAAGTCAGGTCGAGTTCATAGGGGCCAGAACCTCATCTTCAATGGACATAAGGTGTACATACTACCTTGTATGCAAGTCATTGCATATTCCCCATAGATTAGGGCTAAATAAGCTTGAGACCAACAGTAACACAGGAGTTCTGCAGGTAGGGATGAAAGTCATTCAATCTCATGTTTTAAGGATCCATACTGCTTGCCTGGAGGAATATCCCCCCCACAAAATGCAATTACACCATAATGATGGTGGTGTGCAAAGGTATCTTGGTTTTGTGTCCTTTGAAACATCGCGTCTCAGGAACTACCAGTGAAACGAGCTAGATCAACAGTCCAACAGGTTATGGCAAGAAGCCCCCCTACTTCCTCTCTCACATGGGCTGTTGTGAATGTCACAATAAAACAGAGTTAGGGGTACAGCTTCTGAACGAACGAGATCTTCCTGGACTCTAAAGACTAGAGGCTGCAAGTGAGAGAGGAACAGGAGGAAAAACTCTGGTCAGACCCAGCTCTCTCTCCCTCTTCACGTCCACTCTCTGCCATCACGCGACACAGATTGGGCAAGAAGGACCTAGGGAATGACCCAGTAAGTGGCAGTTCTGATGTTCTTGTCTATAAGAGAGACCCAATGGTGAACCGAGCACAATTAGAAAGTTTCTGCATGGGTTTCTTACAGGGTGTCTTGCATCCCCATCCCTTGAAATGGTTCTGTTTGCAGGGCTGCATCTGTGAGCTTGTTAAAGGGCTGCCTGCTACTCTTAAGACATGCCATTGGAGCAGGCTTGGCCTCGCAGAGATGCATCCCACAAGGTGCCAGCAGGTCACAGTCCTCGGTTATATGCAAAATAGAATTCATGTCCTTTCTGCTCAGACAAGGCATGGGGACAGCAAAGGCTGGAAAGCTTCAGTGCAATTGGGGATTTCTAATCAGGTAATTGTGGCTTTAAAAAATAAAATAAAGCTATCCCTAAGGACTGTAAGCTTTCCATTTTGGGATGAATTAATGTTGTCACTGTTTCAGGGCTACCACCTTTGTAATCTCCTTCCCATTACTGTAATACCGTAGTTGATTGGTGCATAAATGTGCTTAAATCCATTATTTGTGGCAACGAGTTTTACATCTGAATTATTGATTGCCTTCTGAGGTTTTGCTCGTGGAGTAAAAACTGTCAAATACAAAATTCACCAAGCTATTAATTCTGGGTCAAATTTTCCATGCCTTGAGGCAGAAGAAATAAATGTAGAAGTTTGCTGTTGCATTCTGGAAGTGAGCCCGGGAATGTGGGTTGGTAGCCTTGTTCTTTATAATCTAAAAAGAAAAGTGGCTGGACCTGAAAATAAGTGAGATCGGCCCGCGTTCAGCTGGAATCAGGGGCCCCAAGGCACTGAATAAAGCCTCCCAGGAGGAAATGCTGAAAGGTAAGGAACTGAGGAAGTGATATTTTCCATTACTGTAACACCTTTCATCTTAAGTGATCAGAAAGAGCTTTGCAAAACTCAAAGCATGAAGCAGTACCAAAAAGCTGCCAGCTCTAGGGCGAAGAATGGTGTGCTCCACAAGTGGGGAGAGAAAAAATTGGAGCCAGAGCCACCAACCAGAAAAGGGGCTAAAAGAGCTTTAATATCCATGAAGATCAATTAGAGCCCATTGTTAGTCATATAGGTCTCCTGTAGTTCAGGTCCTGCTGGTAAGAAGAACTGATAATTCCAGCTTTTGTCTCCTAAACTTACACAACACGAAGAGTTTATCTACACCCTCTCAATATTAAGATCCAACTACCTTGCACTTTCCCATGCTCTTCAAGCAGTTTACTTCACTGAATAATCCAAGTCAACTCCTGCATCTCCGTAACAAATGCAAAAGCAGGACTGTCAGAACTTGTTTTTAAAGATGTTATTCCACCACTAGCTAATGCTTGGATGCCCCACTGAGTATTTCCATTCCCTGCCCTTATTTTCCTTTCAAGTTCCCCCAGCTGTTGCCTGTCAGAATCACCTGAAAGTTGCCCTGCAAATCATCAGCATTAATGCAGTTTTATTTTTTCCAAAAAGTAATTAAGAAGAATGTGGCGTTATTTTCCAGAGCTACCGCTCTCGATTTCAGATGCTTTTTTGGCGCTGTAAAATGCCAACAGCGTTGAGAACAGTTTACTCCAATTCAGATCTTATGAAAGCCAGTAAAAGCACAAAACATTTTAGAGAGGAAAGAAGTTACTGAATATGCGATAAGGGGAAGGAGGCAGGGATTTTCCATCTTGTTTTCAGCTTGATGGAAACTCTTCCGCACCACCTCTGGGTCCGAGCAGCACTAGTGCATGCTCCGGGGACCAGCCAGTGGTACTGCAGTGATGTTTGCTGAGCAGACTGGACGACCCATCCCACTTCAATTCCAATGGTAACAACTCCGAGTCACGTCCAGCAAAGGTTCCCCAACCCATTAACAAGCCAGCTGCCACCTTTTGACCACTGGCAGATCAGTGACTGCTGCTTGATTATTCCCCTTTGCGCACAAAGGATGTATATACTGCAACCATCAAAATGTCCTGGTTGTTGCCCGACACAGGAAGGACAGCGTGGGGAAGAATGATAAGGGAATCTTTGTTCTTTCTGTTCCTGCAGAGTAATCAGATACAACTGCTCAAGACTGCAGGACTTTGAAAAAACAATCTGTTCTGTAATCAGTTACTTTCTAAGGCCCTGGGTGTAAAATGTCTCCACAAATTCATGCAGGTACAGTTACAGCATTGCCAGGAAATGTGCTAAAAGCATCAAGACACAAGCAAGTCCAGCCCATAAACATCAAATTTAAAATATCTTTTCTTCTATGATTTTAAAGATGAGGCTGCATTTTGTTGTGGCCAGTTTTGGAACAGGTCAATCCAGGGTGTTCTTGCTGAGCCAATATCCTCACTGCTGTGCAACTCTGAAATCAGAAGGACTGGGAGGATTCCTTGTAATCTGACTGCAGTTTAAATACCGCTCTCTCAGCTCTATGGCTCTAATTGCAAGTCATTGAGACAGACAATACTACTCACCCCGCAAAACTGCAATAATTACCTGCCACCAAGCAAATGCAAATCAGGAGTCAGAAATAACTAGCTTGGTGTGCTTCACAGAAGGAGGACCACAGGTAATGCATCACACTCAAATGGCAGAAGTTTGTATGGGCTGGCTTGCATCTCAAATCTCCCCTGTGGGTATAGTTCAGCTGGGACCGATTACAGGAGGCAAACCAGGTCAGATCTCAGCTCTGCACTGACCACGCTGTAATTAGTAAACTAGATTTGGTGAGCCAGTCTCTAGCAGCCATCTTGGTAGTCTGGTAATGCTCCCCACCACCCCCAGTGATAGTTTACACCAGTAGCTATTCTTTCCTGCCATTTTATTCCAGCTTTAATGCTTCTTTGTCTCAGAGATACTAATATCATCAGTAACAGAGAGGTGGCAATTATTAAAAATCACAAAACTGAGGTGAGAAAAAAGTAGCATTAAAAGGTCTGATTTAAATCTTTGAAACCAGATCCACTCCAAAGTAAAGCAGAAATTCTGGACTGTTGCTTTGACACCTGAGGCTAATCTGAAAAGAAAAAAAAAAAATCACACCTACAGGATGTGAAGTGTGTGCTATCATCCCATTCCTTGTCACATGTGCTTGCATACGCACTATTTCCTTGCATTTGGCCAGCAAATACTAACAGCGGAAGGAAATCTTTTAAAATCCAAACAGATAGCATGGAGGTTTAGATTTTCCTCTCTAAAAGGATACATTATGGCCCGCCCTGATGGGAAAATTAAGTATTTTCTGACTGAGATGCATCCTTTTTTTTCCATCTTTGAAAAGAGATAACAGCTGCCTGCTGCTCTCTTAAACACACTGCTGCTGCCAAAATGCACTTGGCATTTCCATTCTCTTAGAGGCCCCAACATAATTTGCACAATACAATGGAGCTCAATTCATTCCCTCTGGTAGGTGTGCTGCAAACACCAGTAGAAGGGCAATGAATGGAATATGCAACACTTGTATAGGGAAAAAAGTACAATACTATGGAAACCTGTTTGTGGTGCAAAAGGCTACAGTGACTGCTAACTAAGGCTACTGGATGCATTGGGGGTAAAAGCCAATTTCTAACATTTCATACCACTGTTCTCTCAACTCCTATTATCTAAGGGCTTTCAAAATATACAGTCATTCTTTTAATTGGGATAAATATGATCCCAGGAAGAAGCATCAGAGTTTAGATGCAACTGAGTGTGGAATCCCTGGGTTCTCCTTCCTCCTAGCTTTGTAGCAGACTTGCTGTGTTAGCTCCCTGCGTCTCATTTTCCTATCTGTAAATTGGAGATAATACTAGTAGTACTCAGCTTGGGGGGTTGTGAGGCTCACTTGCTTTTTGCAAATGTTAGAGTGATGTATGAGAGAGGCAAAGATACTTTGGGGTGAAATCAGTAATTGGATCAACTGTCTAGCTGGGATAAAAGTTAGACAAGCTTTCAAATGAAGGAGAATGCTTTGTGTGCAAAACTGTATCTCAGCTATACAGCTGATCCAATAAAAGATATCATCCCCAAAAATCCTTACCTTTGCATAGCATTTTAAGTTTAAATTACTATTTATAAATCATCAAGGCTTTTTTTGGATGAAAGGCACGAGGGAAGTATAGTTAATCCAATGTATTCTGTTCATGTACTAGTAAGGCCACATGTTCTAGAATATGGGGGCCTGAGCTGAGAACTGGCCTGATGCTGGAATTAACTCTTATATGCTTATGAAAATTACCTTGGAATATATCAAAGGCAGTCAAGACCTCAATTTACTTCTCCTTGTATCTTATCTTACCCCACTCCCTGCCATCTTGTAGGGCCATGTGTTCCAACCCTAATGATACACTGGGCTTACAGGATGTAGATTGCTTTTCTATCTATATAACAAACAGCAGCCTGTTGTACTGTGTAGCAATTGCTGCTATCCAAACAACAAGGAGTAAATTCAAATCGAGAACTTGGCACTACAGACTAGGAATGAAAGAGAAGCAATTGGGTTAATAAGAGTTACCAGGCAAGAAACACAGTGACGCTGAATATACTTTGAGTGTTTCTTGCCCTACCTTCCCATGGGAACAGTCCAGGAAGAGATCAGTGAACATCTGCCTCCAGGTGTTATGTCTGATCATATCTTGGAGTTCATCCGCACACTGGCAGAGGTGCTTCAGGAACCCCTGGAACATGTCGCTTGTAAAGTTTTGAATATAAGAATGCACGTACTGTGGAAGAAAAAGAAAAGAGGTGTAAATAAATAATTCCCCTTTGAATATCTTCCTTTTTTGCATTTTAAGCTGCATTGCATGTAGGGGACTGAGGCTGGAATGCCTGCCTAAATTTAGAAAAAAGGGTTTAGGTACAAGTGCCCGTTATTATTTTGCAAGCACCGCATAGCTCCAATAAAAATAAAAAAAATGGGACTCCATTGTGCAAATACTTCCTACATTGTTAGTCTCAGTTTGGACCCAAAGTGTCATTTCATGACTCTCTAAAGGCCAAAGGCGCTGGGCTGGAGTCACCCTGCTGTAACTAGGCAGGCCTGGCTGGAGTTACACCAGCAGTGACGTTGGATTGGCGTGTTTTTTCTGTCACGTTCACTATTCTTGGTGTTACTCCCAAGGTGGCATTTTGAGCAACCAGCTTTTGCAGGACCTAAAATGACTCCCCTCTCTAATGCCACAAAAATACTGGTACTGCTGCCCAAAGATTTCAGACTTTGAGAAACCGTCTGGATAACATTTAAAAACTACTTTTTGAAAGCAACACTATTGTCACCCAAGTCCTCTGACACTGGGAATACTACTGAGCTGAGATTTATTCTAAACCCCTCTCGGAGACACTTTAACACTTTGGATTTATAGCTCTGTGGGTTTTATGAGTAAAAGCAATACTGTTCTAGAAATGCGGCCTGAGTGACATCAATAATAATGGCTGGCAGAATAAACTACAGTCCCAAAGCCTAGGTGGAATTCTTCTGGCAGCTTTCTGGCACTGGCCGCAGGATGGAGAATCCATATAAGTTTATTAGGCAATTTCTTAGATGTGGCATGTTCCCCATACATCCCTTTTTAGGGCACCAAGAAATAAGTATTGAAGCCTTTGGTCTTTATTACCATTACTATCACACCCAGTGGGGCAGGGAGGAACCAGATAGAGTCACTCATTCAGAAAAGCATAAGTTTTTGTACGCAACAACCTACTCCCTCAGATGGTATGAAAGTCCACTCCTGGCCGATAAAAGCATATGTGTTTCAGAACCATTCCATCTCTAAGGTGCCACCTTGCCCCTCCTTCAGGCTGCCATGGCTAGCTACCTCTCTCCCTCACCCCCCACTGACAGAGCAGTAGAGAGAAGAAACAGCCAGCAGAAAGGTATGATAAGGGCTTTTCCGCCTGTTAATACTAATGTGGCTTCCTACTACAAATGGGAGATAAGTGAACACGAGCTCTTCTGCAGTTCGCCCAGCTACGCTGTCTTTTCCCTTCCAGTAAGGGAAACGGCATGGTTCAGCCCAGAGCCAGCAGCCATTGCTCCCATAACGCATCTTCCCCGATGGCACTCCTGGTAGCCAAAAAGCAGTCTCACCCCTAGACAAAGGGGTGCTGCTTGTGCATTCTCCCCTTTTCTGGCCAACACAGTTCACTGCTAGTCATAGCCCATTAGAGTGAATTATCTCTGCCTTTTAAAGGAAGTGATCCCTCAGGCCACTGCTCTTCTAGTCGTGTCACCTTAGACTTTCCATTAGAGCACTTTACAAATATGAATGAAAGTGCTATCCACATGGTAACTGTTGCTGTACTTATTTACTGACAGTGTCTCATCCACCATGGAAAAAACAAAGACAACAATCTCTCACTTGCTCCCTCCCTCTCAAGACACTCCACATATGGCTGAGAACAAGTACTTCTAAATTCCACCCCTTAATGCCTCTGTGGATCCCACTGATTTCAACAGAATTTGATGAGGCCACATGTAGATCCAAGAGCATGACCTTGCCCTAAAGTCGTGCTCAAAAGGCTTTGACTCCCATTCTAGGCCCTGCATTTTATAATGTAGGCCCAGGATATAATGCATTTGCTCAGCTGGTGGGGATTAGTCTCCAGACTCTAAGCACTCTTCAAAAAAAACATAACAACCTTCCACCTATTGCTGAAGGAATCACAACACAGAGAACCATAGCCAGCCTCTTTGCATGCTCAGAAGATCCCTCCACTGCCTCTGTACCAGTCATTAAGGAACCCAGAGCTGCACTGGATGTGAGGAAGACAGACAAAAAGAGCTATTTAATTTTCAGCTTCATTAAAAATCTATTCTTTCCACATGTGAGGAGGCCTGGATTAGTTTGGGGGCAGATCATGCTGTTCAGTCTGCTAAAAGGATGATGCAAACTGGTGAACAAAGGTAAATTTAAGCTGTCCTGAATGAGGTCTATTAACACTGTAAAATAGTCTCCTAAGGAAAGTGGTGAAAGCCTCATCACTTGAATCATTTAAACCTGGACTGGAAGAGGCACTGGAGAAAACCAGGAGGTTGTAGGAATACTCCTGGCTGGCATAGAGGCCAGAGGAGTTGATGCTGTAGGTCTGCTCCATTTCCGATTTCTGTTATTGGATCACTCAATTAAACGCTAAAAAAAAGGTAGTAAATCTGTTAGTTTAAAAGCATTCTTTTAGCTTGAACAGACTATGAATTAATTCAGGACTCATTCACCTTCTGTGGAGATCATGCAGTAGCATTTTATTTAGCGATAAAAGTGGTTCTCCAAGCTCCTGTTATCTGCACACATTTCCTTAATTAAATGCAGTCACTCTAAGGTTAAATGTAAAAATACCTCATTTCATGGTAAAGGGGAAAAAAAAGGAATCCTCAACCAATTACCAGATAAATGCATCTCTATGCAAAATACTGAAAGTGCAACTCTCCTGAGAGAGCAGGAGACAGGAATCACACCCAATTGCCTGATATTAGTCTCCGCACAGCTGCTTTATGCTCTGTTCTTAATTATCATAACAGTACCCACTAGCACTGCAAAGTTGAGGGCTGTCATCATTTCTATTCTAAATGGTTCTTTCCACAGGTTTATAGCCCAGCCATAAAATTCAGCTCTGCCATAGGTGGAAACTCAGCTGCTACAGTCTTGGCCCACAGAGATTTTCAATAAATGCAGTTTGAGCCAAGTTGGTTGTTTTCTAGTTAATGAAGGGGAAAGTGCCAGACTGGAAGCTTTAATTATATTCCTGGACTTTGGTAAGTTAAAGTGACTTCTTGGATGTTTCCTTTGTAACTTGTTCATTACAGCAAATCCTTTTCTATGCCAGTGGGTTCTAAGATTATGGACAGAAAAATTTGGGAACATCTGCTTGTGTTATATGCCAACCAAGTAGATGAAACACATGATAGAAGGTCACTAGGTTACTTTGTCTAGAGAATACTTTCATGGAGAAAGCCTCTTAGGAAGACCCACCACCCAAACCACCCCGTTTCTTTAGAGTTTATAATAGTAATACTCTGGTTTTTATACAGGAGGAAAGTGAATGAAGAGAATGAGACTCTTTACAAGCCATTTTTTAACCCTAACAAGAGGAATTGATGCTTAAGGAATTAATATTTAAAGGCACTTTTCATGTGCTGTGGGGGTGGCACTTTAATTAGAGTGCCTCCGAGAGCTGCTATAATTAAAGTGCCAAGGCATCTTGTGCATCAGCATCCCTGTGCTTCAAGATGGAGGTGAAGGTGCTTGAACAAAAGCTTGTTTGATGAGCTCTAGTTCAGGCACCCTGGCCACCATCTCGAAGCGTGGGAACACCAATACACAAGACACAGGAGGCTGCTGGAGCACGGTAATTACCATGCTCCAGCAGACTGGATTAACGATTGCAGCGCGTCAGAGCAGCCTCTGCACTTGCGTACAGGCACCTTAAGGGACTCCGCCAAGGCCATGCAGCAAGTCAGCTGCACCCCAGGCCCATGCTCCAACCACTAGATGGCACCACTTGCCACGTGTTTTCTCCAGGCTAGCCTCCGGGACCTGCCGGCAGACTGACAGCGCCCGGCGCTGCACTGTTCACGTGGATTCACCCGAGGGCACACAAATCCCTTTCAGACACCTTGCTTTAAATGAGCAGTGACTCTCACACAACCACCCAATGCCTCAAGGAGTTTTGGGTTCACTGAAGAGTACAACGCATTCCAGGTACACAGGGGTACAGAGTGATTATCCACCCAACTCCTAGCCACGGATTTATGTGCTGGCATCCGATGGAGTAAGCCCTCCGCTTACAAAATCTTACATTACACATCCCTGGTTTAGTTAGTCTATTAGGTGTACATCTACCCTGCCTTATGCCTGATGTCAGACTAAACAGCCAACTACCTCCCTCTGGTTTTTGAAAACACTGAGCCTCCACCCAAGATCACTTCAGTGTTTGGTCGTCTTCCACCCCGCTTTAGGAATTACAGAAATGGACCAACTTTTAAGAAACTTAACTGCCCAGTTACATTACCTTCAAAGCATGAAGTGATCATGGAGCCGAAGTGGGTTACCTAGGAAGGTGGGGGAGTCTCCATCCTTGGAGATTTTTAAGTCCTGGCTAGGAAGATCTAGTTGGGGCTGATCCTGCTTGGAGCAGGGGGCTGGACTAGATGCGACTTCCTGAGCTCCCTTCAACCCTCATTGTCTGTGATTACAATGATTGGCCTCTGGCAGTGTCTGCATTATGACCCAGTTATTTCTTTCAAAGATGCCCTGTAGTCACCATCAGTACCCCTCATTCTCATGCACTTAGTGATCCTGGCACATTGTGATAGGGGGCAAGCTCAGGGCTGGGTCTCATGCCAGCCCACCCACTTGTCTCTATGGGCAGGCTGCCCCGTCTTGCCTGCCATGACTTGGCCACTTCCATAAACAGGTGGTAAGTGCAGGAGACTCCCTATTACACATCCCAATGCCAGGGGGCATTATTGGTGGCTCCAAGCCTCCCCTACATTGCAGCCTATGCCTCACAGATAGCATCCACACCATGACTGGTGCTCCAGGGTTTCACAGGGACTTTCACTCCCCCTCTGGAGCAGCAGGTCATCATGCCCAAACTACAGGTCCTACTTTCAACACACACTTGGTCTCCTAGCTGTGCAGGACTTACCAGGGTCAGGACTCACCCCTCATGCTCATCATCCTCACAACTGATTCCTTCTCCCAGGGCCCATGTGCTGCCTTTCAGGCTTTCCCACAGCGCTACTCAGCACACCCCCTTGGGCTGCCCTTGAGGCTGACCCTCAGCTCTTTTCCAGGCCCTCTCTGGGGTTATACATCTACCCCCTCCTTCGCAACTCCGGGGTCCCCTCCCAGGTGGAAGCTCAAGTGGCCATAGCTATGCCCAGCCCCTTGTATCCACAAAGCCACGGGGGCTAGGGGATAAGGTACCCCAACCCACCCTTCACCAGGGTGGTAACTGGCCTGGCACTTCCTGGGGACTCCCACACTACTAGCAGCCCCACCAAGCCACCCACACCCAGCAGGGTGCACTCTTAGGTCACACTTCAGACCAAGAGCCTCCTGCTTTTATTTACAAGCTGTTTCCTACAACTTTTCAGCCAGGCAGCATTCCTACCTAAGCTGCCAGCAGCAAACTCCTGGGTTTATATAGGCAGCCAGGGTTTTAAAATGGCTGCGGCAATCAAGCACCTGCTGGCTGCTTGACTCAGCCCTTAAAGCTGCAGGCACCACAAATGCACTACCACACATACATGCAGGTTCATGCCCATACTTTCACGCACAGTTGCTGCATCTACACAGGACACTGACTGCACAGTAGCTCGTTACTAGTAGCATTGTGTAGCACAAAGTGTAATGTGATGCTACTGGGCAGTAATAACAAGCTACTGCACAGTCAGCATCACCAAAAAGCTGTGCAGGGATGCCACTGAGCAATAATGCCAGATACTGTACAGTCATTTAGTACTTGTGTATGCAAGTACTAAATGACTCCACAGTAACAACTGTGCAGTCAGCATCTCATGTAGATGCAGCCAGTATTCATAGATTGTACAGGAATAGGCACCAATGGGGCACTGCTTTGAATTAATCTGTAATCTGCTGAATTATAAAAAGTTGAGGAGGAGAGGAGTTGGGAGGCAAGAGGCGGAGGAAGCAGAGATGCTCTGTTTGACCTCTTAGATCCATTGCTTTGTGGCACAGTACATGTACTGGTGGTTCCCTGCAAGTGCAGGCCAGGAGCTTCTCATCATGATAATCAGCCCTGAATACTTGTGCCAGATAGAGGAGACATGGGTGAAGGTGCATATTGTTTAAGCTCCCTGAGTAAGGCTGCTCTTACCTTACATTGCACACCCCCCTTAGAGTACATTTTAAATGGAAACAACAACACAGTGGTTGAATACACTCCCGCCGTGAGTCAAAACCAGAGTGTTCTTCATCCTGAATTAGTTTTTTGTTGTATTTTACTTTGGCTAATAGAATTTCCATAGGAATAATAAATTCTATTGGAACAGCCCTAATTACGGCAGAATGATGGTTGCACTGGGGACCAAGTCCCCTGTGAACGACTGATGCAAAATCAGAATTCACGAGTGACTTGGGACCCAGCGCCTTGCAGCAGAGCAGAGGTGGTGCCCTCAGGCACTCTGGAGAGGAAGCGAGGGAGACACTTCAAACAAGTCTGCTTTTAAAGTGTCCCCTGATAATCAATCCACACACCAGCACAGGCAGCGGCCCTGGAGGAAACTGTAGCGTTCCACTCTGGCTGGAGAGAAAGGACCGTGACCACTGGAGCTGGCAGGCAAGGGATATGAGGATGCAGATGATAAGGTGTGACCCAGACCATGAAATGCCCCGCTGTAACCAAAGTCATGATCTGGGATTAGGCAGAAGGGAGAAGCTGTTCATCTACCAGTGTTCTCATCCACCCCCCAAAGGCATGTGCAATACGAAAACAGAGTGCTAAACCAGACCTAGGTATTTATTTTCTCACCTCTATAAATTTTTCTTCATTCACTTTTTCTTCCAGCGTGTCTATCATTTCCAGCTTTCTGTTGTAGATCTCTAGTGGAGAAGGAACTGGTATTAGCCAGAATATGGGCAGATGAGTCCCTGCTGAATTGTATTGCATTTTACACCTCCGATGTGTATTTCTTCCTACTGTGTTGCATGTATCTAGGGCCACATTGCACTGTGGTTGTGTGAGTGCCTGGAACTGAAGTAGCTACACTGAGATCCTGTTTCCTCATCCCTGATCCCAAATCCATGGTGAGTTTCCTGAGTGTACAAAGGCAGACTGCTTCTGATTCTTACAACCCCTGTCATTGCTGCCAATCGCTCGCAACCAGGACTGGTTGTACAGACAATGTTTCTTGGCCATAGGGTCACACAATAAGAAGGTACAACTCACACTGACTTCAAAGTTACTTCTGTTTAGGTCAGGGCAGAAGTGCTTCATAGTGTGATGGACTGGTTCAGTTCCTTTGAATGTTGGGAACCTGTTACTGGTACATTGAACTGCAAAATAACTTTGAACTTCCTAACAAGAAGCAGATCTCCTCTATCCTGAGAGCAATAACCTGTCAGCCTAGCAGCCATATGAAGAAAATCCTATTCACTTTACAGCATTTGCAATCATATTTTAGCCCAATTCTGGGCCACAGCAGTGGAACTGAGAAGAATGCCAAGTGTCTGTTAAGGTTTGTGTAGGAGGTCTTGAGAGGAGAAATGTTATTTCTGTTGGAAATATTATTCTGTTATTCTTTCTTCTACGATACAGCAAGTGAAACATCAGGAACAATAAGTAAACTCCCAGTGGAGCCCATATCCTTCTTGTTTCTCAAGACATTCATAAGCTATATATTATCTTTATTAAACTATAAAACATGGCTTAATGTTCACTTAGTGGGCACTGGACTCTATTAAATGAAATGCACCAGAAATAGAGCAGAGCTGTTAGCAGACTACTGCAGCGCCTGTCTTGAACAACTGTAGATCAAACAGCTGAACAGGAATTTTCTCCTTTTACTGTGCCAGCTTTCCATCAGACTGGGAAGAATTAGGAAGCAGTGCCACGGCGCCAATAGCACGGGAGGGCAGCAGTTGACATTGCACGTTGACAATGCACGTTACCAGTGTAAGCTCAGAGGAAAGATTCTGCAACAAAGAATGGGTTGGGCAAAGGCAAGGATCAAGGCTCTTTCCGATGGAGGACTGAAGTGTGCTCTGGCATGCCCTGTAGAGCCTCACATCCAGCAGAGAGATTGGTGATTACAGATGATCATTATACCTCTATTTATTTAAGAGGTCTGACAGCAGATTTTATGCTGCCACTTCAACCTAGTTCTAGCCCTAAGTATTCAATTATTGTTATTTAATGATGTCAAGCGTAAGCCATAAAGTGGACAAGAATTATGTAAATTCTTTCACTGCTGAGTATACTGGTGCCTGGGCCCTATCTTGCTGTAGGTCACTGCCATTCCTCCACTGGCCAAGGAAGATGCACTTGTTTGGGGAATCTCGAGGGTTTCTCTCAAGCCCCAGAAGGGAGCAGCACTTCTGTGCTTCCTTTTTTTCACCCACTACCAAATGCGCAAGGCTCGTCCTTTACAGCCAGCATCCTGGCCAGCTCGACTCTCCCCGCAGAGTCCGTGCTGACTTTCCTTCTGCCCACGTGTGCTGCCAGAAACCATACCAGAAACTAGTGGTCTTACCTCGTCCAGCACCCGGGGAAGCAGAAGAGACAACATCCAGAAATGACCTCAGGGCACTCTGAACCTAGAAATCAAAGCAACAGTTAAAGGTCTGCTTTTGTGATCATTAATACATTCATGCTGGGAAGAACAGGCATCTCTGGCTGTCTTGGGACCTTCCCACTAAAGTGGAGCCATCCTCATGGACATTACAGCTGTTGCCTTCTGGGACCTTCCCACTAGCAGAAATTCAGGCCCTGGGTAAGTTAAATCCCCATAGTGATAATGAGGTTAAGGACAATTACACAAGTGATGTATCTAGCACCTAGGAAAGGTATTTCTGTAGCCCAGTGCCAACCACCCAGACAGGTCTGCCATGATGGCCTCAAGACAGATGCAACGTTGCCAGCTCAGATTAAAAGGCAGTAAAGGAGACTTGATGGTGGGTCTGGATGGACAGGAATAACTGACTCCTGATTTCTGGCATGGGTTCTGAGTCATCTGAGGCCTCATAGCACCTCTAGGAGGGAGGGCACTGATATCACTCTCACTGTACAGATGGGAACCGAAGCCAACAGAGGCTCAGCGCCTTGCCCAGGTTCACACAGGAAGTCTTTGGCGGGGCAGACCCGAACCCAGGCCCCCAGCTTGCACCCTGATCACCAGATAATACCATCCTGCTGCTCCCTTTTTGCTCTTTTTTACAGCAGACTGTGCTGCTGCAAACACCTCCACTCTCCTCCTCCCTGGGGTTCATGCAGCAGTGCTGCTACAGGTGCGTGCCCCAGTTACCAGTGCGAGCGGTATCCTTCCACTGACATCCAATGTCCACTCCTTGAACTGCACCGCCAGGGCCTCCTTCCGCATCTCTGTCACCTGAGACTTGATTCTCTCCACCTGCTCCCTTTGCTCACGTTTTTTCTTTACCTCTGACTTCATCCTGGCTAGCCTGTACAGTTTGGAAAGACACTGTCATGGCCTGAGCTAAGCTCCACTTGGTCCCCCCTGAAGAGCTGCAAGAAGGAGCGTAGCTGCTCACTGCAAGTCCTGTACTTTTAGGTATGAGGTTTCTTCCCCAATGAGGGATTTGCTGTTGTGGGCAATAAATAATCAGCCCAGATATCTGAACTGCGGGCAGCCCTTGGAAGGTAAGAGTGTTTGTGTTCTGTAGCATATGCTTCTCCTGTTGGTCCATGCAACCGAGAATCTGAATGAGGAATTTCTGGGTACCAGGTGCATGATTATGGAGAAAACCTTTTTCTGGAAAGTGCAGTGAACCTCTCTGAGCCCAGACAGCGACAGGCAGTTAGGGGCAGATCGTCCCTGGTGCAACCCGACCGGCTTGTGTAGTTACAGCAGTGATGAATTTTGCCTTTAATAACTGAACACATATATAATGGTGCTAATCATTAATTATGCAGAAGTTCTTCAATTTTCCTGCTGAACATTTTAGCGGGAGCTGAGGTGTATAATTTTGCTACACTTGATTTAACAACAAAATTGCACCATTATGCATTTGTCTCAGAGCCTATGTACCATCTCATGTAAAGGCTTCACTGGCAGTGAACTATAGTGAATTAATTTTCTTATGTACAATCACACAATGAAGTCCTCACTGCTTCAGGACAGGATTAATTTGCCTACCAGACTTTTGCTTTTTGTTGAGCATGCAGAATTTGCAAGTCTGAACCAAAACCTCCTCCTTTCCTTCTTGATCGTACCTGCTTTGCTTCTCTGACCTGTCAAGGATGCCTCTGCCAGTCCTCCATTTTGTACACAGCACATGAGAATTTTATTAAACTCATCCTGTGTAGGCTTTTTTCAGACTCCACTAACTTCTGAAATGCTTCACAAAAACAATTGCATGAACAGACTTCACCATGCCTATTGTACAGCATTTCAGCACAGCTGGAGGGAGTAGTCTGAAGGTATTTTTATACCCATGTCAAAGGACTGTTGGAGTCTTTGTCTCTGTATTGAGATGAATGTGCAGTGCACTTCCACTGCTCTTAGTTACAGCAGTCTAAAGCCCGCCCAAGTAAGTGGTGTTACTCCTATTTGCACTCTGGTCACTGCTTTCTGGCCAAGGCAGGGGTGGATTTCAAATTCTTGGGGCCCAAAGATCGTGGGGCTAGCACACTAGTGAGCAGCTGGCATCCCCCTAAAGTAAGGGACACCCGGCAAGTGCCAGACAGCTGCTGCAGATGTGGCTCATCTGCCAGATAAGGTGAGGCAGGGTTGGAAAAGCTAATGTCTCTTTTCTGGATGCTTTCACTCATGCTGCAGGGAGGGCTGTGGAGGCGCTGGTCTCATCAGGGGGTCAGGCAGCTGCACCCAGGAAATAAAATGAAAGCATCAGGCCCTGCTCAGAGGGCAAGGCAGAGGCAAGCATTGCACCTGCTCTGATGATTAATCTGGGCAGTGCCAAGCCCAAGGCACAGCATGCGCTGTACCGGTACAGGGCACTGATTCTGTCTCTTTAGGCAGCTCCTTTCATATGCTACCATAGGCAAGGGCCTGGGAGTGCATTCCCTGTCGGGTGTCCCTAGGTGCAGGCCAAAGGCTGTCCCACCCCAGAAGCTTCCTTCTGCTTGGAGCAGTGCCGCGGACGCTCGGCTCATGGGAGCTGTCGTGAGAGTGACTCTTCCAGGCAGAACGAAGCGCGTTTCTTCAGGAAGGCAACCCCCAGCTCCCAGTCGGAGACGGGTGAATCAGCTGGAAGTGCTGGCATCTTTTAAACAACTCAAGGCTCTATTGCAGTGTGACTCAATTCAGAGAAGAAAGGAATTTCTCCCTCCCTGCTCTTGTGCTCTCCTCGGCTCCCTACCTGGATGCTAATAACGTGGAGGAAAGAAGAAGGCTGAGGGAAGATCTCCAAGGCTGGGAAGCGGCAGTAAAACCCTGGGCTAACTGAACTCCTGCTGCTGCCGGTGAGACCAGAACGTCACAGCCGAGCTCTCTGGATGTTAACTGCTGTCCTCATCTCTGCTCTCCCATGCTCAGTGACTCAAGGCAGGAGCTTCACACCCAAACAGGGTGACAGCAAAACCCTGCAGTGCTACCATGGTTATTCTGCAAACCCCATGATGCAGCCAGCCATGAATATGCAAATCTGGAGAAACTAAGAACACAAATCCCTTGATAATACCACCTGAGGATATGCAAAACCTCTTATGGTCTCAGCCGTGTAAATCCCCTGGCACTGGCATCTAAGGAGACGCTGACTTCAACATCTCTTCAACACACTCATTTCCTGAGCGTCGAGTCTGATGCTTGTTATCTATCCAATGATAAACCTGACTCAAACCTTAAACTAGAACTACCATCCCAATGCAGCAGGAAGCTGTGATTAGAGCTCCAGGAAGCTCGAAATTTCCACTCTGAGGGAAACTCCAGTGTTTAAACAAATAATTTTGGTTCTGAATGAAAAATAGAATGTTAAAAATTTTTAGCAAATTAACAAAAAATGTTTTAGAGCAAATGAGCCCATTTTGTATCAATTTTCCAAAACAAAGTCAAGCCACTGACATGTCTCCAGCTGCAGGGCACGGTGCTTGGATGCTCTGAGACTTGGGCTTAAGCCAGAAACCCCTGAATGCCTGGCTCCAAAGAGCAGTGCTTCCCCAGAGCCATAGACCCGGCAGCAGGAGCTCCTGAACCACTCCCCAGGGTCCCTGCCTGTATTTCAGTGGACGTTCATCAAAACCCTGTTTTCTCAGAAAATGTTGTGATTTTCAGGGATTGGAAGAGCTCTCAGATGCCAGTCACTAGTCTACCCACATGTACTTTCAAGTGCAGGTACACTGGCGTTAAGTGACTGCATGCAATTCCATTCCTCGCCGCTGAACCATTTCCAGTAGGGGTTATTCACGTGCCTCTACAATACATTGTACATGCACTAGAAACACTAGCAAGAAAGCAAACGAGAGAGATTTAAGCACAGGTCTTGTTCAGGTAACACTGGGAATGCCTATCATCTTAGTCTAGTGTCTATGCATGAGACATCTGTGTCAACATTTTGCTTCCACAAATCCTGACAGCAATTTTTAAACTGCATGCATTATTTATGCAGGCAAAATAGAGTGTATGCAAATCCAAGTCATCATTGTACAACACCAGACATGAGAATGAAGTGATCTGGAAGTTAATGACTCATTCTGACATCATTGTAAGCACCTGTGGTCCATTGTATAAACACAAGTAATCCCTTCTATGCATTTCTGAACAGAGACATTCAAATGGATGAAAGTATCATTTGTTCATTTAATGTTCCAGTTTTTATAATGCCTCCATGCTGGGAAATAGTATAAAAAACCCCCACAACACTAATCAATTAACACTGTGCAAATGATCGGGGTGGGGGGAAGCTAAGGATTAATGAAAAGTCTCCAAAAGAAAGTGACGATGAAAAGGAAAAAGCAATGTAGCCAGAGGGGTGCGGATTTCAAGTGAATGGACTACAGGGAATTACAACCAACAGGCTCAGCGAAACAGTTTCAGGGAAGAGTCACAGCAGCCCTGCCCTCAGTACAGCCCGGAGAAATTCTCAGGATGGAGCAGAGACAGCTCAGCCCATCTCACTGTTAACTTTGGGATGGAAGGGATGAAAAGAGCTGCATGCACCTTGGTACTGGCTCTAAACAACCCTGGTTGATCCCAAAGGACTGTCTTCTGTCCAAGAACACAGCTCCAATAGAGTCAAAGGGGAATCACACCCGCTCCCCTGCTTTATGCATACCACAGAAGTGCAGAACTCGCCTACCTGCATAACACAATGCCAGTCTCACTGTCTTGCTTACCAAACACTGGTTATCTGTATACTGGATAAGTGCAACAGTAGCTGAAGTGCACATCTTTCAGTCCCAGTGTCTGCTTTGTAACTTAACTGTGTTCCCAATAACTGCATCCTAACTGTAATGGCATCTGCCAGCTTTGTAACTAATTATATTCCATTTAAATGGCACAGAAACAGGAAGGAGGGAGCTGCTGTTAAAAGGGCTGCTATTAGAAGCCTTGAAAAAGATGGGAAGAGTCAGTTTTGGGGCTGCTAATGTGAACAATGCCCATTAACAGTGCGGCATCACTCACCCCAAGTAAGTGCACAGGCTACACACTGCACATGCGTATGAGGAGAAGTATTCTGTCTGAAGTCTCCAAAAGCCATTGCTCAGATGTGTCTCTCACCTGTTGGCATTTATCCTGGTTTTTTGTCTTGAAGAAGACGACAGCCACCATCCATGGCACAGGATGTGTGACATGGGTTTGGTGCTCCAAGAAGTGCTTTTACCAACCCAGACTACGGTCAGAGCATCCTCACTAAGAAATCTACTGCTTCTAGTAAACTGGAGGCAGATCCCATCAGAATAGTGTATGACCATGGGGTGCAGTGTAAACCCACTCACCTGTTCAGTGCTGTGTCAGGCACCTCCGTTTTCAGCTCTTCCATAACCATCTTCATCCCTCTCAGGTAGGGACCTGGTCTTGCAGAAACGTCAAACTGAGGGTTATGCCTCATCAGATACTCGCCTAGGAAATGAATGGGATCAAACTTGGGCGGATCTGTGCTGGTGTCGAGCACCTTCTTTCTTTCTACTTCCATTAGCAGTTTTTCCACTCCTGGGACCAATGTAGGTAAGAGTTTGTCGAGCAAATAGGCCCGGGTATCCCGCGTTGCCTTCTCATCGTTGAACCATTCCTTGGACAGCCAGTCCAGAGGCTCATTCTTTTTAAACTTCTCTTCTTCTGCCTTACAGGCCTGAAACTGTTCCACCTTTGTCTGCTGCAGACGCAGTGCTCTCTGCTGTACTTTCTCATAGAAAGTCTCTTTCCACTGAGCACCCCTTCTCGGGCACAGGAACTCACTGGTCTCTTTGCTTCTCCTTTCCTCCCTGACAGGTGTGTTCTTTACACTGAGTTTGGGGAGTTTCAGCCCAGAGTTTTGGGCTTCTTCCTCTGGCTGAGCAGCCATATTTTACTGCAATAAATGCAAAAGCAGACTCATGTCAGGTAATTCTGGAAGGCACGACAGCAAGATAAAAGGGGACAGAAAAATACAAACTGATATGCTTAGAAAATAATCAGTGGATGCTACCGTGTTCCTTTTCCAATTCAGATACTACTACTCTGCCATCCTAAATAAATGCAGAGCCTTTCCTTCTACGATCCAAACATGCTTTACAAAAATAAATTAATTATGTTTCACAACAGCTTTAGGAGATACAGAAGCTAAATGACCGTTTCTCTTTTTCACAGATGGGGGAAACTGCGGCCCCAGATCACCCACCAAGCCAGAAGCCAAGGTGCGGGTAGAATCAGGAGTCCCGCCTTTCAGTTCCCACTTCTAAGCAATGGATTACAATTCTCCCTTGTGTGACTGCTTCTCTGTAGTTCCCTTTCCATGCCTCAGACTTCTCAGCTAATTGCAATGGATGTGAGATACAGGAAGTGAGTCATGTGCAGTAACATGTCTAGAGTGCTTTCCATGTCAGATCTGCACACCTCTTTTCTGTTAAGCAGAACTATGCGCTTTTTCTCTAACTTTCCCACGTGTCCGGGGAGAACTGACCCACGTGTCGGATACAAGGCCCAGTTTATTTCTTTTGCAATTTTTTTCCTCTGCACATTTGCCAGAGTGGAATGTTCCTCTCGGCAGAGGGGACTGGAGCATCTGCTATGGGAAAGGGGAGCTGTGTATTAGGTAGACACTGAGACTGTACAGTGGAGCCTGCAGCTGAGCTATTCTACAACATCTGTTTTGGTGGGTCGCTTTGTATGAGACGGTGCTTCTGAAAGACCCCGTATCCATTGCTCTGCCGCCTGGCTTTCAAAATGTTCATTCTGCAGAGCATCAGAAAGGAGCACCTGGATTATTAGCCACAACTTGAAAGTTGCGGCAGTAAGCCTCCGCACGCAGCACTCTCATCCACCTCCCTCGGTGTTACGTACATGGAATGCAGGCAGAATGTGGACTGACTAGTCAATTCAGAGGCTGAGAAATCACCCCCACCCTGCAAAAAAACCCAACCCAGGCTTAGACAGGAGCAAAGATTACATCAGAATGAATAGTGCCACTAGGAGACAGGTTGACTAAAGCTTTGTCGTTCCAAGCGAAGGCTGAAAGTCCACCCTGACCTTGCTGTTGCACTCCCCTTCTCAAGCTTCTTTTGCGGGAGGCCATTCTCACTTTTGGGTCCCTGCGGTATCTGTGTTAATAGGTTGGTTTTTGATATATTCTGCTATTTCCACTTGCAACTTGAACACTTGTGGCTGCTCCAGAGTGTTTAGCCTTTCAGGAAAGGCATAAACTTGATAGATGGCCATCTCGGCACCCCAGTGTAATTGCTAATACAATGATCTGCCAGTTCAGAGCCACTGCCTGAGTACAAACATTTATTGCAAGAGGTAGGATGCTTCATAGTGGTAAATTTTTGGGTCTGATTTTTGGAGGCCTCTGGTGGCACCCCATAGTCATTTGCCTGCTAAGAGTTATTATCTGCTAAGGAGGCAGATAAATGTATACATTACACTACCTAGCTGGCCTAAATAAAGGATTGTAAAATGGTAGTTGTCTTGCCTGCGAGAGGACACAACCTGTAAAGGAGCATAGATCTTTAAAGTAAGAAGGGAACCTATAGCTGTATCACGTTGCTTCTTGCTAGGTGAGTTTCTTTTGGTAACATGAAAAACCAAGTTCCTTTTGACCAATAGTGCAACTTTTTGCCAGAGAAGGGTGTTAACTTGCTGTCCTGGGTGGATCCCAAATCAAACAGTTGTGTTGTGCCAAAATAAACTCCTCTTGACGTTTCAGCTGGTGATGGTATTTTTCTTCAAGTCCTTTATTATACTGCTGTGAAGCGTTTCTGCTGAATTCTGCTTGAGAGAGAACTGCATTTCAGAGCTGACAGATGTGTTCCTCTACCCCTAACCTACCTGACTATGTGGGTGTCAAGATTATCTAGGACTTGTAATGAACTTTTAGATCTTTGGATGAAAGAGATAACCAAAGGGCAAGATCTCAGTTGGCCTGATTCTCTACTCCAACTTTATACTGGTGTAGCTCCAAAACTGGGGGAAGAGAAGAGAGAGCTAGGCTCACTGCTTTAGCAGCTAAAGTAAGCAAAGCAGGAGATGGAGGAACAAGCAAGAACAGCGAATAACTGTTACAACAGGACCAACATTTGGGGCAGACTCCAACATCCCTAGCCTGTTAATAGCTATGGGCCAAAGGTCTCAATTGCTGTGAACTGCCAGAGTATCACTGACATCTGTACACGTATGCTGATCTACACCCGCTGAGACTTTCTACAATACACAGAGCCCTTCCCAGCTATGACACTCCCAAGTAGAGTCTGGCCTGATAGTCCTGATAATGACCAGCACAGTGCAGCGAGGCATGCTAGCATGAGGCATACCCATGAGATCCCTTGCAAGCCTATATTCAAAGTCAAGGCAAGACATGCTGTTCGTTGTTTAGTAGAAGAGCATTTTGCTGGCTCCCTTCCTCTGTGACAAATGTTCTTGGTGGAATCCAGGCAGGTATGGGTTGATTCCCTCTGTGCTTGCAGTATGCTGTAACGCTGATAAAGATCCATTCAGCAACAAGATGGGTTTCACTAGAGAGACTTTTCTGGGTAAAATATGGCCAAGGAATGATTTGGAGGATATCTGAGCTCTTGAAAGTCTTTGGAAAGAAGAGTCCGGTCTGTGGAATTTGTTGGCCCTGCTACTGATCCAGAGAGCCTTGTTTTTTTTCCCCCAGACAGCTTCACCTGGGGTTTTATTTAACTGTTCACTAACATGCATGGAATACTTTTTCCTCTTTTAAATCCCTCCTAAAATCAACTCTTACCAAGACTTCCATTTTGCTTTTTGGAGCTCTAAAGAAGAACTATTTTTCTTACCTTCACAGCAGGTGCTGAAACAGAAATGTTTCCTCCCCTGTTCAGAATGGCATTGCAGATGAATAGGAATTTAATACATGCCCATCTGTTCCTTCCCATTAAAAAACTTACATGCGAATTAGGGATTTCTCGGTCCTGCTGTGGAGCCAGGCAGTGAGTTTTACTCCTGTGTGTGTGTTTGAAGTTGCTAAGCAATAATCCCAAAGCTTGCTATGTCTCATCTGTGACTTAGAACTGCTGCGGACTGTCTTCTGCCTTCGGCAGCTCACTTTAAACTCTTCCTCTGCGAGCTTAGATCACTCTATTTCACAATCAAAAGAAAGAAGACGATGGCATGGCAGAACATATTGCATGCAACTGAAAGGCTGCCAGCGCAAATACCCACAGGTGCCTGCTGAGAGTAGGCTGACCTTCAAAGATTCAAGGAGCACGAATCCCAGCCCTGCTACAAGTGCTGGAGACACAACTGAGAGTGGCAGGGTGAGCTGAAGACTGAACCAAACAGATGTAAGAACCCGAGAGCAATAAAGAGAAATTATTTACTGGCCAAATTGAATTAGACATTGGCAGGGTCTTCTTTTCATTAAGAATAAAGTAATTCTGGAGTGGCCTGTTGGATGAGATATTTGCAGTGAATGCAAGGAGGTCCTCCAGGAGGTTGTACTTGAAGAAGACCGGATTTAAAATAGAACCGGGGGCGGGAGTCCAATGACTGGCTTTTTTTATATCACTTTTCCCTTATGTTCATGAAGGGGAACCTGTTCCATAGGATGCAAAGGAGAGGAGGAAGGAAAGTGATGCGAGTGGGACTAATTCTGCTCACAGTTGCACCAGAATATAGCTAGAGTCATTCCTGTTCGTTCAGCAGGGTTAGGCTGGACTTACACTGATGTAACCAAGAATAGAATTTGTCCCAGTGACTTTGGCATTTGGATTTTTCCAGGGCATGGTATTTCTATTATGTTGGCTTTCTTTCCTTTTTTGTATTTCAAGCTGCCTGACACGCAGATGGAGCCCCTCTATCCGCACAGGAACTTTGGACTATGAGTTGGTATTTTGGTATTTATCACTGGAACAACTGACTCTGCTACCCTGCAGCACAGTGTTAGGGATGTACATTTTACAAAGCTTGCCTAAAGCAGACGAAAGGGTAAAATATATGACCCTCTTCACTCAGGTGCATCATGTGCCTGAACCACGTTCTCTGACCCACTTAGGAATGTCTAATTTCACATTCAGTACTCGCTCCTCCTTTGGCCTTCGGGGAGCCACTTAATCTACCTACCACAGTTTCCCCAGTTCATGTGAGCACTGTACAATTTGTAAAGCCCTCTGAGGTTGTAAAGCCCAAGAAGTAAGATTTATCCCTGGCCAGAGACCCAGCACAAAGCCAATGTATCACTCGATGATCCACTTACACCCCTGACATCAAATTTGTTCCAGAGTACAAGCTGCATTTAAATAATGCATATGCCTCATGTAGATTCTTCACCCAGCAGGGACCATCATGATTATAAATTGGGGTCCAGCTCCAGCCACTCATGGGGAAGTATTGCCTTAAAATCACAGCTGTTTCTGGAGAGGAGGCTACTTGGCTCAAGCGCTTAATTTTTGTTTTCATCCATGTCTTGCAGTCCTGCCTTTTAAAAACACACATGGTTGTAACTTCTATAGATGCCTTTGGGCATCTATTCTGAATGCTGTGTGACTGTCTCTGTAACGGCATTTCTCCTGAATACACTCAAACATCACTGAAATGCGAATTTGGCCAGCTAAGAAATAAGCTGTATGCACCGCAATACTTGATTTAAGATTATAGCATTTTTTTGCAGGCTGGGACCATGACACAAGAATCTTATAAGTCAGCTTTCACAGGGAAAGTACTTTGGTGTGCACTGTTATTTTTCTCTAATTCAGAAACCAGATGACATGGAGATAGGTACTATATTTTTCAACCTGTATTGAAATAGCCCCTGGGCCACTATAATACGATGCATCAGAAGGTTTGTGCATGGGACTGTTAGACTAATAAACAATGAGGCTTTAAAATCCCATTCCCCTCCAACCAGCCTCTACACAACTAATTTCTGTCGGGCTTTTCGTTCCCAGGTGTACTTGTTGTTTCCTCTTTGCTGTGCAAACTTGTTGCCCTGAACAATCTATACATCCTTCAAAAAACAAACAAACAGCAATTGTAAAAATACCCTCGTTTCCCTCAAAGCGGCTGTTTAATCACCAAATGAGAACATGCAAATAAAGCCTGGCAGGAGTGCTCAAGATGGCTCTATTTTTATTTCTCTGCGATTTAAATACTGGGCTTAAGCAAAGCAGTAATCACACCCTATTTAACTTGGTTGTTATATCATAATGTTTTCTCAAAGCAAAGCGTATCGTGTGAGCATGCCATCAAACACTTGCACTGTTCACAAAATAGCTTACCATGGATGTCATCACAGATGCTTTGTTCCAGTAATGCCTCTTGTACCCTTTGTGTTCATTTTTCTATGTGTGATGCAGTTTGGGGTCGTTCTGGGTTTTTTTTGCAGCTGCTGTCCCAACCTGGGTATAAAAGCTCTGCCATTTATTAACAATGACAATAAAAACTGTGTTTTCTAGGGATGCATTTGTATATTCGCTAACAGAGACCATGTCCAGTTTAAGAAGATAAAAATAGCACTGGTCTCCTTCTGTCAAAAGATCAAATCCTAGGAGGTGGTGAGCACGGGGCCCTCAGCTCTTTGCAGGATGTGACCACAAGTTGATGGCATCTTTATGTGACCCACACTGCTGTGACCACAAGCTGCATTTTAATGGCTCTTTCAATGAGAATACATCTGCTTATAGTTTTCTCCTCTAAATTTAAATTCTACTGTTAAAAAATACTGCACATGCAAATTATTGCTTTCTAATGGCTGGAAGTCCCATTGATATTCATGGTTTTTGTAGTTAACAACTGAGAAGCAAGACCTTCAGCTGACTGTACAAAGCAACTCCAATAATTACTTGTGATGACTTCCCAGAGGTGTGAGCTGTTTAAATACTACTGAGGTGCCACTGAAGAAATGAAAACATGGCAAAATCTCTGATTTTTTTTGTTACAGGCTCAGGTAAATATTTCTTTAACTACTTCTGGAGTGAATCCCTCCCCTTTTCTTTCTCAAAATCCATTCAGAGTGAAACCCCCATCCCATCTGGTGAGACTGCACCAACGCCTTGGCAAGCAGTAATCTGCACACTGCATCTAGCCGATCTTAACACAGACATCTCCAAACAGAAGACAGACATGGCAGAGGTCCTCCTGTCCCTGCAGGAATCCATCCACTGGAAAGCAATCAATAAACCAACCCTACTTCACAGAAAAACCAGCAAGATTGCTGTCAGATGTCGCAGAGGAGAAATCTTTTCCATCCTCAAATGCGAAGGCTGCTCTCCCTAAAGATAACAGGGACCACGGACCATTAGCTGGCCATCAGCTCAGCACTGTGCCTGTGAATCAGAAAACATTTCTTTTTCTGCTAAGCTTCTCCACCCACTGTGCACCCAGCTGCCAGGGAATGTGAAGCACCAGATCCCGTATTCCATGTATCCTCAGAGCTACTGCAAACAAGAATTGTGTGTCAACACAGACCACAAAATATCATAGCTCTATTCCCCTATTTGTGCTTTTATCATGCATCAAATGTTCTGTGACACTGCTCCTAAACATAGCTCACTGTTCCTGCTCAGTCGAAGGGGCCTCCTTCATTTCAGTCCTAACCTGGTGTTTTCATCACAGTCCATAAAGTTTAAAAGAAAAGTGCTGACTCAGGAAAATGATCACGAATTCCCTGCACTGACCGGTTCCCACGGGTCCCTAGTTTGTGATCCAGCAGCTTCATCCACCCTCTTCCTCACTTCATCTTTTACCCTTGTGAAACCCTTCCAATACAAAAATGCTGCAAGCAAACCAGAGGCTCTGTCCTGAACTCCCTGCAAGATGTCCTTTGCAGAGATCTGCAGTGGGAAGTGCAGAATTGGGGCCTGGCGCTGAAATTGAGTTAGAAATGGAACATTTTTGACAGCTTTAAAGCATGAACAAAATGCAAATGGAGGGGCATTAGAAAGCAATACTTTACCTTCAAGAAGGAACCCCTTCGTCCAGAAGGTTTCTGTTTCTATAAAAATGAGAGAGAACAACATATGAAATTAAAAGGATAAAAATTACACATGTAAAAAGCCCAGTAAGAAAGTGCAGATGGTGGAAATACCAGCAACTTTGCATTTGTTCTGAAGTCACTGAAGTCTAAACAGTCTCTCCCTCTGCTCAGTGAAACCATGTCAATCCATGGCATCTTACCAGGGCGGTTTTAGCTAAGCATGTGCTTCACTGCTTTTCTTGATCTGAGGCCACAGCACTTACTGGAAGAACTGCCTAGGAGGCAGGGTGGTCTGAGACCTGGGGTCAGTCTTCACTCTGGCACAGACTCCTGACTCGTTTCAAGGGCTCCACAGTCCAGCCGAAGCCTGGACCCTGAAGCTTGCACGGAGTCCCAGAAGCGTGCTCATGTGGAGCTGAAAATGTCTTTTGCTGACACCGTTAGGGTGTGATTTGTTCAACCAAAAGAGCTTTGCCAGCAAAAGCCCTTGTGCAGCCATCATTAGACCAGCATGAGGGTGCTTTCACTGCTGGAGAGGGGACCCTGTGGGAGCTGTACTGATATGAGCACTTCTTTCAATAGAGCTGTGTCCACGTCAGACAGTTTTGCAAGTCCTGATGATGGTATGACCGTGCTGGTGAAACCTTCCTCAGCCAGGTCTGCACAGTCGAGTTTTGCTGGTATCCCTGTGCAGTTAGAAGCCTGAAAGAAGCAGTCGCCTCCCCATCATGTCTATCCCAGCAGCCCTCTCACAATCCTTGGGCATACACAAGGTCTACATGCAAAAGCATTGTCTTGCAGGCATCACTTATGTCATTTGGGGGGTAGGTCAGCTGCTTTGGTGAAAGAGCTCCTTTAGCAGAGATAAGCTGCTTTTCCATGAGGGAGGGGGCTTTCCAATGCAGCTGTGTTACCAAAACCCTTATGTTAGAGACAAGGCGATAGGGTAGACAATGTCCTAGCACAGCGGTCCTCTACCGTTTCAGACTCGAGATGCCTCTGGATAGACTCAAGACACCTCTCAGAAAATGCCAGCTCTTAGTTTTCACTCTTTTTTTTTGACTACAGAAAAATAGTAGAGCAGTTTTTCTGTTGCAAAGAACTATGGATTTCTTTTTGAAATATTGGCATTTATCTTGTGAATCATCATCAGTGCATTGTATGCCACCCTGCAGCACCCTTGAAAGGATCTCAAGGCACCCCAGAGTGGCATGGCACCCTAGTTGAGAATCACTGTCTTAGTAAACGACAATGCAAAGCATAAATACATAAAGGGCGCGTCTATGTGAGATGCTTAATGTGCAGAAGACTCATTCCACTGCACAAAACCTGTGCTAATGCACTAATGTGCAGTAGCTTTAGTCTCATGGGCACTAAAAAAGCATGCATCTGTGCTTCTGTGCAGTAGTGCTGATTATGACGCATTAAGTTAGTATCTGTCATTGCAGGTACAAAAATGTGCTATAATTACAGCGCATTAATGAACGTGTAGATGGGCCCAGAGAGGAGCCAGGAAAGTATGCCGCAGTTGGGAGGCTACGGACATTTCAGAACAAGGGGAATAACGGCTAATGAGAGGGCTGGAGGGGGTGTGACTGCCATCTCCCCCATCACACCTTGCATACTGCTAACACACTGTCCACATATATTAATCTATCAAGATAATAACATGATGGCAGCAGAGGCAGGTCAATGAGTCTTTGTTTGTGCATGTGCCTCTGCTTGCCCAGATCCCACGGGGGGCTTGGTTTATGCTCCAGGTTCTCGAGTGAGGCATTCCTGCAAAACCCACTTCCTCAGCTCAGCTTCCTCTGCTTTAATGAGCCCGTCTTTCATCATCCTGCATCCACTAGGAGGCAAACGCTCTCATTAGTGAGCACCGCTTTCATTGTAGCACAGGACAACACGCCAGGATGCGCAGAGCCTCCCTAATTATTTTGACTGCAGGGCACTGGGGGATACACCAAAGACAGAGCATCGAGGGCTCTGCTCCTGCTTAGATTTACAAGGACGAAAGCAACCCTGACAGCTCTGTCACCTCGGAGGAGGAGATGAGAGCAAAATGCACTGAGTGCCCAAGAGGCACTGATGGGTTAATGCGAGCCATTGGAGGAGACAGGCGCTTCTTTTCTGTTTGATGCTTATTGTGGCTTCCAGTAACCACATCCCATATTATCATTAGATGCTCACAAGGGGCCGATTCTTTATCCCACTGACTTCAGTGGCAAAGTCTGGACACGAGGCTATTGCTGCATCCCATGTTTCCGTCGTCCAGGAGAGGGGGGTTACAACCCCCTCGGCCCTGCCAGCTCTCACGAGTGCATCACAGGACTGGCCAGCCAGCTTTTGAAAGCTCCTGAAACCACGGGTTTCCAGGCAAACCTCCGCTTCTGTTAACCCCAGTAAAAACAGCGGGAAACGGCGCGTTTCCAAGCCCGGTGGCAGAGGAAGGGTGCAAGCGTGCAGCGGAGAGGACTTGGGGGTGGGGGGTGGAGAGGGAGAGGAGAGGACTTGGGGGTGCCTGCAGGGGCGTTGCAAAGAGGACGGAGCTGGACTGTCCGCAGGTGGCAGAGTGAGGAGCAGTGGGCTTGCGCTGCAGAAAGGAAAGTTGAGGTTCGAGATGGGGAAAACCTTTCTCAGGAGGAAGTGCTGGGGCAGGGTGGACCCTGCATCCCCGGACCCGGCTGCACAAAGGCCGGAGGCACAGCCCCGCTGGCCCGCGCCGGGCTGCTTCCGGGGCTGCCTTGGCCCCAGCCCGCGCCGGCACCGAAGGGGTGCGGACCCGCTGGGGGCGGGGCCCGGCTGACAGGTGGCGCATGCGCGCTGGCGCCGCATTGTGCCCGGCCGGCCCAGCCCCGCCGCGCCTCAGTCGGCCGGCGGCCGTTGGCGCGAGCGCATCTGCCGCCGCCGCGGCCTGCGGGCGCGCCCCCCGCCTCCGCCCCCGCCATGGACTGAGGCCGCCCCCGGGCCCGCCGCGCCGCGCCCCCATGGCTCTGGTCACGGTGCAGCGCTCGCCTACCCCCAGCGCCACCTCCAGCCCCTGCGCCTCGGTGAGTCCCCCCGCCGCCGCCGCGCGGACCGCGCCACATCGGGTCCGGCCGCGCGCTCTGCGCACGCGCGCTCCTCTCCTCGCCTCTTCCCCCCGCTCCCCTCCCCTCCCCTCCCCTCGCCTCGCCGGGCCTGACAGCTGAGTCCCAGCAGCCGGCCTGGCCGCCCTGCTGCTGCCGCCGCCTGCCCTGCCCTGCGCCTCCTTGCAGCTCTGTGCCTCCTCGGGGGGCAGCTTGTAGCCCCCCCTCCTGCCCTGCACCGTGCAGCGTGGGCCCGGGGGTCCCTGTGCAGGGCAGATCGGGCCCGGAGGGTCCTTGTGCTGTGTGCAACAGGCCCAGACGGTCGCTGTGCAGTGGGAACTGTGCCCGGAGGGTTCCCCGTGGGGTGCAGTTCAGGCCCGGAGGGTCCCTGTGCCATGCATTGGGGTCTCCCCTCTTTGTGGCTCTGCTGCAAAGGGAGAGATGCGGATGGAGCAAGAATTTCTCACCAGGAGGGTAGTAAAGCACTGGGACAGGCTACCCAGAGAGGTGGTGGCATCTCCATCCTTGGACCCAGCTAGACAGCCTTGGCTGGGGCTGGTCCGGCTTAGAGCAGGGGGTTGGAGCAGAGGTGACCTCCCGAGGTCCCTTCCAGCCCTCCTTGTCCGTGAGTCCATGAGGGCTTGTCCCCTGCTGCGTCTCCAGAGTCTGCTGGGGTTTCCGCGCCCTGGGTCATGGGGCAGGTAGTCAGGGCAGCTCAGTTCCAAATCGGCTGCATTATTCTTTTAGGTTAGAAAGAATATTTCCACCCCAAAACAGATCTGTGTTGTCATCAAGTCCCAGTGGAAACCCTACCTGCCCCCCCTTATTGGGTTTAAATGCTACTCTGCAGCTTTTGTCACCCCTGTTCAGTTCAGGATGCAAAGGACTTGCTTGAGAGGTGGAAAGAAAGGCAAGCTCCTTGTCTGGGGAAAGAGCAATGCAGAAAGGACCTGCAGAAACGTATGGGAGTTGTATATATGCATAGAGAGAGAAGTGGGGCTGGAAGGGACCTCAGGAGGTCATCTAGTCCATCCCCCTGCCCGAAGCAGGAAAGGTATTGTGTTCCATACGGGATTTTTTTCTGCAGGTAAGGAACTTGTGTTTTGAAAGCAATTCAGATGGACGGAAACCTCTGGGCATCTCCAGTGCATGAGCTTCCCCCTAGGAAATTCAGGAGCTTTTTTTTCCTTCTGTTGCATATAATCTTCAAAAGGCCCTGTCAAGCTGAGGCAGTTATTGAAATGGGAGACTTTCCGCTTCTCAGTGAAACAGGCAGTAAAAGCCTTCATCAGAAAGAGATAAGAAATAAACCTAACCTAAATCAGGAAGTCAGGCGGCTGCACAAGAGGCGACTCATGTTTTAAGAACCACAGTTTTTAACAAGGAACCTCAAGGGTACGATGGCTTTATATTGTCAATCATGAATTTTAGGCACCTAGATTACTACTTATCACTAATGTAATTTATTACTGGCATTTAGTGGAGGACGGGTGTGAAAATGCAAGAGTTGCTTTCCCGTTATATATATTCCAGTTCCGGTTAGCTTGGCTCTGAAATTCGTATGTATTATCTATCATGCACATGTTATGGCTGGGTTGCAGATGCTTCAAGGGAAAGTTGAAATCCTCTTTTCTCTCCATTGGAATAAAAACATGTCTAGAAGTATTTTTGCTGGGTCAGATGCATGTTTTTTAATCTACCTGACAAACGGCAATTGGGAGATGAGGTTACTTGCGCCTTTGCTTTTCCTCCTGTGTTTATTTTCGGTATATTTGTTTAGCTAGTAACTAATGTCACAAGTGTTATTTTCCAGTAAATATTGATGTGCTCTGTTACTTCAGATGTGGCTTTCACAATAGTGCATGGGAAAAGTCAAAGCACTCGGATGCTTTGAACTTCCTCCACGAGTAAAATATCTTAAAATAGTTAGCCTTAATGCCTCTTCAGGGTTCAGAGTCGTCTTGGCACTGACTGTCCTTTTTTATTTTCTCTTTTCTTGTTCTCTGCTTTCCCAGGTTGCTGTCTAGACTCAAATAGGTTCTGCCTTTGAGATTTTTCTTGATGAGCAATGAATTGCACTCTGTAAGGCCCTCCCCATCTTGTGCAGCTAACCAGGTTGTTTCCCTGCTAGGTTACCACGCATGGTTCTTTTGATTGGAATCACTTTGAATAATTAGGAAAACGTGTCTCAAGTTGTAGTAAAAAGGAATATGCAGCCTGTCCTGACTCTGAACTGTGTGAGTCTTAAAATACTCCCTCCACTTTTTCAGAGCTTGATAAGCAGAGGCTGCAGGCTTTAGTGTATTTAGCAGTATTATCTCTCTCTCCTCTGTCTAATAACATTGAGATGTAATCTGCTGTACTAGTTGCCTTAAATCCTTTGGTGCTTTCCACAAGAGCAAGTGTGTGGGCTCTGGTGTCCTGACTGCTTCAGCTCCGGTAATTACTTTCTGTCTATCTCAAGCTTGCCTTGCCGTCCCAAGTGGAAGTGGCATTCATCGCTTGCTGTTCGAAGCCCTTATGGGGTTTACACACTCTTCAAGCAGTGTCTGCGTTTCCTGTTTATACTAACTTGAAAGTAAAGTTCTCGAAGGCCCTTGAGGATGAAGGGTGCTTGGAAAGACATGTGCGCTCACAGGTCTGCTGCTTAGGTTTCATCAGTTATAAACAAAGCGAAGCATTTCAGGATGAGAGTCTTACTGCCAAGCCAAAACAGTCCTTAGGGTTACCCTGTCTTACCCTATGCTCTACAGTTGTTCCTAAGCTATGTTTTAGAGGCTCTTTTGCTACGCTGTCAGATAACCAGCCTTGGTTGTGTATGCAGCTTTTTGTTTGAATGCCACTGACCTTTGCCATGTACCCGTGTCGTGGAAATCCTCGTGACAGTCCTGATCCACTATTGACAGACTGGGCCCTGGAAGCTGCCTGAACGGAGCTGTTTTGGCAGTAGGGCTCTGCACGGGTATGGGAGTCTGCTTGCTTGCAATACCAGGATCAAACTCGATTAAAAAATTTCTGCCCAGGAAGATGTTGTGTCAAACCCTGCAGTACTCCTGGTGTGCTCTGTTTTTCCATTAAATAAGACCAGGGGTTGTAATGCACCAATCTGAAGTTGACAGTGACTCTTTTTTTTCCTCCTATATAGATGTTTTTTCCCTTGTGTGGACACCAGCATATTGCCTCAATTGCCCGGGTTGATTTTGCTGGTGAATACGTGGGTTGGGGCAAGTTCACGTGGATAGAATAGCGCCTCCCCCCCCCGGGACTGCCAGGGTCTGACATGCATCTTGAAGTTTTCTTTCGTTGCTTAGTTGAGTGATCCTCAGGAGATTGCCATTCTTCCAACTCTGGCTGGCAGCAAGGGGAAATCACGCTTAGTTGTACACGCTTCAACAGGGCATGGTACTGAGCAGCTAATTTAGGTTTCTGGTCAGTGGAGGACCCTGAGGACAGAATCCCTTATAACTTACAAGGTGCTATTACAAAGGCAGGCCCCCTAGGCGCGGAGCAAAGATGATGTCCTTGAACACAGTGGATTTCTGCCCTGTGTGCATCCTACAAAAGGGTCTAATTGGCCTTTATGGATCCAGGGGAATAGCTGATCCAAATCACTCTGAAATTGGATGGATTTATTTATAGGCATTGTCCTCATTGCCATGGCACATCTTGCAAGCTTTCCTCTCATGGAAGGTGTATTTCATGCCGAGCTATCTGATTAGATCTTACAGATACAGGCCCTACTAGATGGTCACCCAGCCACTTACTAGCAATGTTCCTTTTAATGTCTGTGCAAATCTCTGATAGCAGTTTGTTTGCCCTTTGGCTATGCAGATGCCCTTCAAAAGGAAGACAGCATAAATTTCCAGTTTGTTTTCTGGAAACCTTACAGAAAAGGGGGTTTAGACAAGACAATAGTTCATCTGAGGCATGAAAGCTGTATGTTTTTGGTCTTTGTTTGCTGCAGGATCTCTGGCAGAAGATCACATGAAACAGATCCCCATGTGCTTGGGGAGGGAGGGTGGAGATTCCTAGCCGTGGGGCAGGCTGGCTCTCTCCCACTCTAAACAGCTACTTCAGTCTGTATGTGTATGAGGAACTATTTTTAAAGTCCTTGCCTTTGAGGTTTCCTTGGTTATAACCTCCTTTCAGGAATGGGAACAGTGGAGCCAGCACAGATGAAACACTGTCCTCTGTAAAGCCTAGAGACATCTGGGGCCAGGTCTCTACCGGGAAAGACCGGAGGGTCAAAGAGTATTGGATTCCTTCTGCCTCCCATTGCAAATATGGGTTGGATAGGGGTCTTGGGAGCTCTGCCTTGCAAAGTTTCCCAGCAGCCTCATTTCAAGGGGACATTTTGCCAAACCTGTGCCTCTTGGGTCCTTGCTGGCGGCTCCAGGAGGGCTCACAGAAACCTGCTGCATGAATTTGGACAGCAGCAAGAAAAAAAGTGCTGCCAAGTTCTGCTTTGCTGTGTGTTACCCACAAGCTGGCCCTTAGCTAGACGTCTTGCACTTTCTTGAGGTCAAGTTAACCAGGGCATAATGAAGATCTGAGCTGGAAGACTCTTCCAGGACCAGTGAAAGATGGTGTGAGTTCTTGCAGCTTTGACTGGCTCATCCCCCACTTTGGCTAGTGGAGACAAAGAGATCTCTGGACTATTTCTGTGTGTCTGGTTCTAGCCTACCATTTTTCCTCTACTGAGGGCAGCAGGGAATCCTCTCATCTCTTTGGAAATTGTGTTAATAGCTCAACATGTGGTTGACCAGGCTTTTGGCGACAGAACTAAAGTGGTAGTGGATAGGGGACGGTCTCGGGTTGTGCCAAAGCACAGCTCCCTTTCATCTGGGATGTCTTTGCCCAGCAGATGTTTGCTATGGACCTTTGCTGACAGGTGAGCATTACACTGAAAAGTCTCTGAACAGGTATCCAAAGCTTGCTGCTGCTTAACAAGTCACGCAGAAAATAATCACATCTACTGTTGAATCAGGCTGGAAGTCCTCTTTGTTTAACACCTCCCTGCTGGAAGCCCTGAGTTCTTTGCTGCCAGGTACAAACATGCTATAGAGCAAGGATCAGTGCACACAGGTATTTTGGACACGCTTGTACCTGTAGTGCCTAGGTCCTCTTACTAAATTAGGAGTTGGCATCCTTTTAGCCTAGAGAAAGGGCCAAGCTGGCCTCCCTTTACCACTGTATGCTGTCTATGGCACTTGTTTCAGAAGCAGTGTCAGGCTCCCATGCACTTGCTGGTATTGCTTTAAGGGCCTATGGACAAGGGATTCTTGCACCAGGCTTCAGAAGTGCCAAGACGTGGGTTTGCCCTGGTCTCTTGTATCTTATGAGTCAACCCCAGTTGGTTTTCTTTGTACTGTCCCCTTCAGTGTGACAGCTGATTGGAAGGTTTGGTCCCAGGAATAGAAATGGGGAAAGGAAAAGTCTGGCTGACTAGATTAAAATCTGCTTTGACCAATTCAGTGCCCGGGTAGCGCTCCACTCAGGACAGCCGTGTCCCTTCTGCTGCTGCCCTCTCGGCGTGCAGTCACTTAAAAGGCATATGGAAAAACTTGCTGGTGTCAAGCAAAACGGATGGCTGGGCTGCCTGCTTTTGAGCTGATAGCTGGCTGCTAAATGTGAAACAGGGCTGGTGCCTGGGATTGCCTGGAGGCTGGCAAAGTACGGCAGCAACAACTTGTGCTGAGGTCTGGGGAAGAAGCAACGGGAAAACAAGTCGTTCTAAACCAGAAGCCCACTGACGACAGGCGCCTGCTCCAGACTGCTCTGCACGGGGCAGTGGGGAATCGGAACGGCGCCCTTAGTCAAAAGCTGAGTGTGGGATCCCCATCAACATGATGTGACCAGAGGAGAGCGTCTCCGATTAGCACGGGAACCATTGCTGTAGAAGTGGGTCTGCTCCCCGGAGAAGATGTAGCTGCTTGGAGGACAGCTCTCCAGAGGTAATGCTAGAACTCGGACATCTTGCTGAAAGTACATCTGTCCTTTGCACAGTCATTAAATGTGTCATATCTTGGCTTCGCTTCCTTGAGAAACAAGGAAACTGGGCCTGTAACCTGGCCCTCGCTCCTGCTGTTTCATGCATGCTCTCCAGTAACATCGTCTTGTTTTTCTGGGAGTCGGGAAGGCAACCACCCCCAGCAAGAGCGGAGATGCTGCTTTCCTTGTTTGTAGCACGCACCATTTCAAATACCCCTCTCGCCCCCTACAGATAAATGAAGCCCAGAGCTGCTGGCTTTCCCTCTTGCTCGGTGAAGACCAGCGGGAGAGGTCAGCAGAGTCCTGCAAGTCAGTGTGGACTTTGGCATGTCACGTCCCAAAGGTCCTCACGGGCAGGACGTGCCGGGTTGTCTTCCTGTGGTTTGCGGGAAGGTACATAGAGAGCACCTCTGCACTGGGATGCCTTCATTAGTGCTAGCGGGGACTTCAGCAGCCTTAATGTACTTGTTATGCCAACACTAATTGAGCACCAAGGAAATGAAGCAAAGCTGGAAGAATGGGTTAAAAAGCAGGTTTGAGATCAATCCTTTTCATGTTATGTAAAACCCACAGGGCAGGGAGGCCTCTACCCTCTCTTAACTCTGCTGCTGTGCGACAGAAGGAAGGGCAAAGGGGGTTGTCTGTCATCTTTGATGTACCAATCTGATGTGATGCTGCTCTTCATCTTGGCTACCTCAGTGAAGCTGCTAGGTGACCAAAGATCAAAGTTTCGC
The DNA here is from genome assembly GCF_052110815.1 of Crocodylus siamensis. Classification (NCBI taxonomy): domain Eukaryota; kingdom Metazoa; phylum Chordata; order Crocodylia; family Crocodylidae; genus Crocodylus; species Crocodylus siamensis. The sequence goes on from NC_143407.1 coordinate 37,084,963, forward strand.
CGTAGCGTCTTAGAGATCCTTGTCAGCAAAAGAACGCCTGGCCGTATAATGAAACGGCGACTGTGGAGCCTCGAGTGCCCTTATTAGAGGAAGCACATTTGGAGCCAAATAGAACAGGAGAGGAGGACAAATGCCAAGCAAACTGGAGCTTGCAGAAAAGTCCTTCAGGCTTGCAGAAGAGAGCGTATACCTAGCAAAGGCATCTGAATGCTCGTGGGGGAAAAAACCCTGAGAAGGCAAAATCTTTGAAGGTGAGAGGAGATTTGGGTTTACCCAGCCCGCGCCCACAGGCTTAGGATGTGCAGGCTGGAACTGTTACGTCTGGCAGCTGCCAGCGCACAGCATCCTGGCCAACCTCAATGGGGATGTACAATAGCTCCTTTTCACCGTGTGAGGATCCCAGCTCTGGGGCCAGATGAGAGCCAGCAGAAATGGGCAGCTTTCTCGTTAAATATGTATTTTCCATTATGTTCCTGGTTCTTCTCGCCCCTGGTGGCCACAGCTCAGGTGGTACAAGCAAGCTTCGTAACCAAGCATTTGTTTTTAAGGGAAGTGAGTGTTTAGCTGAAGGGAATTTCTTCATTTCAAACTTACTGTAGATTTTGATCTGGCCTGGGATGGGGAGGACACAGCTGGTGTGTCTGGACCGGGCCTGCGCTTGCTTCGAGGTTTTCCGGACTAATGCACTGCCGCATCCTGGCTGGCTGCGCCCGTGGCTGGAAGTACAGTGCTCCTTGGTGGCGCTCACATTGCACAGAAAGCCTGGGCACACTACGAGAGATGGGAAGCAGGAAGGGAGAAAAGCAGAGAGGGTAGCTACTGTACCACAAGAAGCCCTCTACTCGGAGTATTTCTCTCTGCGCAACAGTTGTTTTGTCTCAGGTAGTAAAATCCAGCCAACAAAGCACATGGTAGATGAGCAGGCTCTGGGGCAGTCGTTCAGAAAACCTGTGACCTCTCTGCATCCCTTGGTGTTTCCCTGCTGCCAGGGCAAGAGGGGAGATGGGTTTTCATACCTGTTCCATGTTTTACTCCAGGGCTGCTAAAAAGGTGCCGCTTGCAAAGGTTGCTGGGATCTAGTTGGCAGCTACACAGTTAATGGATCACTTACCCTTTTCAGGTAAAAGCACTTGGAAATGACAAGCTTGGGCCCGTTAGAAACTCACCAAACAGAAGTGACTGGTTCTGCTGCCCGACTGCTGCACGTAGGTTGTGTGTGCACGGAGAAACCCTTGCTAAGGAATGCAGACTGCCCGTGTTATGGAAAACCTCTCCCTGCCTGGTGCACTTGAGCCCTTATCTGCCTGCTGTTGATCCTTGCTGCTTAAGTAATGAAAGGAGGTCGAAAGGTATGAGATAGCAGGTGGATATCTGCAGCTGTCTTCCAGAGTCAGCAAAGAGTCTAGGCGGCCTGCATGAAAAAGGAGTCTGCTGTTTACAGGGGAGAGGGAAATGTGGTGCCTTTGCCCTGTGACTGCAGGAGGAAAGGCCTCTGGAGCCTGCCAGAGTGGGCTTTTTTTAAGTCGGTCACATCACATCTTCAGCTGCAGCAGTTGCCTGCCTTGGGAACTAACACAAAATAGCCCTTGGGCAGCTGAGCCCGATCATAGCTGCATCGTGATCGCAGCCAAAGGGGCCTCTCTCTGCAGTCACAGCAGGCCACGTCCTCCCCATGCTGCAGGGCATCCTTTCCCCTCTCCGTCTCCCATGTGCCGTCCAGAGCAGAACGCCGTGCTTGGGAAACGCTGCGGGTTGGAGACTGGAGCCCTGCTCCAGGAAACTCATGCAATGCGGGGCCCTGGTGAAAGCTGCTCTGGCCTGAAGAGCCTTCAAGCCTTGTGCCAACAGAGGTAGGGACGTGACGTTTGGTCCCTGGGGCTTGGTTTCCTGCTTGCAGGGATTGTGCTTCCATCACTTGCCTGCTTGACCCGTGTCCTATCGTGGCCTCGGGTCACTCAGACCAGTGCATTCGGGTCAAAAGGTTTTGTCTCCCACCGTGAGTCCCCTGTGGTATTCCTCTCTCTTCCCTCTTCAGTGCCAGCAGTAGCAAAGACATAGAGAGGCACCCAACAGCGGGGCTCTTGTGCTAGCCAGGAAACAAAGGTCCCTTTGCTTCAGCTGAGTGGGGCCTTCCTCTCCAGCCTCTCCCTTCAGGGTGCAGGTGGCAGCAGGGCTCAAGGTACACTTGCTCAGGCTTTTTAAATGAAGTGGGTTGTAGCAAACTGCCTACACGAAGCCTTTTGCAATAGTTCGGTAGCTGCAGCGCGTGGGCTACTGCTGGAGCTCGCTTAAGCGTCTGCAGTGACAAGCGTGTGTTGATCACCTTCTGCAAAAAGCTAGCTGCTCCGAACTTGTCATACCTCGGCTCGCGTCAGGGCCGCTGGTCTCCTCTCGCTGCTTCAAAGTGACTCACGCTGTTAAACAGACTGCTGCTTCTCCGGAGACGCACCCTTGTTGTACATGCCAGTGCTTCTGAAATCTCCTCGGTGAACTCCTTTGGCCTCTGCTGAGCAGCATGTCCCCAGCCTTGGCAGGGGCCAAGTTGTCTCGCAGACTCTTGCTGCTGCCGTAAGCCCTTCTCCCAAGCTGCAGCAAGCTCAAGGCATCAGTGAGCCAGTTGCTATGGAGTGGAAATGGAAACGGCCGCCTCGCCGGGGTTTGTGCTGCGACAAAGGGAGCGCAAGGTGCGGTGACTCAGGCTCTGATACTGAACGCTTCTAGGGGCCTGGATTTTCTAACATATGTTCAAATCAACACAAGCGACTTCTTTCTCCTGCTGAGATGCTTCAGTCTACCTAAAATGAAGCGTAAGTGCACTGTCCCCACACAAAACACGTGTGCCATGACCGCACAACTCTACGAAGGGCTGAGCGCCGGTTTTTACCAACTGGGTTGTCTTCCCGACATGCCCTGTGCAGGCAAGTAGCTGCGTGCGCTCCTCTCTGGATCCAGGCGGCCTTCCCTGGGGTGAGATCAGGCCGTTGTCAGCCTGTGTGTAAGTTGAAAAGTTTTGCTTTTTACCTCCTGCCAGACACGGAATAGGCAGGTAGACTCATGGCACTCTGACTCACGCTGTTGAGCGTGAAGGCCGGGTGGGGTGATGTTACGTGAATGCTGGCGTCCCCGCTTGTTTCCTCCTTTTGCTTGTAGCACTTCATTCAAACGGAAGCAGGGACAGCTGGGAATGTGAGAGGAACTTCTTCCCGCCTCCCTCCCAGTGACTGGGGTTTTAGGCAGATTAACTTTCTACAAGGAAAAGCTGGATTGCTTTGCAAGCAGCTTCCATGGTGTGGGCAGGTCCCTTGGTTTGCCAAACCTCATGCATGGCTTTAAAGGACAGCTTTAAAAAGAGAGAGAAGCCCACTTGGGTAAAATGCAGTTAACCGTCTAAGGGGTGTTATTGCACAAGTGGTTTTGTTGTTTGCACATCAAAGAAAAAGAAACCCGAGAGTCATGATGGGAAGAATTGGTTTGAAGGGGGCACTTTGAGGAAGGTAGAATAAATGGTCACCGTTTCTCTGGGCCCTCTGCCATCCAGGAGAGTGGAGAGATGATCTGGTGCAGGGCCAGGTGGGAGAGATTGGAAAGACAGGTGGATGGGAGCCCATCTACCTAAAAGCCATTCGGGAAGTTGTGGGGGGGTTCAGGTGACCCAGGCAATCCTGGAGCATTTCCAGAGCTGAGCAGGGATGTAGTCCTGTCCATGGCTGGAGCACTCGTCTTTCTGCTTTCCCTTAAGAGGTCCTTTCCCAGAAGTGAAACTTCCCAGAGTTTCCGTGACAAGTGACTCCGACGTGAGTAAGCCTCTGGTGGGCAAACTCTAATTGTGGAGGTGCTGGAGCATTGGTGAGGGAAGACTCGGGGTGAGATATTATAGGCCAGTGCAGTGCTGAACACTCGGCCTTCAGAAGCAAAACCAAGAGCAGTGAGGTCAGATACGTGCAACATTTGCTTTTTTAGCCGGCAGATCTTGGCACGCTGTCATTGCTCTAGGTTAGGCTCTCTTGTGATGGCAAGAGACAAGCCTCAGCTCAGTGAAAGACTTCTGAGCAGTCTTTGTAGTGAACATCCCAATTTGGGGGGCTGACATTGAACCCTTTTCAGTACTTTGATTGGAGTCCTGTAACATTGCAGGGGCCCTGGCAGCCCGACGGCACGTGGTTGGCCTCTTTCTGCTCGAAATTAAACCGAGCACAGCTTCACATGTGACTTTTGGTGAGTTGATGAAGCCGTTGTTCCTTTTCTTCGAGATCCTTATGTAACAGGTAGGCAGCTGTGTTCTCAGCAGCTTCCCCCGTTTGTGTGCATGTCAGTCGGGTTACGCTGGGGGGGCGGAAGCATGTGGTTTCTGAAACACTGAGTGAAACCAATGGTGCTGTCTGGCTCTTGTGACAGATCTGTCGCCTTCCTGGTCGTCTGGTCAGGACGTAATTAATAAAATGCAGAAGACTCGCCTGTTGGATTTCCCCAGCATGAAATGCACTCTCAACCAGCCTGCCTGTGCCACAGGCCGAATAGGTTTTGGTTCACACTGGGAACGTCTACACATGTGCATTTACTGCGCCGTAACCAAAATTACTGTGCAGCACGGGCTCACATCTACATGTGCACGCCCGTACCGTGCAGTAAATATGTTGACTTAGACCGACTTGAGCATAACATCGATGCCTGCATCATGCAGGTGTCTAATTTACGCCTGATTAGTTACTGCACAGCAATGTACATATAGACGCCTTGCTGCACAGTAACACTGTACGTGTGTGTGGACTGACTGGAGGCTAACTTTAGTCCCAGGTCAGTTCACACACAGCATTAATGTGCTTTAGCACCTGCACGTGTAGACGCCAGCCTGTTCCCACTTACTGTGCAGTAAATATAAGCCGGCGTGAGTGCATGCGTAGACACGCCACTTTGTCGAAAGGACTGCAGCAGTTGCACCCAGAAATCAAAGGGGAACTGGCCTCTGCCATTAGAGTGCTTGCTCTGGCTCTTCTCCAGCTGGTAAGTGAGTGGTGGCCAGGCCCTGTTGTTGGGTAGAGAGAGCTTTGCACAAAAGAGCAGGCAGTGGAAAAATCCTTGGCCGCTGGAATTTTCGGCGTGGCTTAAATGGAGGCGGCTTGGTGTCGATGAGAATTAACCTGTGACACTGAATCTGCTTGCCTGCTGGCTGGCAGGTTTCTAATTTCAGCTCTTTGCTTCGTGGGAAGGAGCGTTGGTGTCTCCACCGCGTACCGCACTCTCCCGCGAGCTGCAGTCGTGGTTTCTGAGGCTGGACATTTCCTTCCACGCACAGAAATAGGGGGCCGGGCTTTACAAAGCGTTGTTTGGACTTGCAGCTGCAGATGGCTCAGGTGACAGGCAGCAACTGCTGAGCAGCAAGCGTTGGCTCCTGCGTGCCTGCCCGCTTGTTCCGAACGAGGGAGCCTCGGTGCACGGATGGAAAGCCAGGGGCTTCCTCCCCTCCGTGGGAGATGAGCCAGCCTTCTGCGTGTTCCCCGCAGGGCCAATCTTGCAAAATGCATTTGGGTGTCATAGCTCTGCCCTACTCCAGGAGGATGCCAGCGTCACTTGATATTCGGTACGCCACATTGCCTTCTGATGCCGCATCCTGCCACTACCAAGCATGTATAAGTTTGCGTATAGTGACAGTACCGCCCCCCGCCAGGAGCCCAAAGCCACCTATTTCAAGAGACACCTGCTCAGCACCTTGTTTTCCCAGTGAAATGGCTCGTCTGTACTGGCAGACGCCGTTGGGAGCTCCCCGGTGCACCTCCGCTCTACAGGCAGGGCTTTCCTTCGCCAGCGAAGTGTCAGAAGGCTGGACCCGTCTTTGCTGGTGACTCTTCCATTGCTGTCTCGCATCGATCCTCATTGCACCGTGTGGTTGAGTCTGGCTCTTGCTGTCCGGAGTGGGGGTTGGGGTCGCTGATTCTGTAGGGTGGACCCCCACCTCTGTTAAATAAATGTCCAGTCCTCTTAGCCACTGCTCCCAGGAACTCCCCTGGGAAGCTGTTCTTGGTGATGAAAACAGTATTACACCTTTTCAAGACTCTCTTGCCTCTGGGCATTGCACTAATGACTGATCCTGGAGCACCTGCAGCTGAAACCCTCATTACCATCTCTGGCGCGCTCTGCCTCTGCTGGCAGAATTTTTTCTCTTTTCTTCATCAAATAGGGCTTTAAAACAAATAGAGCTACTTTTGTTCACTTAACACTTGGGTCTTTCTGGGTTTCATCCATCTGCGTAGCTGCTGTGGAAAATGTGTTGAGTTTTACTTGCCGAGGCCCTGGCTCTGGCTCTCAAAATCACTCGGTAAGCGTGAAAGGAGATCCAGGGAGCTGAGAAGAGGGTAGGGCCCGGAGATAAATGTCTCCAAAAGCCGACAGTTGAGGAGGTCTTTAATTTGGATATTGTACTACAATCCCAGCTTCGCTGGATCATGTGGCTTAATCACATCTGTCTGCTGTACGTGCTGGTCTGATGCCAGGCTGTCATAGATTTGAAACATTACAACAGCATCTGATTTATGCTTGGTTTTAGGAATGTGGTTAAAGATGCATGAGCTAAAATAGCAAAGCTCGGAGCAGTCAATGGCTAAATGTGGGTTTATGTTAATTAATGGCTGTGCTACTTGACTCACTCAACTTCTAAACCGTTTGTCATTTAACGTCTGATGGAAGCTCGCTCTGGCTCCATGCCCCGTAAATAACTCCAGGGCTCGTGTTGATTCTTTTTGGGGGGTTTTGGCAAGGGGCAGTTTTGATCGGGCTTAGCTCAAATGGGACGGCGAGGCTGGTCTCGGCGTGATTGGCATTCCTTATAGGCAGTTAGGGAACAGTTTGGGTTATCAGATGTGTAACGCTTTTCTGGTTTTTCTTTGCCAGTGTTGTTTATAGCCATAACATTGCAAGCTCACTTGGAAATTAAAGTTACACGCCACTGAAAACCACATCTGAGTTGCTGCCTAGGAGCCGGGCTTGTCAAGCTGCCACCCAGGATACCTGCTGTAAGGGCGCTCTGTGCAGAAACGAGGAGCATGTCCTTTCGGACCTCCCCTCGGAAGGAAATCTGTTGATTGATTTGAGCTGTGATCTGGTTTGGAGGCCAGTGGGCAAACATCCGTCACCCTGTCTGGTTCTTCCAGGCTCTCCCATGCGAACGAGTCAGGGTCACGTCAGGACAGCACAGGCCGTCCTGGAGATCAGTCAGCCGCTGCAAGCCCGAGTCGTTCATGAAAGCTGCAGATAGGAATTACCTGAGCCTCGGATGGCTCCGCTTGGAAAACATACAGCGACTAGCCTCTGGCTACGGCAGCATCTCGGCAGTGAAAGTTGACCTGTAGGGCTTATCCTGGGCCCAGAAAGGAATGCTTACCCTGGTGCACGCGCATGTCAAAGGGCTTGTCAGAGTAATGCTTGGATGCAAGCCTTGCATTGAAGCAGATCAGCTTCCCCAGGCACGTTGGGAAAGAACCGTACTCGGGGAACATGAGCTGTATGAGACTCTCTTCAGAAATGTGCGTTGAAATGCAGAGGCAGTCTACAGGAACTCATGGCCTGTGCATTTGGGGAAGCGGGTATGCTGCAGGAGGAGGCTCGGCTCCCGTTTGCATCTGGCTGAATGCACAGATCACCCTGTGTAAAGCCCAGTGAACATGCTGGGGTGCTAATTTAGTCTAAATTTAATAAATGCTGGGGCATCTGGTGTAAAACACTCAGCATGTCTATAAGACAGTGAGGTATGGCACAGCAACTCAGTGCTGTTTGTATGAGGGTAGCCCACAGAGGCCCTGCTAGGGGCTCCTGCTGTGCTAGGAGCTGTGCGTACACCGGGCAAGAGGGAGAGGAAGTGACTTGCCTGAGATGATGCAGCAAGGCAGTTGCAGAGCAGGGAATAACACTAACCCCCTGACTCCTGGGCCAGTGCCCTGTCCACTAGACCGCACTGCCTCTCCTTTTAAGCAGAGCAGCCAAGTCATTCTGGGGAGCCTGAACCAGGCAGCTGGAGCTGCGGGCTCCCAGTGCCAAACCACGTGCTTTTTTTTACTCCCGTTACACTAGATGTTAGGGGAGATCCTGTGACCTTTGAGTTATCTCCTCTGTTGCCCTGGGTTCAGGCTGAGGTGAGAAACCTAGGCAGTTGTTTCATCCCGCTCTTCGTCTGGCATCTCACTCACCCCGGGGTGTCGCATAGCTGCACCCGGGGGACTTGAAGACAAGCCTCCAAGTCTTTTGGTGCAGGAGCATGCTGTTCAGGGGTGCCTTGTCTGCATGGAAAATGGTGAACCTCCTCTAACTTTCAGTCCTCCCCAATCTCCTATTACTTGGCTGCTTTTCCTTTGCTTATAACACTGAAAACACACCAGGGCAGTGCAGGGAGACGTGGTGCTGCCAGCTGCCCCGTTCAGTTCCCGCAGCAGCTCTTCCCCCAGGTGCAGCTGCCTGGTTGCAGCCCTGCCGGCCTCGTAACGTGAACTTGCTCGAGAATGTCGTATAGCTGATGCAGCAGGCGGACGGCAGCCCGCTCGGAGGTGGTGCGTGGTGGGGTGAGTAGTTCTCCGTCACGAGCAGCCTGCAAACTCCTCGATAAGCAGAACAGGCTGGGGTTGGGACTTGCCCAGTTCGAAAGGCAGAGCTGTAGCGTCTGCACGGCTTTCGTTCGGTAAGAGATGGGAAAGGGGAAGCCGTGCGCGGGCATCTTTAATCTGTGGTGCTTTTGGCTCCTGTGGAACACGCTTCGTTTTTAAGGGAGCACTGAACCGCAAAAGCATTACAAATATTAATGTGGGCTCTAAGCATCTTATTTAAAAAAGCTTTTATTCATCGGTTCACTGTATTTATTAACCTGACAAATTAATAGCAAACCCTCTTCTGCTCCCAGTGCATGCATGCACCCGATCAGAACTCTACTTGTCACCGGACATAAGAACTTCATTCATCTGCTTTAATGTCATTGATAACGACCTGGCAGTGGCCCAGCTGGGAGCAAGTTGACTACAAAAGGCTGCATTGTAAACCTCTCCGAGAGTACATGCTACATTAAGTCTAAAATAAAAAAAATGTCCGGGCTTGTTTGGGCAGCCTGCAACTGCCAAGTAGTTACAAACCTTTGAAAGGATGATGCTTTGTGGAGGAGCTCTGGCTGAAAATGGGACGATCTGGAATGAAGGATGTATTCTTCTCACTGCGTTGAAGCTTCTTACTTCGACGTACCTGTGGGCCTTTATTGTAACAACGGCATATTTCATTAAAACCAAGCGATGCATGCTGCACGAGGCACCCACCTTTAACGGCATTGCCTCTTGCCATTCGAGCAGAAGGTTTGGGACGAAAATTGCAGGTTCTCGTTTGCAACTGTATTTTCACAGTTTAGGGTTAAGATGGGTGTCTAGAGATCCAGTGATACTGGTGAAGTAGCTTAGGCTGCTCAGCCTTTGAGTCGAGCACAGGGCAGTTCCCTGTCTCCTGCTACAGCTGGCAGACAGAAGCATATACGCAACCTTGAGCTGTTGGCCCGTCCAGTTTCTTTGAACGTCACCATCCCCTCGTGGAAGTTATGCACTGTAGGTCCAACTTCAGCATATGCATCGCACAACGGTTCCTGTCTGCTGGAATTTGGGGTGGACTTTAGCAGGGAAAATTGGCAAACTTGGTGGTGGTAACTGAGCGTGAATGCTTGCCACTGAACCTTGGTAGGATGTTGCTGTTAGACCCTTTACAGTCGAGGGGAAATAAAACTGGCAACCAAAATCCTCTGGAGAGTGATTTTAACCGCAAGGTTGGCTATTGTGGCGATACAGAGTTATGCTGCTTTAAGTGCTTGTGTTCCAGACCTCCCAGACACCCGCTGGGTTGCTAAGTTTTCAATAGCTAATCATTTGCTCCATGCCAGCTACAGGCAACGTATGAACAGGGAAATTCAATTTATAGAAATCAGAACATAAACAGCAAAGCACAGTTGTAACAACCCAATTCCTTGTTAACAGCCCACTCTAATGACTTAAAAGAGCATTTTAAAATGGCCAAACAGCCTCGTGGAAATACCCATCACCGGGTGTACTGGCTGCTGTTATGATACAACAGAAATTCATTAGCTGATTCTGCCCGAACTGTAATCTGCTGCCTTCCCTGCACATGTAGAGAGAATTAAAATGTCCAGCTGCACGCTGATCCCTCCGCACGTGACGCTGACATCAGTCCTAGAAGTAGCTTGTTGAACGGCCTCCAAAAGTGACCTCACGGAGCGATGTCCAGTGCCCCGGCTGAGCAAAATCCTGGGTGGCTCCACTGCTTGGGTGCCTTCCCTTCATTGCTGCCGCACAGGACCCAGCCTGCTCCCAGCCACCGTTGCTCCTTTTTGACCCTGGGGGTTTGCCCAGGTTTTCAGGCTCCTGTTCCACTTCCAGTACCGAGAAGGGAAGGGAAGGGCCTAGGCTTAATGATGGATGCACATCACTGTGTTTTGCAACCTCACAGAAAGCAGGAGGCAGCTGGACTGGTCCAAGTCCATCCCAACCTCTGCCATCAATTTGCGGCAGGACTTGCCAAGCCTTTTTACCTCTCCTGGCCTCTGTTTTGCCATATGTGAAATGGGAATAATTTCACAGCTCAACAGGGATGTGTTCCTTCTGAACTCCTCAGGTGAGGAGCTAAGTCCCTCTAAAGCAGTCCATAAAACAGGCACACTCACATCCACACTAGAATAGCGACCTCCCACAGTATCCTTCCACACAGTAAATTGCTGCCCTGGCCTCCTACTCGTGCATGGGCATGCAGTTGCTGCCACGGCCAGGAGGGCGGGTGTTCAGTGCTGCGCTGCATCTGAGCTATTGAGCTAGGGAGTGTTTTTCCAGGTCTCTCGCTAACACTCCTCTGCCACCGTCCACACCCCGCAATTTCTCTGGGGCTTGGTTTGGTTCAGTAACAGCCCAGGCAGTTAGCAGCATGCTTGGCTGTTCCCAGCACCCTGCCTTGTTTGTTTTTCCAATGCACTTGGGAAGCCGGGACCTGCATCCAGGATGGGCTTTGTGCGGGACCCTGCTGATGCTCAAACACGTCTGCTCTGGAGTAGCATCTACCTTGGATTCAGCAGCAGGCTAAAGAGCCAGCTTCGCCACATGGTGCAATCAGCTGCCTGCCTCCCACGGTGTTACGTGGGTTAGTATGTCCCCGATCCTGTGTCCCGTGCCTTGTGCAGTTTACGCTGCTCTCAAGCGAGAGCAAGACGCTCCCACGTCGGTGCAGTAGCATTTCAGTTGGGTGCCAATAACTATGCCAGGTGCTGGCAACGGAGGCTTGAGCCCTAGGTTCTCAACCCTGCTGTGACTTAAAGAAAGCCAGGCATAGGTTCACTTTTGAAGAGCTGTTGTTTGCAAAGGTGGAAAACAGATGTTCTCATCCAGCTCCTTACCATTGCTAACAGTGCAGTTCACAGCTGGTCTCACCGCCCTGAGACCAGGCATCTCTACGGTTCCTATCCTAACGGCAGTGCTCAGATGGAGGTGAATCCACCCCAGCAGCGCCGTGCAGCTCATACCCATGTCTTGCTTCGGTCTTACGCTGATCATGAAAGCTCTCCAGTTAGACTCGGGAGCTGATAACTACTGCGTTAGGTCCAAAATGCAAATCTGAATAGTGTGGGCATCGCTTTCCCATAGGAGTGTTTTTTTACAGAGCTGACAAAAAACCTCCTGTCCTTGGACAAAAGTCCTCCCAAACCTCCGGTGGGCGAAATGCACTTTCAGAATGACTTCTTTACGGCACAACTGCCTTCTTTCTGAGGTCTTTTATTAGCCTGGAGCATATAGGCTGCAGTGTTCTCCGTTGCCCAGAGATAACGGTTGGTCTCGTGAGCCCCTCGGCAGTGTAGTGGAATGCGGTGGAGCCGGTTGTGGATCTTGGGCCAATGTTCACATGCAAGATTATTGCCTCTATGGAAAAATAAGAAACCCCATTTCTGCTGCTTTAAATTGGGCAGTAGGGAATAACTTCTCTTTCTGTTTGTGAACAGTTCTTGCCACAGTGCTTGGGAAGGGTTTATGCAGGCGCACGCACTGAAAAGACAGCATCGCAAAATCTTCCTTCCAACCGCTGCTCAGCTTTCACTGACTGTAAGCGGTATGGTTACGGATTACCCGTCTACCTAATTAGAGATCCAGCAGCGCAGCTATCCCGTTGACTGTCTGAATCCAACGGTCTGAAATATAAAATGATGAGGGCAATGAAAAAGCAGCGGCAACATGGACTGCTGCCTTGTTTACAGCTGCGCCGGCGTGGAAATGGAGCAGGAAGGGTTGCCAGCTGTGTGGTGGGACCAGCTGCTGGTAAAACAGCCCTCGATTTTTCAAAGCAGATGTTTGGAAATAATCTTGTGGTGTGGTGGTCAGTGGGACAGACTTGCTTTTCTGCAAACTCCTCCTTTACTTGGCAGGCCTCTTTTTTAAGGTATCACAACTGCTTTCTTTATGAGAGGGATTTTTAACACTAGTGTTTTGTATTACTATGGGCGTCTGGAAGCTTAAAATTGCCGTTAGTAAATTGGCCTCTTGTGATGTTGTCATGTGGTTGCGCGTGAGTCTGAAGAATGTGCTGCTCCATGTGCTGCTACCCTCCAGAGCAAACCTGGATATTACCAGCTCCCTTCTTGGGGCTTACGTTTCCCTGCTGTTTTCAAGGCGGGCAGTGAAAAGAGTACAAGCTCCTTAAAAAGAGGACAAGACCCTCAATGGGGCAAAGAGCATGATGGTGTGTGGTAGATGTCCGCTTTGGATCTAGGGGTAGGAGACTTAAAGGAAAACCATTAAATTCGTTGCATGTCACAGATGTAACGTGACTTGAGTCATTAAGTGACTTGTCAGTCTCTAAACCGTCCTTCAACTAGTAACAGTCCTTCCGTTCTTGATGATCATACCAATGGCAGAAAGTCTGGTTTAATTCTTTAAAAACCACCTGCACACTGGCTCTGTGTTGTTTTTAAGAGTAGTGTTGTAGGTGAGAAGCACACCCTCACAGCTTATTTTCATAAACCTTCAGCATCTGGACCTCCTAATAGCATCCTCTTGGGTTTATTTGGGGGTTTATTGAAAATCTGGTTAGTAGCTGGGTTTTTTTCCAATAGGGAGAGACAGTGGGAAACCAGTTCTCATCTCCTAATCCTGGGCACTTTTTTAGATTTGAACCCCATCTGTAAGATACAGTACATATGTAGTTAACAGATCTTGACACCAAGAGTTGATACTGCCTTTCCAAGGAGTTTTTAAGAGCAGATGAATAATAAGCCTCCTCTTGTACTAAAAGTGGAGGCCTGCAGATAGTTTTATTCCCTCCTATGAATAAATAATCTATCATGCTCTTCAGCCATATGGAGGGCTGAGCTTGCTTTGATTCTACCCCTCTGGGTGTATTAAATTGTGTCTATAATCCGTCAAGTTTAAGTACTTATTGACCCATACCATTACTTAGCTTCAGGAATCCTCACTGAGTAGCGGGGCATATATATTAATCACTGCTCATTGGAAGTTGGAGCTTCCAGCTTCCTTGGTCGGACGTTGTCAAGGCCTTTTGGTTTGAAGTTTAGATGGGCTAAAGTAGAAAATGCTGTTGGCAAGCTGGTAGTGCTCTATGTGCAGTATGCAGTATAGCATCCTTACACTTAAAGTACTATATAAACTTGCAAATGCACAATTATTGCCATTTTACAGCTGGGAGGACTGGCACACCAGTAGGCTAAATGACTTCCCTTGGCCGCAGACAGTCGGCGGCAGAGTTGAGACTAGAATCGCTGGATTCCCCAGGACCCCAGAAGTCAGAGAGAGATCCCCATTTCACCCACCAGAAAGCAGATTTTAGCCAGGGAGGGTATTTTAGTATCTTGAGCACGCTGCCTGGAGTTGAAGAAAGGGAACACTTTTTTCACAGCAGCGTCTGAGCTCGTACCAGTCACACCAATTGATTTCTCCTTTTTCATTTCACAGCTGCACGTGCCTGATAAATATTTATGAGAAACAATAACCACAGCTCTTCTCAGTGCTTATGGCAGCAAATTGAATGTGACACAGTACCAAGTTCCTCTCTTTATTTTCTTATGGCTCTAACAGATGGTTATCTGCTTGGCTTGAGTGCAAGACTTTCTTGGTGTGCAACTGGTGTACATGTCAGGAATGATGCTCGCAGCTCATCTGCTCCGTAACCATTTAGCTTCTGGAATTTGCTAGGTGAAACGAATGCCTCTTGCACAGTGTCTCCAGGAGGACTGATCCAGGCAGGTGGTCTGTCTGCATCCGGTTATTATAGTGCCGCAGCCTTTGCGTTGAGCCTGAATTAGCATCGCTGCTCAAATGCTGTCTGCAGAGCGTGAGACTTTTTAGGTTAACCCTGACTGCGGTGGGCAGCAGTCTCCTAGCTATACTCAGTACCACTGTACTTGTTTTAGTACTTGCTTCACAAGGTGTGACTGTCAAGGGAAGGGCCCAAGAACAAACTGATCCATGCTGCAGATCCCTTAGGCGGGATACTGACCTCAGATTATTTTGGTGCTTCTTGTCTCAGCAAGTATACTGGATAACAGCCCTACCGCTGATGTGCTGCGTGACTAAGCAGATTGCTCAGCCCCTCCTTGCTTCCGTTTCTCATCCGTCAAACAAAGGTGGTGCCCATAATGGGCAAATATTTTGCAGTACCTCGAAGTCGGGCATCTCAGCATCCTTTGCAATGCATCCCTGCCACAGTTAAATCTAGGCAATATCTAACTTTTCCATATAAATATGCATAGTTCCTGCCTCTTCTAGTTGCTGAGCTCAAAAAAACACCTTAAATTTAGAAGGAATGAATGTTTCATGCAAGTGAAAGAAACAGCTTGCAAGGAAATCTCTCCCCCACAACTGTGTCAAGACCGCGTAGCCTTGACTTGCAGTGTCCCAAACTCTTTGCATCCTGGGTTCCCCCCGCCCCACAAACCTCAGTCGCTGTCATGAGTCCCAGTCACTTTCTTGCAGTGGAGAAACACTTGGGTCATCAGCGACTGGCCGTGAGTCCCGAGAGGACTTGACTTGCTTCTCCCGTAATATCGTCAGGCCTCAAATCAGAATCTCTAGCTGGACCAGCCTGGCGCATCCTTGGCTTGTGCCACCTCATCCCTGATGTATGGGCACTACTTTGAACACGGTGCGAGGGAAGGCTGTCAGTCACTCGCATGGCTTTGTTTTTTCCAGTCCAAGAGGAACTTCGCATTGATTTTGTTTTTCAGCCTTAAGTCGGTCACACACTTTTCCCCTCCGAGCGAGATTTATTTTTACTGACACAGTGTTTTGCTTACAAGCTTGCACAGCATTTCCGCTTGGCTCAGGAGGTGGATTTAGGAGCTAAGCATATAATTCTCATTTGAGCTGGTCAATGGAGCTTTCTCTGAGAGAATGAGGAGGAGTCAGGCCTTACATTCATTAAAAAGCACTGTCCTGCTCTTGCTTTTTAGTAAGATTTCTTGCCACATCTGCACCTTGCAGGCTCCGTTTTGTAAGCCTTTTTAATACCAGGTGCATGAGCAAGTGCCGCGTTAAAACTGACCTCCTGAGCAAATATAATGACATCTCTTTATTTCAGACTTCCCCGGAGCCAGGTGGAAGGCAGCCTGTCAAGAAAACAAATGGCAGGGCTGAAGTAAAACCAAACTGTGGCTGCCGATTCTGTAACATGTGAGCTGTAGTGTTAGATTTCGTGTCAGCTCGCCTCGTGCCAGATTTCCTTGGAGGTTAGATTGTATTAATGCAGTCAAAAAAGTGCGGACTGGAGCATGAGACTTTATTTTACTTTTATTTTATTTTTTTCTTGCCAGCCAGCAGCTCGCACTCGACAAGCTCAGCGAACACTGCAGCAGTGCTGGATACTGGCCCCCTTTCCTCCACCGGTGGGTTTCCCTATCTAAAGGCACTTCTGTCAGTGGTGGTTATATAGGATTCCTTGTCTTTGCGGTGCATCGTGGTACAAGCTGCAGACACTGAATCTGTCATCCAGAAAAACCAGACTCTGTGCGTATGGGTTGGTCATTGGAGAGCTATGACCTGCCAGTGGGATGCCTATCAGATGAAAATGAATGTTGCCCAAGCACGGGTTTCCAGCAGAGCCAGAGAAGTATTTAAGGACGCTGGTGTTCAAGGCACTGCGATGCTTCCTTGGGAGCACTGTGTCCAGCGTGGGAACACCACGTGCAAAAAAGGATGAAGTCAGGCTGGAGTAGCTGCAGAGAAGGGCTATGAAGCTGGACCAGGGGAATGAAGAGCCTGTCTTCAGAGAGGAGGGTGAAAGCATAGCTAGATTGGAGGCTGAGAGTGGTGATTGGGGTTTCTAAACTCATTGGACTGCGATTGCCCTCAGCAAACACTTCAGTCCCGTAAATACACCCCGAGTAGCCAAAAGACCAGGTGACCTTTTCTGGAGCTGTAAGGGGAAAAATGTGTCTGATCTGTACTAGAATTCATGTCACTTGAATTCTCTGCATTAATGTGGAGATGTACCTGCTACGCTTCAGTCTAATAAGGCATACCTACCGTCAAGGGTTGCTCTTGGTCTCAGTTGGATGCGCAGTGCTTCAGTTAATAGGTGTATAATGTTATCTTGAATGCTTCTGCAGTCCTGGAGTAGTTATTCTACTCCTTCTGCTAAGTAATAGGCCATTTGGGAGGAGTGTTAAGCAGGCAGCAGTGATTGCAGGCAGGAGCTCTCGCCGATTATCTGTGTGAATGGAGTTCAGGTAGAAAAACGTCTCTCTCTGATCGACCTCACGCTGCTTTGGGGCTCCTACCCCAGCCCCTCTTTGCTCAGCCTAAACTGCTCGTTGCCTGCCCTCCGCTCTGGTCTCTGGGCCCGCGTGCCTGGGGATCTCTGCCTTACGTGGTCCGCTGTGCTGCTTCAGTCCTCAAAAGCCTGTGTCGGGCTTTCAAATGACATCTTGTCTTCAAGCGCCGCGGCTTTCCAAATGCGCAAACCACTCCTGAGCATGCAGCAGTGGAAGCAAGTGCTCCTTCTGACACCAACCCTGTTGCCTTTCCCTTTTCACCTTGGGTCTTTGACCTGTGTGGGCATCTCCCATTTGTTTCCAATGGTCTGATCCTCAGGGCAGAGACTCGCCCCATACGTGCCCACCTTGTGTCCTGGAGCCTTCCTGTGCTCGTGTAGATCAACACCATGCTGGCAGCGTGAATGGCTTTTGTTTTGAAACCAGTTTCTTTTGGCTGTGAAAGGAGCTCTGTGTGCGACCAGTCTCCATTTGTAGAGGAATGGGCACAGCAGATGGTCTCCCCGCAGCCTGGCTCTTCTCTGGGGCACTCTC
Source organism: Crocodylus siamensis (assembly GCF_052110815.1). NCBI lineage: Eukaryota > Metazoa > Chordata > Crocodylia > Crocodylidae > Crocodylus > Crocodylus siamensis. The sequence goes on from NC_143407.1 coordinate 37,102,286, forward strand.
TCACAGGTCGTGCCTTGCAGCCGGACTCAAAGAGGCTCCTACATGGAGGCCCTGATGTGTTCGGAGGTCCTAGGTGCTCACACATCGTGCTGATGCAGCAGGCTTTTAAGGAATGCCTCTTCCTTTCCCTGGCTCATCTTAATCTGTTTTAGGGTTCCCTGTAGCTCCTGTCAACATCATACCTAAGCGATTGTGGCCTGTATGGGCATGGTCCTGGAAGAAACTCTCTCGACCCATCAGCCTCTGCCGCCCTTCCCGTCAGGTGGTCACTTGTGCAGTATGGCCAGCGAGAGGAAGGGAGGGTTTTAACTGGATTAACAGCTAGGAGAAAGTGCAAGGATTTAAAGATTAAAAAGCCAAAGGCAGCTTGCGGCTGCTGATTAAAAGCCTGCGGTGGAAAAGCTGTCTCTGCAGATTGGAAATGAAGCCTTGTCTCGGCTCCACGGCAATGTTGTGGGTCATAGCTCTTTGCAAACAGCACCTTCCTCAAGTATGGTCAGGCTTTAGGATGCGGGGGGCAGTAAAAAGAAGGTGGCTGGAAGATAACGTTGCGTGCGGAGCAGAAACTCGGCTCCTACTTGGATGCCTTTTTAATGCTGCCTGTAGCACGGAGTGAGCGGCCAAGCCGCTTGGCAGATGCCCAGCATGAATTCTGGCCTGCAGAAGGCACCTCGGGGCTTGGCCTGCTTATAACACCTATGATTGATGGGGTCTTTCCTCCACCCAACGCACCTCCCATTTGTCCCCACCCCACAGATTTCCCCCTGTCCCCCCTGCAGGGAGCCGAATCTACGGCACATTAACAGGGCTGGTAGGAAGATGCAACCCCCCCTCCCCACCAGACCTGTTACTAAGGAGATTGGAGCATCGTCAGCATTTGGGCTGCAATGGCCAGCCTGCCAGAGGGACAAGCAGATGGCACAGAGGAGACCGGGGATGCTCACCGCGTAGCAACTGCGAGGGGGGGAGGCGGCTGGGTCGGGTGAGCTCGCAAGGGGCAGGCGCATCCCTGTTCGTGCCAGGAACAATAAGGGGGTTTTTTCACTTGGACACACCAGCTCTTTTCCTCTGGCACGGTGGGGCGGTTGCAGCAGTGATGCTGCACAGGAAAATGGTAGATGCGTGCTTTTCTGCTCGCAGAGCATGCTGCGCGCTCTGTTCCGGTGAGCGAACAACACTGCTAATGGCAGGTGCTGGAAACGTTTCAGCGCCGTGCCCTTTCGTCCTGGAAATGGGCTGGCAGAGCACCTCTCCGCTGCCCCTGCCCTGGCTGCCTTCCTGCATGGCACACACTTCTGCTTCTCGGCAGAAGGAAACTAAACTTCATCCCAAAGGCTGCAGCACTTGGGAGGCGAGAGGCCTTTGCACGCTTTCAGCCTGGGCTCTCAAAGAGCCTGTTTTTTTTGTGACCTGCGACAGGTGCCAACCTGCAACACATGCCGCAAAGGGCGTGGGTGGCCTCTGTGCGTGGGTTGCAGCATTTGGGGATCGGGAAAGCAGCGCAGCAGCAGATCAGGCAGGAAGCAGAGCAACAGGCTGAGCAGGGGACGGGGATTGGGGGCACTTGGTGACAACGTTGTCTGGGGGCGAGTGATGGAAGTTAGACAGTCCCTTCATTCAGTCTGCTTTCACCTCTGTTTCTAAACCTCCAGAATGCCCCGTCCCCTTCCTTGGTCCCAGTTGCACCGCTGCTTGCTCATACCACCTGGCCAAAGCCAGCCTGTGAGGTCTTCCTCCAGGACAGCCCATCTCTCTCTGTCTCGCCAAGCCCCGGTACCTCTACTACTCTCAAGGCAGGGAGGGCTGATGGAAGGCAAGGTGGATTATGCCGAGGTCAACGAGACTGTGCTCAGGAACATTCAGACTCCTAATGGCCTGACACGGAGGGTCATGTCCCAGCCGTTGTAAGGTGGGCTGCAGCCTGTAGCCACCCCCTGGGTGAGAGCTGAACGGCGGGGGTCTCTCCCGCAGGCACCGATGCCATTAGGGAGCCAGAGGGCGTGATGGGGAACGCTGCCAGTCCCCTGGCACCCTCCACAAGGGGCTCCCGAGTGAGGCCGGCCTTCCTCGGCTCTCCCAGGCTGCGCCTGGCCCGATGTGGCGTTCTGCACTTGGTGCATCAGGCACGCTCGGCTGTTCGCTGGCTGCAGCTGAAGCTTGTGCCCCAGAGACCTCATGCTCCCTGTGCAGCGAGACCCAGGGCAAGTTTGCAGCAAGGCTGCAGGGCCTTCCCTCCCTCGCGGCCGTGCCCGAGCGTCGGGTCTCATTCTCTCCAGGAAAGCTCTCAACACTTGCCAAACAGGCCTCGGCTGAAGTCTTCCCAGACCTCTGCCTGGTAGGCAGGCATCAGCATCCCCCCTGAGCCAGAGTCAGGGTACAGGCATCCTGACTTGGAGGTGCTCTTCCACCTCTTCCCACGCCAGCTGTGCGGCGCTTTTGCTCAGAGCTGTGGCTCCCGGGCCGTGCGTCCGCTTTGTCTCCAGTGTTACAGTCGTGTTCAGCCAGCGTCAGCTAGGATGCTGCCACTTCCAGACACCGAAGCAGGCAGTTGCTTGGATACCTGCCTCCTTTGTTTCCCACCAGTACTAGGTAACAATTTACGGCTTGTAATTATACCGTTGAGCACAGATTTGGGTCGAGCAAGGTTAACTGCTAGCAGCATCTGCAGCATTCCTAGTGACCCTCCCCTCCGTATCGCTGCGTGGACGTTGGGTGTTACAGCGCTGGGGGAGGCCGAGTGCTGCTCTGTTCCCTCTTCCGACCCTTCCTTCCAGCTTCTTGCAGCAGCATTAAATAACATCCCTCTCCTTGCACGTGCTCCTGGCACTGCAGGCTCCGAGGGGCTCACATGGCTTGGCAGTGAATTCTTGGAGTTTGCATGGAAACATGTGTGCCTCTCCTGTTGATCTCTGACGTCCCGTGTCTGTTGCGTGGAGAGAGAGGGCTGGTCACGCTGGACAGGAGCGCCAGGGGAGCTGAGTGGGTGATAGTCTGTCGCAAGCATCTTTCTCTGCCGAAAATCTTCTCGGCACTTTGGGGCCACGGTGGCTTCGTTTTAAAAGGAAACGTACTCAAATTGATGTGGCCGGACAGCTGCTTGTGCCCCATTCCTGCAGCTCTGTGCAGAAACCCCCCCCCCCCAAATCTGACAGGCCTGATCACCTTAGCATTAGTACACCAATAGTGGTATAGCTACCCAGGCACCACCTGGCACGGACACGGTTATGGTATAAAGGTGTCTTGTCCCAATATTGGGACCGCTTATTCTCTTCCCCTTCCCATCATCGCTGCCTCCATGCCAGGTGAGGATGCACACTGGAGTACAACTTCAGGGAGTGTATGTTTGTAACCCCAGGCCTTGTCTTACTTTCCTGCTCTTTGTATATGACTTCTAACTTTTAATTGCTAATGTAGATAATTGCAGCGGCGGCTCAGACAGACTACATCTGCGGTCTCTGCTGCTCTGCAGGCCAAGAAACATCAGTGATTAAACTGAGCTAGATGGGAACAGGAAGACGTCTTTGTCTTGCAGTCGGCCCCTTCCCTTTGCAGCGTGCGTTGCCTCCCTTCCTTCCCCGCCGAAAATAACTCTCAGCAAATGTAAGCGTGTAAGACTTTCCTCTCCTCCGGGGCTGCTTCCCACATTCAATGTGGAATAAGCCCGTGCGAGACAAACTGAGCAGGAATGAACCTGCAGGCACAGTGCAGAACAGAAAATCTGTTGCGGGACTTGATGTAAAGAAAAAAAATAGCACGAAACTGAAAATCAGCACCGCGCATCTGCTGCTTCCATCTTTGCCCTTATTCCACGTCATGCGAGATGATGTTGCTCATGAATTATGAAAGATTGGGCTGCTGCAGTGTGAGCCCCCCCACTCTTTTTAGCTTGTGTGCGGACAGCTCTTTGTTGGCTAGAGAGGCCGGTACAACCTTCTCGGTGCCGTTTGCTTCCAGCTGTCTCTGCGCTCTGCACTTTGGGAAGCTGCCTGTCTTGGATGCAGACCCTTTTCTAAGCTGGGGCTTGGGCAGATCCCTAGTTTCTGGCAGCAAGGTGCTCCCTGGCCCCTTGTGTTGCCCCTCTAATTTAATATCTAGTGGTGAAACCTTGGATTTGGGGTTGAGGTAGCCCCTCTCTCTGCCTCTGCATGCTTGGGTCGATGTGGCTTTGCAGCGAACCCGTTTGGCAGTTTGTTATCAACTTATCAGCGACATCCACTTGCTGCAGAGAGCCGACTGTGGCTGGGCAAGGCCGTGGGGAGTGTTCCCGAGGAGCCGTACGGGGAAGGACTGCCGGAAGCCGTGCCCCGAGACTCGCTGCTCCATGTGCGTGCGCATCTCTCAGCTCGGGCTTGACCCAGTTTTGCCTCTGACATCAGCAGCCAGGCTCGGTCTGGAGGCTGGCGCGGCACAGGGGCATGTTTATGCAGAGAGCTATTTTCTCACACTTGTCACATCTGAGCGAGCGGAGGGAATGGCATTCGTGTCCCGGGGCCACAGAGGAACTGAAGGATGCTTTCCCAAGTGCACGGCTTTCGTCTCCCCTCCTTCCTTGGGGAAGTATCAGCTGAAGATCTTCTGGGGGTGAGGTGCTGGGAAAACGAAGGCACCCTGCAAGACTTACTGAGGGTCTCCCTCTGCCCACATGGCTGCTCTGGAGGCCGGGAGCTGGGCATTTGAACATAACAGGGTTTGCTCCTGCTCTGCAGCTCTCTAGCAAAGTGGAGGCCCTGCCCCGTGCTGCTGTTCTTTGCAAGACAAGTGGCACTATTAATACTCCTTTCATGTTGAGTTTTTGATGTGTGTGAGTACACTGCATGCGTTATTCCCCAAAGGCAAGCCTCCATGATTAAAGCAGGAGCCGTTGTGCTCCCCAGCAGGCAAACCTGTTTCATTTAACGTAGCAATGCCGTTGACGATCATCTCCTCCTCTTAATCTGCCTTGGCGTGCAGCGCGCTGCAGCCGGGCGTGCCATGCTGCGTTGGTGCTTAGAGGCTTTTAATTTTTGGAGGCCTGCAGATTTGCAGAGCCCTTGGATCCGCCGTCTTGAGACCGCTGTACCTAAGCTGGCTAGCACAGGGTGCTCCTCTTCAGCGGGAGAGATGAAAAGCCGGAGAGAGATCACTTCTTCTTTTAGAGCAAGAGTACATCTTTGACCTACATCTGTACGCAGCTGAGCAATGCAGAGAGCAGCTCCCCAGGGAGGGCCAGCAGCTGAACGAGGACTTGGCAGGCAGTAGGGTCAATGGGGGCAGTCTGTCCCTCTGCAAAACCCCACGGAGTGGGGAGGAAAGCAGCCGTATTGAAGAAGGAACCGGCCTTGTCCCACAGAAGCTCGGGCAAGTGGCGCTGGCTCCACAGACACAGGAAAATAAACCGCTGCCACGTCCACCTGGTCCACGAGTCCTTCCCATCAGGTTCAGCCGTGGCTGCTCCGAGAGCCTTTTGGTGGAAGAGCTCCTTTCCCGATTCTTGCAGCAGGACCCACGCGCTAGGCAGAGGGATTTCTGACTGCGCTGGCGTGCCGAGCACGGTGAGAGCCGCCGGACTGCGGGGCTAGTGCTGTCCCGCACAGCTGGGGCAGAAACAAAGGTGCTCTGGGAAACCACCCTGTGCTGGTGCAGAGCAGCACTCGCATGGATTAGCAGCTGGATTAATGCCCGAGTGCCCAGCCCCTGAGTTGTCTAGAGCAGCTGCCTTCATCCCAGCAAAAGATCGTCTCCAGCGGAAAGGCTTTCATGGGGGAATTTGAGTGCATGAACAGGGCCCTTGTCTGCCAAGGAGAGAGACCAGCAGGCCTCTTGCTTTCATCACGTATTTCATTATATAAACCCTTGATGGCTAGGATGTGGAGTAGGAGCTCGTGTCCTGCGTTCGTCCCCTGATGCTGCTTGGTGACTGGGAATGGATCGGGCCCCTCAGCCTGGAACAAGCTGTGGGGCTGCGGACCCTGGTGAAGCGATTCACGACTGCTGTGGGAGCAATGAGTGTGTGCTGCATTGCGATCTGTCATAGAGGTTCTCGCCTGCTGCCGCCGGCCTTGTGGCATACTCGTGCTTCCAAACAAGTGCTCGCGAGCAGCTTGAACATCCCCTAGCAAGTTTCTCCGAGGCCTGCTGCTGTCCTCATTCTTACAGCTGGCGGAGATCCTTTGCTGGAGCCCCAGGTGCACCCATGTGCACCTGCCCAATATCTCAAGGTGGGACGACACCAGCACAGGCCACAGCGGCTAAATAATTGGCAGCATCGCACACGTGTGAACTCTGAGCTGGGAGCCCAGAGGACAGCGAGCGGCCCTGCACCACAGCTAAGACAGGCAGTGACCTCCTGGATGGCCCAGAGCAGCAGAGGGCATATTGGTAAGGAGGCGCAATGACCTGGGGAGCCACCAATGAAGCATGTGGTACCAGCGGGAGGATGTGGCAGATGCACTGACCTTTACTTCATTCCAGGATAAGTTCCCTTGTGTCTCGCTGACCCTGTGTGAAAGCACCACAGACTTTGCAAGATATAACGGCGGACCCAGATGCTCTCATGGGAAGTGATTGCAGCTAACCTGCAGCAGAAGTCAGGTTCGCCGAGCCCCAAAGCATCCCTAGTTGCATCCAGGGGGTGCTGGTAGTGTAACTAAGTCCAGTGGTCCATCGTGTCAGTCACAGCTCTTGTAAAAGGTGTTGTGGATGGACACCTGGCCTTAGTATGGAGCTGACGTTTGCACAACTGCTTCGTACGCATGAAACTACCACTTATCCATGTGTGAAAGCTGAGATGCATAATGCCGACGGAAAGGTTAATGCTGTTGCTTATTGCTGGCAAATGGTTCTGATTCATGGTATTTCAATAGTTTTAGCAATGGCAGCTCACTCATCGCAGGAGCACATCATTCCTCCAGGTTGCTTCGGGGGACCGTTGCCATAGCAAAGAGGGGCGGAAATGTGGACCATGTTTCACAGTCCAGAAATGTAGATTGCACAGAGACAAACAACCTCGCCACAGCTTCCTATAGCAAAGGAAACTGCAGGTGTGGGAAGCGGGGAGTGGAAATGGTGTGTCTCACCTGAACGATCTGCCAGGGCTTTCGGAAACACAGGCAAAAGACTCTGGTGCTTGAACTTCAGGATGCAAATTGAGCAACGTGCTTGTCGCCACATTGGTCTGCACGAGGGCGGTTTGTAGGGGCAGCAGTGCTGCTGACAGGCCACGAAATAATGCGAAGTAGCGTTTCTTCTCCCCTCTCCTTTGCCCTGCTCCTGACAGGCGCTTGGCAGAAGATCAAAGCGAAAACTGGATTAATGCAGAGCAGAAATGCAAAGCATCCCCAGAAAGGTGGCAAGATGGAATCTCCATATTTCACTTTAAGCTGCCTTTTAATATCGTGGCCTAGTTATGAGCCGTGAGACTCTCCTCCCATTCCCCCCCAGGGGCCCTTGCTTCTCTCATTCTTCTGGCCGAGGAAGGCAGGGCTCGGCTCCCTCTGGAGCTCATCGGTGCAGCTCCAGGCTCCGTGGGAGCCGCTCGAAATTGGAGCAAGGATCCGGCTTGCGAGAACACCAAGGAGCGGCACGTCACACCGCCCACCTCCTGTGGGCTGCCTGCATGGCCCCTGCAGCTACTTTCTGGTTATGACGTCCTGCTAGAGGGAACAGGGAAGCACGTGTGAGGGGCCCTGTGCTTCTCGCTGCGGTCTGTAGCTGAGGCAGGCAGGTAGCATGCTCCGATGCAGGTGGCTATGCAGACCTTCCCTGTGCGGTCATCGCGCCCTCTGCTTCCCCAGGTTTGGCGAGCTCTAGCTGGTGGCTGGATGCCCTGCAGCAATGCCCCATAGGCATGGGGGACACGGTGAGAAATGGCAGCGGTGTCTCCTGAAATGCTCCACACCGTCAAAAGCGCACATGCGAGGGCCGTTCTTGAACTCATGCCTTGCCTCTCGTGCCCTCCCATGGGAGCTCGCCAAATTGCAGCTCTTGGTTTGTAGCCGGCTGTTGTCGGTGCTGTTCAGCGAGCTTTGTGTACAGCAGGTTGAAACCTCAGTTGGAAAATAACGCCATTGGCCAAGACGCTTGGGGCAGCAGGAGAAGGCATGAGCTCCCAATTCGGACAGGACCACCTGCCTGTGGGATCAGGAAGTGTTTGACATGGCAGGTAAGCAGGTGCAGAGGCAATGATGCAAAGGGAGTTGGTGGGAGGCATGAGTGGTGTCGCTAGAGACGTGCAGAGCTTGGAGCCAGAGACAGAAAAGCCGATGGGGAAGATCCAAAAGGTAGGCGAGAAGGACAGAGTGCTGGCTGAAGGAGAAGAGGTCAGATGGGAGAGGGGCAGGGAGCCGCATGCTGTACAGACGTGTCGTTCGGTACCCCACGTGCAAGGAGGGAAGAGGGTGGCAGACAGGGATGGAAGAGTCGTGGTAGTGAGGAAAGAGGAAAGACAGATCTTTATCCATGAGCTCAAGGGTTTACGGCCCAGGAAGTGACATGCCAGTGCCCCGGCCTGTCCAGCGACAGTGCAGGTAGCATTATTAGACCTCGAGGGAGACTCTAACTCAGAATCGCACAGATCTGGAGCTGAGTGTGCCCCACCGGCATTGCCTGGGCTCTCGAACAGCTGCACCCTGGACATGGAGAAGTGCTGTGCATATGTTGAACACTAAGATCTCACCTGATAGCAAGCAACAACAGGTGACCTCCAGTTGGGTCATGGCTGGCCGTCTCCCCATTTCAAGAGCCCTCGGCCTGAATTCCACACGGGGCCAAGATGGCTGGGATGGTCGGCCTGCTCCAGGGTGTCCCCGCTGTTTGCTTTTGCTCGGAGGGGCGTCATGCTTGGCAGTTGCCAAGGCCAGGATTTTCTTTCTTTGTTTTTCAGTATCGAGTTGGCCACTGTGCGTTCCAAGCCAAAAACAGCATTGTCTGCATAGCTTGCATTTCTAGGCAAGGCGGGCCAGGCTTCAAGTGTTGCTCTCCCTCATGCCGTGCTGTCGCAGGCGTGCGGATGCCTTTGCGTCTTGGACCGCCCTTCTGGCACGTGCTGCGTACCCCGTCTTCGGCAACTCACGGGGTTGGCTAGTCAGGGGCTTTGTGACTTGGTGGAATCCAGCAGGTTCTGAGAATTGCATATACGATTGCACAACGCATAAGCATCTGAGTGCATTTGGGGGTCATCTGAGCGCTTTTTATTCCCACTACTTTGATGGCTAACTGATGGAGGGCAAAGACCTGCAAGGCCATCTGACCACAAAACGATCAGTGGGGTCAGTGCTATGCCTTGCTCATGCCATCCATGTCAGCTGGTATGGTACCTCCAGCTCTTTAACACAGGTCAACTCCGCTCCTCCTCATGGGTTTGGTTTCCCTTGCAAGGAAACACGCACGCACCAGCTCACTGCAGCGTCACAGCTAAGGCAAGGAAGGCTCTAGGGTGTGAGTTTTGGGAACGTCCGAGCCAGGCGCCCTAGGCCCTTGCCCTGGGAACATTGCTCACATCAACCAGGGTTTGCCTGCATTGTTCTGTGGATCACTCTTTAAAGTCCGCGGTTCTGGATGCTTGACAAATGCCCGTGGACCTTGCCCTGGCCAGCTCACAGCGTGCACGGTATTTGGAAAGGAGCAGGGCATCACCCCATTGTGGTAAGGCTTGCACAGCAGTCTCTACCCAGGCCAACAGTCAGGGCCCTCCAGAGCCAGGGCAGCCGGCTCAGAGTCACGTGCTGCGGGTTCAAGAACTGGGGGGATGGCTTTGCACGGCAGGCTGGGATTGCAGCCGGGTCGGGGCTGCGCTGCGCGGTGCACCAGCGACACCTGCTGTCTGATCAGCACCATCATTTGCTGAGCTCCAAGAGGCATTAGAGGGGCACTGCACAGTGGGCGCAGGTGGGCTGCGCTCTCCGTAGTGGTCATCGGGAAGGCTGGTGGGGGACAGGAGAGAGGCTAGGAGCTGGCCCTGGGGACGGGCATTCAAAGCATTTTGGAGCAGAGCAGTTCGTCGACTATTCTGCGGGCTGCTGGGGAGCGGGGAGCCCAGCATACAGTACTTTATATCTGGTTCTTCATCCCATCCGACTTGGTGCCAGTCTGGCCCATTTAATTCATGAGTCCTGTGGCAGGGATTGTCTCTTATTGTGCCTAGGACCATGAAGCCTGTCCCAAAGTGGTGCCTCCAGGCACTGCTTCAGTGTAATTAGATAATCGCCCTAAGAGTTAACGCAGCATGTTGCGTCCATGTGATGCAGCTCTGATGGCTCTTTTGAGCTGGGTTGCTCAGGCTGTCGCTCTTAGGAAGCAGCATCTGGTTCCCTCTCGCACAGAAATCTGATGGCTCCACTGCATCGTATCATGCCTGTTGCTTAAAAACCACAGGTCTTTCTATGCCTCTGTTTGGCAAGGAGCATGGAGAGGTGATGGGATCCATATCTGTCCCCACTTAAGATGTAGGTGTGGTCACGATGGGGAGATTGTAAGATGTCATGAGGTGTCCAGATAAAACGTGATGCTGGAGGGAACGTGGTAACGTGAGTGCACTGCTGATAGCATCGTTTCTGATGGTCCACCGAGGCTAAAGTGAAACCCGGTCCCTTCCTGCAAGCAGTCTTCAGCATCGCTTCTTAGCACAGTTTAAGCTCCTCCTTTGCAGAAAAGCAGCTGGTTTTCTTGCCTTCCTGCATCAGCAGCTCAGTCCAGGTGCATTTGTCCCCATAAGCATGGGAGCCGAGGCCCGGGAGCAATGGATCTCAGCTCAAGGCACTGTTGCTGCAAAGCCTCTCCAGCCTAGGGATGACATGTTCAGGACACGGATGGGCCCGTTCTCCTGGGGTCATCCTCCGCCAGGCATCTCTTGCTGTCCCTGAAATCCGCCAATGCCATCTTAGACCTCAGTTTGATTAAGACGCTATTTAGCCAATACAGGATTGCTCAAGCCAGACTTGGGCTTATTGTTTCACTGATGAAGTGGATTCCATGCCTCAGCCTCATCCCCACCTGGTCCCAGACATTTAAACACGCTCTGAAGTGGAATTAATTTCCGGAGCTGTTGCATCAGGCGTTAGTAAGGAGTCCTGGTGAAATTCCGCAGCATGTTCGGATCCGGCCTAGTAATTTTGCACCTCCAGTGGCATAACATATCAGACTGCTGCTTCCCAGTCCACGTGGGCCTGTGCAAGTGGTTTGGTTTCCCCTTGCCGTGCCTCCTAGATTGTGAGGCATGCTTGCAGGTCCCCATGTGTCTGCAGCAGGCTGCAGGAGTAAGAAGTGCTCGGGCTTCATGCTCTTGGAGGCTGTCAGAAGGCCGAGATGCAACAGCGTGCCGAAACCTGGAGTGACAGGAGAGTTCGATGTGTCCGTGGTGCCTTCAAAACAGCTAGACTCCAAATGGAAAGCGTGCAGCAGCCCAGCAGCTGTGCTGAAGCAGAGAGACCTTCCCTGCCCCCTCCCAGCCCTTCCCACAGCTTGAGCTAGTGCAGGACAGGTGTCTGCAGCAGGTACACCTGTTGGAAGCAAATTAACGTGTCTTGTTTCTTTCTTTCTCTCCCCTGTGGCTGCAGGAGGCGGACAGTGGGGAAGAGGAGTGCCGGTCCCAACCCAGAAGGTAAGAGGTGACCTTGGGGCTTGTCCCTGTCATTAAAAGGTGATTTCCATGGCTCATGCTGTGCAGTTCTCATCCCCTCGCCCCAGTCCAGTGCAACTGGTTCTCTGTGACCCTTCCTGAAAGCAAATGTCCGTAGCTGTGGCGTAGGCTGGGTCTCCAGAAAAGGAGTGGCTGCACCAGACAAGAGCCAGCGGGGGGGAATGGCTGGGATTGTGGGGTAGGAGAGCGTAAGAAGGCTTTTTTGGGAGGGAAAAATCCACAGGCGGTGCCAGTGAAAGGGGAGCTTTGACCTTCTGGCCTCTTCCCAGAGAGGCTGAACAGGTAGCCCCACTCCCCCAGCAGTTCATCTCTGGCACAGCCCACAGTGCTTGTGTCCTCAGGAGATAATCCCGTGGTGGTGCGCACTTTTGCCACCCCAGCAGGGATTACAGATACCCAGGACCTCTTGGGCTTTGACTCACTGCCTGAGGCACGTGGCCACAGAGATCCACTGAGCGGTAGCCTTGCAATGCCAGCTGCGCCACGGACGCCCCTCCCTTCCCACCCCATCTGATTGCCAACCACCCTGGGGTTGTTACCGCTAAAATTAATCTGACAATGCCGTGCATAGCTAAGGGGCTTGTCCTGCGGCAACAGAGTCCTCTTGGCTGAGACATGTATGCTGTGTTATGCTGAAATGGAGCAAGAAGGGGCAGTTACTCCTATGACTTGTTCAGCTGTTGTGATCCTCCATTTAATTCTGTTCATAGGAAGGGATAACAGTCCAGCACAGCGCTCCTCTCCCACTCACCCCCTGAAGGGTTGTAAAATCCTAGGACAACAAGGTTGGAGTGGCCTTCCAGAGGCCATCTAGCTTAATTTTCTGCTCATCCCCATCTCACTCATCCCAGACAGATGCTGAGCAGCATTTGAGTGCAGGTTCGACAGAGACGGAGGCTTCACAATGCAGAGCCACGAATAAGGCTTGTGGTTGGGTTCTTGACATTAAAGTTCCTACCAAGCGCTGGTTGCCCTCGGAGCTGCCAATTCTCATGACTCGATTGTGAATCCTGCAGTGTTCACTGTGGTTTTTTCCCCCTTCTGTCTCTGACTCCCAGACTTGGGGGATTCCCGCTCTTGTTACAGCTTGCTGTTCTTGTGTTTGTGGGCAGAAGCTTGAAAACGTGAGCCGCAACAGCACGAACCAGAAGGTAGATAAAAAGGAATGGGTATTTTTTGGTGAACATCTCCTTACTGTGGCTCTGGAGCCTGACTCATGACCTGAGTGCACGGGAGTGGCAACACTCTTGGGTTTTAGTGATGCCTGAATTGTTGCGGGCCAGTTAGCAGTGGCCCAGAGTTAGACTTGGTACCTTTTAGCTGTACTCTCCTGAGGCAGAAAGTGGGGAGCTGATGGTGGAGTGGTGGCCTAAGGGGAGATAAAGACCCTTTGTGAGAGAGAGAGCTCCTGGGGGGGTCTTCGTGGGCGCCGAGTTCAGTGTTGACGCTCCTGGAAGGCATGGCAAAGCAGCGTGCTGCCGCCCTGCCTGGCACATGTGCAGACAGCTTCCTGCGGGACAGGCCCTTCTGCAGCCCCATGTCAGGATAGATCACGGGAGGTAGCAGGCAGAAATTCACAGCTCGGCATTAAAAACGGACCCTGTTTCAGTCTCTTCTTAGTTACCGGCTCTAACCTGCTCCAGATTAGCTCCTCCATGACATCTGTTAGGCGCTGCTCAGGCTGCCCCCAGCAATGCCACCAGCCGGTGCAGTTTTCCTGGGGACGGGCCAGTGTGACTCACCCATTCCAACCTACCTGACCGCCCAGGTCCTGGCTCTTCCAATTGTCTTGGCTACAGAAGTGGGTACATTTTTCATAACAGCTGACACAGCTGTTCAAAGAGGTAGAGGTGCCTGGCTTCACCTGAGCTCCCAGTCATGCTCAGACCAGCTGTGGTGCTGCAGCAAGCACCAAGCATGCCTTAGCCTAGCCTGCTAACTAGGGCAGTATTACATGCGAGTGCTTTCTACTTAGGCTGGATCGTGGTGCTTGGAAGCCCATCTGGGTGATCTTAACCTCATTTCCTATTTTAATAAATACCATTCTGGTCATTCACAGGGGTTTTAGGACTTGATCTATACAAAATAGCATTTAAGTATTGGCAGCAAGCACATAGGAAACGTTCCACATGTGAATTTCTTTGCGTTGCTTAGTCTCTAGACCTTATCAGGCCTGTAGGCCTTCATCTTCTGCTCTGAGCAGGGGACTGTTGAAACAGGTGCCCGAGCAGGCGAGGTAAAGGATGCTGACTCCATTTGACTATAGGAAGAGAGTCTAGAGCGCACATCCTTGGGACTTGCTTTCCTGCAGCCTGGTCAATGCCATTCCTAACCTGAGACATGGTCTTCCTTGTCTGGGATCTTGCTCCCAGGAGCATCCAGTTCCTGATGCTTCACAAGGCAGCACAAGAAATCCTGCAGTGGGGGAATAACAGGTTGCTTGGACTTTGTTCCCTTCCCGTCCATCCTCCCTGAACTGCAGGCCAGCTTGCAGAGAAGGGACCTGCGGTGTTAGAGCAGAGGCTGTGAAGATGTTACAGTCCCACCGTGTGCTTTGAGCAGCCAGTGATAGGAGAGTGCTGTGCTGCCAGTCACAGCCACCCTTCTGGTGCCTGGCCCTGTGTACTTACCTGAGCCTGGAGGACAGATAACCTGTCATCACCTTTCTAGGGTTTGGAGTTACTTTGTGAAGGCTACTGCTTCCCACTGTGCTATCCACGGCACAGGGTTTGCATATAATTCATGTGACTTGGAAGTATCCTGTGCAGAGCGAGGTATGCTTGAGGACCTGCAGCCACGAGGTTAGGCCCAGATAGGGTAACAGTCTTCTGTCTCACCAAGCCAGCAGAACCTGCTGATGTCCTTCCTAGCAGAATCGGCACCTGATAGTAAAGTGGGGTGCAGCAGAGTCACCCTGGGGCTGAGCATGTGGAGCTGAGTTTCTCTATCATGTCAGGCTCCCAGCTTGGGATGCAGAGAGGAGGAAGAACATGCTTATAGGCAGAGACATCGGAGAGTTAACACTGCTTACCTGCAAAGGCTTTTAAATGCCATTCAATCAGAGGCTCTTGCCATATGCCTCCAGCAGACCTTTAACCTGCAGCTTGCCTTGCTTCTCCTTCGCCAGGATGTTGCCACCTGCCCCTGTGCTCCCACCCCGGGCTGTCCAGCAGCCTGGGTCTTCACCTTCTTGCCGTTCTTGTGCTTGTTCTCATACCTGGTGGCATTGGTATCTCCCAGGCTCCGCTCAGGCTTCTCCTCTTCCTTGTTTATCCACTGTTTCCCCCTGTTTTTCCTCCTCCCTTTTACTTTCTGGCCAAGAGGACTGAAATTGTCCCCTCCAGCTGAAGGGTGTTTGGCAGGTTGCTTAGAAGGAGTGGGAGAGGAGTGTGTTTGCTTAGCCTGCCTCAGAAGTGTTACCTGGATTTTTTCACCTGATCAAGAGGACTTGTCTAGCGGGTGAGAAGCCAGCCTCCTTTGTACAATCTCCCCTTCGATCTTGGATGCCCTCAGACTTGCTGCCACTCCAGCCGGCAGACTCCAGCTGAAGTGCACTTGGACTCACCTGCCTTTTTAACCTCCCCTCTCTCTGGCTTGCAGCCTGTGCGGAGAAGATGCATTTGCATGGCTGGGCTGTCGCACGGGCCGGAAGAGCGTGAATATTAAACTGTGTTTATAAATGCAGTGACACCACCTGGCAGCGTGTTTAACCTTCCTCTCCTGGGCTGCGCACTGCCTGGCAAGGATTCTGCATCTCTGGCTTGCTGACAGGCTGCATCTCCCAGCCTTCGGCAGTGGCGTCATGGTTCTCTGCATCAGTGTCTCTTTGTCAGGGGTGCTGTCAGCTCCCTTTGGAGCTGAGGTGTGAAACTGCCAGCACTTCCCTCCTAACTGTGAAGTATTGCTTGTATCTGCTTGGAGATGACAATAGTGGCTGAAGGTTGAGCCTTTGGGAAGAAAGCTATCGTTTTCTCTCCTGCACAATAACCCCTTACGTACAAAATTTAATAAAGGCCCCTTGGTCTAGCCATGTCATTATTTTCCGAGCACTTCAAAGGAACCCTTTGAACCTTTTTTGCATGTCACTTGGTCAGACTCTTGACTATTTGCATATGTATAGCTAGGTCTCCAGAGGAGGTTGTCTTTTCACTGAAGTGTCAGGCAGAAACTTCTTCTGTTGCAGTCCTCATTTTAAGACCATTAATGCACTGAAATGAAGACAACGCAGTTTTGCTCTGTATCAAATATCCAGGAGAAAATCATGGTCTGTAGCCTTTTGCAGAGCCAGGGAACCGTTGCGCTTTTGGATTTGGTTAAAAGAGTCCATTCCAGGAAAAGAATGTCAAGTAATTGCTATAATGATAGTCTTGGGTAGCCAGGATGATGCCTCCAGGGCTCCAGTCTGTTAACTGCCAGAAGTGGACGCCCACAGCTTAATGCAGGGGCTCATAGTTAATAGCTGCATAAAGGTTGCATTCACTTGTCTTGGTATGAAGTTGAATTAAACCTCTAGCAGTGAAAGGTTTTTCTGTATATAGGAACAGCTGAGTAATTCCACAGCCTTCTTGTCTTTGAGTTTTTTTGTACAAAAAATTTTTAAAAAGTAACTCAAAGCTTATTGCTTATAAATAATAACCCAGGGTAACATACGTGTGGAAGTGCAGGGCATGGAACCGCTCACGCTTTAGAAGGTGACCTCTGGATGGGAAAGCATTTAATTTATCATCTTGTTTGCAGTTAGCCTCTTTTGCTACAGTCTGCAACAGAGGAATGACGTGCAGTGCTCTTTGTGACATAGCCAGGGCTGGAGGAGCTTTCCGTCAGCATGTTTTACATAAACTGGCCTCCACTTTCCAGCACACAATCCATGCTTTCTCCTTGCTTTGGGGCACCCAGCTGAGCTAGTGTCTGAAAAAGAAGATGCTCTTATCTGCGCCAGAAGCTCCCAAACTCTTGTAGCCTGAACTGCCTCTCAGGAGCAAGTGTCTCATGGACCCACCTTTCTTATCTGCAGCTGTGCTGATGACCTCCATGCCCCACGGCAGTGATAATGGACATCTGCAGAGAGAAGCAAGATGTATCTGCTCAGGCAAGCATTCTGCTAGCCACCTGGGAGTGTCTGGGGGTCAGTGCACCCCAGTTCACAAAATATCAATCCAAGCCCTTCCCTTCAACACTGACCTCTGGTCCACAATCCACTTGAGCAAGGGCAGAGTCTATGACGCACATAGTGGGAAACAACTCGCTTGCAGGCATCCTCAGAGCTACTTTAATGCCAAGCTACCTGCCTCCACTTTGGTTAATTTGGGATTAGTCCAGTTGCCAAGGGGTCAGTAGGGCAAATGCTACCATACACAACCACTTTGTGGGCCACTTACGGGGCACATAAGGGCAAGGTGGCACTTGGCAAAACACGGAAGATTTGGTCTCCAACCCAGCGAGCCCATCTTCCAACTCGGGAATGCAGCGTGCGTCACATTAGGACAGAGGCTTGGTTGCATAGTGTTAAAAGGTATCCAGTGCTTTGGGATTAACCAGAAAGATGGGCAGAGTCCAGAACATGGGTAGGATGTGACATGAGGTAAGAAGGCAGAGGCTGGTACATGCTCTGGGGAGCACAGGGCCGGGAAGAAGTGGGGTTTGCTCCTTTTGTTGTCAGTGATAAGGTCTTCCCAAGACTGAGCCAGTGCAGCACGGCTTTTCTTAGGTCCTGACGAGAGCTTTTCCCTCCTTGATTGATTAAAGGTGAGGACTGGCGGATATGGGGAAGCCCTCGGGATTCCATATATGATTTTCCTTCTGGCACTGATTGTGCTCAGAAAGGGGGGCCGGGTCACAGGCTGGAGCCACCTGCGGTGCACCTGTGCCACTTGGATCCAGCTAAGTGAACTGGGCCAGTGGCAGGAGGCCTTCTGTGCTTGCTCCAGGTGAGGGAAGAGGACGATATTAAGAAACGTTCAGGAACCCTCCCTTCCCGCAGGCTGTAGTGCACTTGCTTGTACAACTGCAGACGTGAGCTCCGGCTGCCAGCTCTGGGACGGCAGAGACGATTCCAGGTCCTGTTGTCCGCAGCACCCAGAAACACACAGATGTGGCTAGCGAGAGCATAGCTATAGCCAAGTGCACGTGCTGCCCTGAGCCGTGGGGTAAGATATCACGCTGCAAATATTTACGTTTTAATAAATGAGCTTCATTGACAAATAAAACACCCTGAAAGTGGTGCAAGAGGGAGGCTGACAAGCGCCAGCGCTCTCCGGTTTTTGCTCTGGTTAGTGAAACGTGAAGAATGCCGGACCTGCGGCGTGCTAGCACTTTGACAGAGTGCTTGGAGGAGGTGGATGAATAAATACTGAATTAAAAGGAGCACTTGAACAAGGAGGCTAAAGGCTTCAGAGGTCAGAACGTCACTGGGGCAAGTGTTATGTTGTATTCCCTACAGGATTAGCCTCCTAGAGGGAAGCAGGAAGTGAGACTCCGCAAAGCAATGCAGTGATGTCCTCAGTGAGCGCATTTGGAGATGGGAACAGGATAGGGAGTGTTTTTTTTCTCCTGGCCCCCTGGTTGCAGCCTAGTCAGGATCTGTGCCACCAGGAATTGCGCACCCCGTAGTGTCTAATGACTGGACTAAAACCCTCCGAATTGCACTTGGCATGTGCCTGCCTTGCACACTCCAATTCACCGCCTTGTAGGTACTTCTGAATCGAAGCCTGCCGGGGCTCAGGCCAAAGGGGAGAATTGCGGGTGTAGGGCTACAGTGGAGTAGGACTGATACTAGCGTGAGCTAAAGCGGAGCCTGAAGGTGCATCTCCTCTGGTCTCTGAAGGGGAGGTGCTGCTGAGCGGCTGTGATAAATGTAACTCATCAGAAATGATGAATTAACGAATGTGCTGCTGAATTCTGCAGGGCTTCCCAAATGGGTAGGATTAGCAAGTCTCTAGTTCTTAATGTCAGGAGAGATGTATGGAATATATAATCAAACACATAAACTGACAGTTTTTCCTAAGTGCGATTGCATGCCTGGAAGAAATCCAGCTCAGTATTAGCCTTGGCAATATCATTTATCTAAAATCATTATTATAAAATACACACAATGTGCAAATAATCTGTTACAAGAAAATTTGGAACGGAGAATCAGACTCCTGTGATTTACAAAATGTCTGAATCACGGTTGGTTTTGCAGCCTTAGTTTGACCTCTCACGCCTGTACGCTGCAGCAGAGGGTCGTGATTTTTCTCGTAGAGGACCCGGACCCTCTCAGGGCACAGGATGGACAGCGCATTGATGACTTTTTAATCTGAGCATTTCCTAACTCTGTTGGGAACTTGCTTATTGGGAATACCTGGTCGGTCTAATGCTGGGCAAAATGCTTTGGGTAGGTGCAGCTCCTGCCTGCTGCTTCAGGTGGTCTCCGTCCCAGCTGAGATCTGCTTTTCCTAGTAAAGCACCAGTCAATTCTTTGTGAATAGGTTACTGATGTAGGTGTGCGCTGCCAGATTCCCTTCCCAGTATATAGATCTCAGTACATTTTTTGAACTGGCCAAGGGAAAAGTGTGCATATGTGAGACGTCATTAACCTCTGAGGCTTGTAGCCACAGGATTATGAGAGGCAAACATGATGCAGCTGAGCAGGAACGGAGAAAGGACTGGAGTCTTTGGGAATGTGAACACCCCAGTTTGGAAGGGGTCTCAGTCCTGGTGCTCCTTCTGCGCATAGCCAATTGCCAATTAAAAATAAAGGAAGAAACTTCCTGGAGGAGCAGGTTTATTCTGTAATTGCCCTTCAGGAGTCCTTGTACCATTTTTTGAGGCATATGGGACCAGCCACTGTTAAAAGTAGGATACAAGACTAGAGGGGGATGCTGTTCTGATCTTGGAACAGCAATTCACGCTTTCAGATGAAAGTCTCAACCTTGTTTCCTGTGACCATCTTGCCTACATCTATCTTCACATTGAATGGTCAACACCTAGTCCTGAATCCATGTCCATGTCGCATCTAGACCTGTGTCTGAGCGCGTCCTTTCTTCTAGAAAATAAAGAAACTCGTTTGGGCCTCGCTTGGCTTTTAGACATCCCTTAACCATGCTGAGAGGGGTTGGGCAAGTAGCCGGAAGTCTTTTACATAGTCAGCTTTTGAGCCCGACCTGTTGTGAAGCCGTCCCCCTGGAATTGGAAGATTCTCCTTTGCACAATACTAATAACGCCATCGATGCAGAAACTGTTGTGAAAAGATATTGTGCTCCTCCTGGCTTCACAGTAGCATCAAGCCCACTGTTGCCAACAATTGCTCCAATGCCGTCTCCTCTGAATACGAGGAAGCAACAGGGAAGCTCATCTTGGCTCTGAGCAGTGTGGGGCAGAGGACTTGATGTTTTGCAAGGGTGAGTGGAGGGAGTTAGCTGGGGAAATGCTAATCCTTGCTCTTGAGAGGATACAACCGGTCAGCATAGGGAAATGATGTGGAAGAACTCTTTTAAAGGCAAATGAATCACATTCAGGAGGCAGCTTACATGAACGTGTCTTATGAGCAACCGTCTGACTGGAGTCGGGAGTTGACCACCACAGTGCCGCTGTCTGCCTTACGTCACCCTTTATAGGCAGCGACGTTGAGGGGTCCCAGCAGGCGCTCCTCGGGATGCCCTCCCTGCATTCCTCGTTACACGTGCTGCTTCGGGAAGAAGCACTGCTCTGTTAACAATAAGGAGGATGTGATAAACTTGAAGACTGCCCTGGCGAGCCCCTGCTAAAATGCACAGCTCTGCAGAAACAGAGGGCACTGTTGAGCTTCTTTTCAAATGAGAATGCCTCTGCAGTTGCTATTGCTGCCGTGTCTGCAAAGTGCCACCCGTGACCAGGTGTATGGTAATCTCATCCCTGTCCTGAAGGGAAAGGAAAAGCAAATGCAGCAGGGTGGGGAGAGACGCGTTGTGGCTGTGAAGTGGCCCGCTAGCAGTCCTGTGAGAAGCATGGTCTTTTCAAGTATACATTGGATGTCATGGAAGGCGCTGACCTGTCTGGGTTCAAAGGAAGAGACCGAGCCAGTCTTAACAGCCTGGGGTGGTGGATTGTGAGTGGGCAAGAAAAGAGGAATTCATCCTGACCACGTGAGCCAGTCTCCCAACGGCTGACTTGTGGAGATGCTGTTACTCAGATGACATTAATAACTGAGCATGGGAATAAAGAGGCCCTTGAGAGGAAGGGGTGCTAATGTACTAGACGCCCCATTCTGTCTGGGGGAAGAGTCACTATATTGGGGTTAATTAAGTTCTTGTTGGGGCAGGGAGCACTTCAGTCGTGCATGCATGACTCAGAAATTCAGCGCTCAGAGTGAGGTGAGGGGGGACTCCTGCGAGATGTGGACTAGGAGACATGCTCCTGTCCCTGCAGCGATGCAGACACCTCCCAGCATCCCAGCGATAGGGGACACAACTGAGCAAAGCGGCTGAGAGGGGACGGGATGTTTGTGCTGGACGAGCAGAGGGAGCCCGGTCTCCGAAAGGAGAAGGAGTTTAACCCTGGCCCCGAGTGCATGCTGCCCCAGAAGGCTTTGGCCTGGCTACCGGGCCTTCACCTACACCTCGAACTTGGTGCAGGTTTATACTTGCCTGTGTTATTCTGGTGGGAATTAGCTTAGATTGGGACCAGGAATTGCAGCTTGTTCTTGGAGACCAAGGTAACTTCCCCTTCTGCGGGGAAGAGGCAGGGTTAAAGGTAGCGAGACTGCAAAGCTTCCTCAGCGTGGGCCAGAAAGACGTGTGCACGCAGTTGACGCACTGAATCAAGAACTGGTACTGCAACTTGTTTGCAGAACTTTGCCCTGCTGCTCGCTGTCATTATCGTATCCCCCCATCTCCCTGATCGTGCTTGTCCTGTTAGACCAAACCGTCACAATGCGTTTTGCTCCATGCAGTTATTTTGTGGTCGTTACCATCACTGCAGCACTGAGCCCCGCTCCTGGGGAGGGGCTGAAAGCACAGATACTTCTTAACGTCTAAGACAACCAGACTGAGAACGTGGGGTCTGGTTCTCCTGGCTGAAAGTCTAGCTTTCCCGGGCACCCCTTTCTCAATCACAGTGCATCAGGATGCCTTGCTACTTCCAGGGCTAGATCCCCCTGGCTGGGTAATACAGTTGCTGCGTACGCACGAGGACCACTGCCGTGGTATATCGTACTGGCTGTGAAAGTTTCAGCTGACTCCATCTCCTTACTGCACTCTCAGCGTGCACGCTGTGCTTTGGCTTGCTCACCAGTCCCGGGCTGCCGACATGCTTAGAGTTGTCCTGAGGACATTTGTTTGCAGTAATGAAACCCTTGGAATTTGTAAGTATGTGAGATGCTCCAGTTAGTCTCCTTATGCTGCCACCCCTAGAGTTGGCGTGAGGGTGGAGAGGCCGCCCGAGGAGGTGCCAGGTGGGTTCTCTGACCCGTGCGTCTTCCCGATAGCGCACTGCTGTCTTTGAGGCTCTTACCAGATAAGTCATCTGTTTGTGCTTCTAATCCACTTAGACCCATCTCCGGACCCTGCTTATCTCTGAAAGCTCCCAGGCCTCTCCTGGGCACAGAGCAAAGGAACCAGTCGACTAACCCTGTACCCGAGTGGAAGGGGCAGGGCATTACCTGGCTGCCTCCAGTGCTGCAGAGCTGAATTACGCCATTTGTCAGGCCTCTTCCGAGACGCGTTTTCCCTCCTCCAGATCATTTTCTTCCCTTTCCCCATCACGTCCAGCACTGACACTACCCCTGCGTGGGCAGAGGAGGACCGAAGGCGAGCAGGTACCATTCCTGAAAGGTCACACACGAGCAAAAACAAGGTACATCCCCTCCATGCCCACGGAAATGAACTGCTGCTTCTCACCTCCCCAGCCACGCCGAGGCTGATGTGATACGTGTGGGGCTCTTGCAAGAGCTCAGCATAAGCCGCCAGCAGTGGCAGTGTGTTGTTTTTCAGCCTCGTCTTTGCATAAATGACACAGGAAACAGATGCCCAGCTATAAAGCCCTAGTCTTTCCACGGTTGTAGTAAAGGTGACTGAACAGGCAGCATCCGGCTCTCGAGAGAGTAGGCATTTTCTGTTCGAGCAGCAGGTCTGGCATGCTACGTAATCCCAGATCCAGCTGAAAGAAAAATGAGCTGAGGCCCTCCCTTGCCGCACGGATGATGATAGACCTGGGCAAAAGAATTGTGCTTACAATAACCTGCCATTGTTGGTGTCCTCCGGTAACCCTGGGCAAGCCTGACGCCATGTCTCTGGGTCTCCAGCCTCTTGTTCCACTTCACTTCTGGCTTCCATGAGGGCTAATACAGTTTCAGCCCAAACAACATCCTTGAGGGAGAAACGAAGAACACCTCCTGCCCCTTGGAATAAGTCTAAGAGGGTCAGCTCAAAGATGGATCCTGTTGTGCACACAGGAAATCAGACAGTCCCGGCCCCAGGGTTAATCACCTTAGCTTGAGAGGAGATGCCTCGCAAACAAGCCTGAGCGGGCAAGCAGAAGACCTGGTAACGGGGGCCTGGCTGGTTTGGTCTGGGCAGCAGCTCACCGACTCTTGGTTTTGCATAGAAACTCCATCATCCTAACTTGATGCTTATACTTCCTTTTGACCACATATACTGGCAAGACTCCACCCCTCCTCGAGCAGGTCGGAGCATGCACCAGACTAATGCAGGACCTCCCGCCTGCACTTACTGTTGGCACCTGCTGGGGCCTGGATCAGGCAGGGAGTTCCCTGGCCTCATGCAGAGTCTCCTTCAAAGGGGTCATGGAGGCACCAGGCTTACCTGCTAGGATAGGGACTCCGTACCTGGCGGATATGCAGGGAAGGTGGGAGGTCAGATTGATAACTTAGCTGTAACACGGATATATCGAGCGCAACCGAGAGCTCAGCAGGTGGCCCGTGCAGCTCAAACTGCTGGTGTTTCTTGACCGGGAGGCCTTGAATGTAGGTTTTGCATGACATACACAGGCGGCCCTTCTGGTTCAGCTTTGGAGATGCTGATGAAGACCTAAACATCGTTGCTCCCACATTGGGCAAGGGTTTGCCTGGATCCCGGGTGGTGCTTGTACCCAGTTGTCACTGTTCTCTTCGCTGTTTTTTATGGCCAGGTTAAGTGTAGAAACCAGGCTGCTTGCAGGCACCAACTGTACAGATGCAGTGCTGTTTACTATCCTCAACCAGCACACCAGGCCGGGGGTGATAATCCTGTTACCTCCCGTGGAGTGCTAAACGCACAGACTGAAAACTCACAAACAACTTCTCCGTTGCCACGTGTAATCCTGCCCTCCGGATGGGGAGGGCTCCAGCCCCCAACAGGACTGCTTCACAGTTTGTCACATGGCGATTGCTAGCTATGCTCAGATGATTTATCCCAGTGCTTTAGTCATTTTAAACATTGTCTGTTGTTGCTTGGATCGTGTGCATTTTAAATTCTTTACATGCTTTTCCGAGCTGAGAGTCATCACCTACAGCGAGGAACGTTATTGCAGTGGGAATATAAATGCTGGGAGCCTTGTGTCTTGCAGATCTCATCGCCACGTTGGGGTCCATAAGTCAGCTCGGAGCCCGCTTCTTTCTCATGCCTCGTGTACACAATATGCCTGGAAGTCTCTTGCTGGTGCTTAAATTCCTGCTAATATGTAACTTATCAGTCCAGCATTCATGGCTCAGTTTCAGTGGAAAGATGCATGGTTGCTTCTGAACCTGGATAGAAGTAGGATGGGAAAGTGGGATTTCAGCTCCACCCTCTGTTTGAATAGTGCACGGTACCCTGACTTGTAACAGGATGCTCAGATGTGTTGTCAGACTCTTGGAATAATATTTCAGTCTTTCCAGCAAAATGATAAAAAGAAGCACTATCCCTGGTGAGATTTGTGGTGCAAATCTCAATGCGCCTGTGATCTGTGGAGTTGTTACCAATATCTGCCTTACTTGCTAAGAAAGATGCATCCCTGGCAAAGCATCTCTTACATTGTCGGTTCCCAGCATATGGGATGTAATGCCAGGTTATATTAATCCTGGGTTAATTATTTGAGAGTTCTGTTATCCATATGTTAAATGTGGTTGCTTTAAGAGCCATGGCTTGTAATTAATCAGTACATTTGTTGGGTTTTTTTAACCGTTGTTTGTCATGTTGGCTAAGCATACTGAGATACCTCCAGCAGCTGTCCAGGCAACATCTTTATTAAAGTAAATCCGTTATCTTAGGGGCCTTGTTTCATGCATTGTGCAGGTTATTAAATTAGCATGAGGGAGAAGTGCTGGGTTTGTTTTCTAGGTGGATGTGTGGCGAGGACTAAAGCAGGGTATGGCATGCTTTAAGCTCAGGAAGCTCTACCTTGCTGGCATCCTGTTTCACCTAATGTGGTCAGACTGATTTGCTTCTACGTGGCAAAATGATTTGCTTTTCTGCACCATTGGTGGTTAGCTTAAGGAGAAATACTCGTGGCTGGGGGGTGCACACTTCTTGAGTTAAATAAAGCTTGCAGAGCAACAGCCCTTGCTCATTTCTGGGTGTTCATATTTCTTGCAAGGCTTGAAATGAACTCAGAGTGCACTGGAGCTTGCTTGTGTCTATCCAGGGTAGTACCGGCTGTAGGTTTTACACCAAAGAATTTGCCTTTAGGATTTATCTTTTGCCGTTTCATTGCGTTACAAAGAAAGGATGGCTGGGAGCCATTCTCCATTTGACAGGAGACTTTGGAAGAAATATCACTGGGTCAAGCTAGATGGTCAGAGGAGATTATATACTTTCCCCTCGGTTGTTACTCAACTGATCCAAACGCCAGGCTGCTTTCAGAAGTGCATCTGGGCTAGACCTAATTTATCCACTGTAGTATTTCTGGAGGTGCCACTCCTGAGCAAAAGTATAGGAGAAAATAAAGGCTTTGAGCTGGAGAGAAAGTCTACTCCATTTCTTTCAAAATTAAAACCGAATCACCTGTAGTTAAATGTTGTGCATCTCCCGAGTGCCAGACCAAAGTTGCTTAAGAGTGGACCCGCTACGTTGGGTTTATACGGGCTTCACTTCTGCCCTGGAGCCGCCCCGTTCTTCCCAGTCTCCACTAATTTCCTAATCGCTTTTGTAGCCCAAATGCTGGTTCACGGTAGGGGTCAAAGCTAGCATGGGGCTGCCGCTGCCAAAGGGCGGGGGGATTTCTCCTCTCCAGACGGAAAATGAGAGAGCCTTCCAGGGGGCAAACCGACTTCGTTTGCACCATGCTGCTCATCGGATCCAAGGAAAGGCCTGAAGTCTGGGGGATCAGGGATGTACATTGTAGCCGTGTTGGTCTAAGAAATACAGACAAGGAAAACTCTTGGGTTAGAGGCAACATCTTTTCTTAGACCAACCGGGCTACCGGGGGGACATTTAGCACAAGTGGTTAAAACAGCAGTCGGGGGTTAAAGAAAAGGCTGAAACGGGAGCCGAAATGCAGCTGCGTGCCCTTCCTCCCCCAGCTTTGTGACAGCGGAGGGAGAGGAGCTCGCTGGGTGGAGATGTTATCTCACAAAGCCGTTTCCGTGTAAAACCTTCTCTTTGGTGCAGAAGGTAAAGGATGTTTGCTAAGAACTGGAGGCGCTGCGACGCTGCTACGGCCAGTGTAACCAGTCCGGGGGGTGCCGGGACTGGCTTTGCTGCCCCAGTGTGGAAGAGTCAGAGGGAGAATAAAAGCGCCCTTTGCCTCACTTCCACTGTGGGAACCGAAGCAAAAGCCGGCTCAGCGGTGACGGCGCATTAAATGGCAGGAAATACAGATGCATTGTGTATTGTCTGCCGAATCCTGCTGGGATAGATGCAGATGGTTACACTTCCAGCGTCTTCCCAAACACAGGCCCTGCTTTCTGCGCCCTCCCCCCGCCGCAGGCTCGGCTGCTGGGCCTCTTCCCCAGAGCTGGTTTGGACGGGCGAGGCCCTTTTCTGCTCCCTACCTGGGGCTGGGCCGCGGGGCTGCCTGGGAAACCTCGCCAGCACCGGGCTTGGGGAGCTGGTCCAGGCCTCGGATGCCAAGGGCCGGGGTGTAGCCCTACCGGCCTAGAGACAGAAGGAAACTGAACTTGTGGTAGAGGGGATCTCTTTTATTAGACCGAGTCCATGTTTGCGAAAAGCCCATGTCTTTACTTGCAAGCTTTCTACGTGGGAGAACGACAGTTTGTTTCTCCTGTGCCTGAGGAAGGGCGCTCGCAATTAAAGACTTTTTTTGCAATAATCGAGTTGGTCTGGTACAAGAGGGCCCCTCCGCCACGAGCGCCGATTCCTTGGATGCCGAGGGGCACTCCCCGGCCCGAGGCAGCCTCCGTGCTGTCTGCCAAAGCCCCTTCATTGCTTTCCTTTCCTTTCCTTTCCTTTGCCCGGTTGTGGCAGCCCCTGTCTCTCCTGACGCTGCCCTGCCTGCCTTATCGCCGGAGCCGGCTTCTGCGGTACCCGCGGGGCAGGAGAGCCGGGGCTCCGGGCAGAACCGGGCCCGCGGGCGGCGGGGCGGGGCGGGGCCGGGGGCGGGGGCGGGGCCGCCGCTGCGCAGTGCGGCCCGGGCGGGGAGGCGGGAGCCGGCCGGGAGCCGGAGCCGGAGCCGGAGGCGCGGAGAGGAGCGGGGCGCCCCATGCCGCCGGCCCGCCCAGGATGATCCCCTACTTCTCGGACAACGCCGTCATCTCGCAGAACGCCATCAACCAGCTGTGAGTGCGCGGCGGCGGCCCCGGCCCCGGCCCCGGCCCCGGCACCGGCACCGGCCGGGGCGAGCGGTCCCGCTCCCGGCCCGCGCCGCACAGTCGCGACCCGCCGTGGCTGCGGCGCCCGCTCGGCCGGTGCCCGCGCGCGGGCTTGGGAGCCCCGAGCCGGCCGGGCGCGGGTGGTGCTTGCCGGGCCGTTTCCTCCGGGCTTCAGGCTTGGCCTCTGCTTAGGCGGGCTGGGGAGCCGGCCGGCCGGCGGCTGTAGTCGCGCTGGCTGGAAGTAGGCTGCTACCGCCTGCTCGGCGGGGGGCCTGAGCCAGGAGCCCCCACCACCCGGGCTCCCCCGGGCCGGGGCGGCCGCCCCCGCACCTACAAGGGGGACCCGAGGCGGGCACGCCAGCCCTGGGCGCCTGTCCAGCTGCAGCTCCTCTAGGAGGTCTGCCCTGCCCTGGGCTTGCAGATAACTCGGTTATCGGGGGATCGCACAGCTGGCCTTGCTAGAAGTGCAGGCTGCCAGGAGCGAGGTGGATCTCTGGGGCCCGGCGCTGGACTTTCCTGTTGACACAGGAGCAGTGCGGTGACTTTCATGATTCTTTGCTAACTGGGAGTCTCTGAGACACCTGCAGAGTCATACGTCCAAAACACTGGTTGCCTGGCAAGGGCGTCAGCCATCCACATGCCCTCGATAACTTTTAATGGAGTGCGGCTGTCAGTAGATGCGGCGAGCTAATCAGCGCGGACTTTCAGGGATCAGCAGAAAATATCCCCCTGTTGACATTTTGTCAGCCATTGAGTCAGCTGGTCTGGGCCTCCCACATCTCAGATGCACAAGGATTAATATCAACCTTTAGAGAGCCTTGGTTCCCCGCTGTCTCGACACGGGGCCTGCTCGGCCCTCTCCATCCAGCTCTGTTACTAGCATTGCTTTTTGTGCGGGATCAGAAGTTGAATTCAGTGTGAAACTTCGCAGCAGCCATTGGAAAGATCAGGATGAGCAAGGCAGGCAGCAGAGGCGCAAAGTTTTACCTGTAGTTGTAATAACTCCCAGGTGCTTCCCTCGCTCTTTCCACGAGGGTATTCATCCTTGAGGTTTAGGTATCTCCTTCATTGCATTAGTCCGTGACCACAAGTTTTCCCCAGCCCAGGGGAGATAGGGCCGTGCTTAACTTCGGCTGCCAAGTTTCTCTCTCAATCTGCCTTTTGTGTCTCGGGAGAGAGCAGGGATTGTCTGCTGCTTGGGGACTCTCGGCAGCTTGGCTTCGTTCACACTGCACCGCGGGCGTCCGCTGTGACTTGGGGCAAGATGCTCGGGCCCGGATTCTGGCACCAGGAGATGCGGGAAGGTGCCTGCTGTGGGGTTTGAAAGACAGGAGGCACCTGGCCTTGTTAGGTGTCTAAGAGCTCAGATGCATGCACTGCAGACCTTAATCCTGTGACTCGGTTTCCTGTCTTCACACGGGGCTGAAAACACTTCCTTTCCCTTGTGTGAGTGTACATTTAAAAATGGCACCTTGCTGTGGTGATGGGGGGCAGAGAAGAGCCGGACAGAACTAATCACAGGAGCGTTTTACCAAACCTGGAATAGTTAGAAAGGAGAAACCGGAGAGATTTCTCTGCCGAGAGGTGGATAGTAGTCCTTTTATTAATTTATCAGGGCTTGCTCCCTGTTACAAGATGCCACGTGTTTCGAGTGTGTGGGAAAGACGCTTTGCGTTGGACTGCAGTCTGTGCAGCTACCAGTTCCCAAAACTCTGTTGAGCAAGCCCCCGGCGGGCAGGAGCTGTCGGTAGAGTTCCTCTCCGCGAGGGTCAGAGCTCGTCGTGACGTGTTTCTGCAGTTGGACAATGCCCGGTATTGCTGCTGCTAGCGTCCCCCTTACCATCAGGGCAGCCAGCTTCCTTCTGGGCTTGCAGGGGATGTTACAAGCTATTTATAAAACAGGGCATTTGCTGATTATTTTTTTTTTTTCTGTACACCATGTAATTCAGATTCATCATATCGACTTGTATCTTCCCGAACATGCCAGGCTCCACCTCGAACCCTAGCCTGCTCCCTTTGTTTTTTCTCTTGACTTCAGTCGATGCCTGATGGTGTTCTTTTATCTAACTTTTGAGTTAAAGTCTCATTTTAATTCCTTGTGTTTGGGGGTGTGTGTCCAGTCAGACATGTGGTTTCTGTGTATTTCTTATCCTGAGCGCTCTTTATTTTTTCCCCAAAAGGAAGCTTGTGACCCTGCTCTCGCCACCACTCCTGACCAACAGGTCTGTCCATCTGGTAGTTAGGCAGGTTGTATCTTGGCAAATACAATGTTTTATTGGAAATCTTTAATTGCTCTGTTCCTTTCTAAATATTTGATCAGTGTCTTGAAAATCAGTGGCACTTGAGACTTAGAGGAGGTCGGGGGGAGGAAGCTGTTGAAGCGTGAGGGATTTTGGCAGTGTAGCTCCAGTTGCTGCTTTCAGCTCCTCTTCAGTTCATCTTGGGTGTGTCTACACGAGACGTTGCATGCACGGTAGACTAAATCTGGTGCACATTAGCACGTTACAGCAGAGGCTGTGCTAATGCGTTAGTGCGCAGTAGAATTTGTCTACTGCACATTGGTGTCCCTAAAAAGGCGTGCGCTGGCGCTACTGTGCAGTTGTGTTGGTGACTGTGCGTTCAGTTAGTACCTGTTAATGCTACGTTATTATTACTGCATGCTAACTACAGCACATTAATGCGCGTGTAGACATGCCCCTTGGGAGTTAAGGGTTGTCTGCTATTTGCGATCTTTGAAATCCCCAAATAGGGTGCTTACATCTCTTCCCATTTAACGTTTGTGGGCACTTTTGATTAGGTGACCCCGTCAATATTGTGTTCCTGCATAGCCCCGGGTGCCAGTCCAGCAGTACGGGTCTGCTGTCTAGGCAGAGAACTGCCTGCTGGCATCCAGTGCCCCGGGCGGGAGGTGATGTCTGCGACTCGGCCTGCTTTCCAGGCTGCTGGCTCTGCAGCAACTGAGAAAGACCCTCCTTGTTTCTGCTGCCGTGAAGCTCTGCCTCAGGCTGTGGTGGCTTTGTTTCGCTGATCCCGATATCACAGAGCGTGGGATAGACCCGTCTGTCCGCAGCAGCTCTCCCCTCCCAGCCTTTTCTGGTTTCCTCAATGTATTTGCATAGGTGCTCGCCACACTGCTTGTAACTGTTGATCATTAACTGTGCCAGGGATATATCATCCAGTTCTAGCTTTCCGGCCTGGCCTTTTGATTTCCCTGGAGGTGCCGCCCAGTGTGGGGTCAAGACTCAAACAGGGAACCAGAGTTCCCAGGATAACTAAAATGTGACTAGTTTTTCAAGTGATAAATACCTGCTTTGGCTCAGGTGGGTTGCCAGCTTCATATGTGGCAGGGCTATGGGCCATGTGGGCTGCTGCCGGATCTCTTGGGACCTCTCTAGTAAGTGTTCACACACCTGGCTTTCTTGTTGGGGTTGTGGCTGGTGCTTTAGGGCCCCGTTAAGGGGGAGCAGACCCGTGGGGCCCACTAATACCACAGGGCAGCCCTTCCTTGTGCTTGTGCCTTGGAAGCTAGGACTGAAATAGTGTCGTTGTAAAACAGCTTCAGGCACACTTTATCGAAGTGCTGCTTCCCAGGGCCTGCGAGGCCAGAGAGCTTGTAGGATCCCGGCTGCAGCCAGCTATAAAGTAGTTACGGTCGCCCCCACATCTGCCTGGCAAACAGCATTTAACCCAGCAGTTCTCAGCCTGGCTGGGGCACCCTGCAGTGCCTTGAGATCCTTAGCTCTGGTAACTGTACAGACATTCACAAGATAACCCCAGAGGTTTCGGAAAGGAATCGGTGGTCAAATTCGTCCCCACCTGTTGTGGTTTTTCTGTGTTCTTTCCAACAGAAAAAACGCTCCGTTATTTTTTTTCCATAGTCAGAAACCCGAGTGAAAGTTTTCCAGGGGTGCCCAAAGTCTAAAAAGATTGAGAACTGCTGGTTTAAACCGTGTTACCCTGCACTCGTTCAGCAGCCCCTTTGTCCTGTTGTAGCTGTGATGTGCCGGGAGTAAATCCAGGAGTTCAAAGAGAAGCTGGACTCTCGTCTGCAGCCGGATGGTCTCGCGTAGATCCTGCCAGACGGGCCCAGTTTCCCCACGCAGAGCGTTTCAGGATGAAGCCTGGGTCTTAACTGCAAACTTTCTTGCCTTTGCCTTTTGTAACATGGCTTAAACTTTTGTTTGTTCAAAGGCGCGTTTTGCTCCCTGCGTACATGCATCTGAATGACAGCTTTAATTAATCATGCTGAAACTCAGTGGAAATAGCTGTTTTTGGCATTTAATTGAAGCACTCTGATTCACGTCATGTAGCAGTAAAAAAGTCTTTCAGGAGAGAGAGAAACGTTCGTTCCTGAGGGCATAGACTAGTCGCTGACTGATGGGCAGCGGTCTTTTCTTGTTTTAACGTGGTCAGCTTATGAAATCTGTGGCTGAGCACTGCGCCGAAGGTGTTACATGTGGGAGTATTAGGGGAGTCTGCTCTCTAGGACCCCGGTGGTGCAGAATTTGACACCATTAGCCGACTGCCTTTATGTTGCTGTATGTTCATGTGCAATGTGAAGAGCGAGGAGGAGATGGCAGCAAGAGCGCGTTTCTGGGAAGTTTTGTAACATTTTCTGAATTGGGCGTTGTGAGTGCCCAGCAGCCTTGATGCAAGGAAGTGGAGGATGGTTTTTGCTCTTGTGCTAGGGCTACACGCTGCTACTCCCCTGCATTTTTCCACCCATGTATTTCCTTGGCCCCTTCCATCCCTCCTGGAGTTCTCGGGGAAACCTCCCTTAAGTTGTAATAGTTATTAGCGCGTTAAGATTTGGTCTTTCTCTTGAAATCCCGTTGTTGCATAATAGGCTAAATCCATCAACTGCTGACCCGCAGATCATTTAATCTCCACGCAAATAACTTTGTCCTTTGGCTAGCCAGTATTGAAGTCCTTGGTTTGCGTGGGCGTGCTCTTTGCCGTGGTGGTTTGATTAGAGCCACATCCTCCCATCGGCCCAGGCCCTCTGCTTGTCTTTGATCTCCCCAGTAACTCTTCTCTTTGCCGGCTTTTGTTTGTGCTTGGCTAAAACTCAAGGCTTTCATTAGCTAAGTGCAAATTTAGCACATCTGCCAATCAGTCTCTCCTCTGTTTTGTGCCACGGCTCTTGTGGAGTCACGGAGGCAAGTCTGATGGAGCTCAGCTTCTTCCTTTGATCCGGCGGAGCCTCAGAGTGGTCTGGGCAACGGTCAGGCCCAGCGACATCCTCAGCTCATGTCGCGAGCCATCACCAAGACCAGAGCTTTGAGTCGGTTCGAAGCATCTGCGTGTCGGTGTTCGGGTGCATTTCACGCTCCGATTGCGGCAGACTCCTTGCAAACTGTTCAGTTCGGGAGCTCTTCCGTGTTAAGCGGAAATCCCTCCACATTTCCCTCGTCTTGTTATGCTGCAAGATGAAAGAGGGCTGTTGGTGTCCTGTTCACCACCCAAAGCCGCAGTCTTTTAACATCGCAGCTAATTGCTGTGGTACCAGCTGTCACAATAGAAAACTGTATTTCATGGGGCAAATGCAGTAGAACGGTGGTTCTCAACCCTGGGGTGCTGCGAGCTGCGTGGAAGGGTGCCGCAGGACAAGGGAGGCAAGAAGCACGTAAAAGCCGGCTCAGGCTTTCCCTGCTTGGGGGCTCTCTGCCCCACATTGCCTAGCTCCTCTGCAAGGAGGTAAGCACTGCAATACGTTAGCTTTTGAAATGGGGTGCCCCTGAAGTTATGGAGGGGTGCCTCGGAGCTAAAAAGGTTGAGAGCTACTGCAATAGAAAACGAGCTCTCGGAAGAAGAAATCGTTTCCATGCAAATGGCTATTTTTGGTGATTGGCTTTCTGTGAGCCCGCTGGGGTTCTTCGCACGGCGCTTGGTGCTCCCTGACAGCAAGTGGTTTTCAAGCAGCAGGCAGGTTCAGAAAGGCAGAAGTTCTCTTCTTGCGTCATGTCTTGTATTATCCTTCTTCAGTTTGTTAAAGGCATCAGTAGTTTGATCAGAAACCCTTTGCAGGTTTCTCAAGAGATAGGTGGGACTGGATTCGGTCACTCTGGTTTGCAAAGGAAAATAGAGAAGACAGGACAGATTTGCACTTCACAGGTGCAGGCGCCTGGAGCACAAGCTTTTGTGGGCTCATCTTCATTTCACTTCGTCGGATGCTGTGAACGGAAAACTTCACCTGTGCCCTGTTGTAAGGTTTAAGGGGAAAAAAGCGACTGCACTCCGGGAAATTGCAACAGCAGAATAATGACTGGGAGAAACTGCTGCTAGCTGCGGCTCCAGGAGCAGTCGGAGATTAAGCTAATCCTTTAGCCGCTTGGGTTAGGTGATGGGAAGAGAAACGGAGCCCTTTAAAAACCACTTGAGCTAACTGAAGGTAGTCATGATACGGGAGCTTTGCCCCGTGGTCGTTTCACTGGCATGGTGGCTGCTGTGGAAGAGTCTGAAAGCCACGCTGAAGCCAAATGGGCTGCGTTAGTTCCTCCGTTGTACTTCGAGGCTGAAAGCCGGACTAATAAGTAGAAGCCAGTCATTTCTCCTAGTGCCGAGAGCGAACAAGAAATCAGGCCCGGAATATGCGAGCTCATGTGCCTTAGCAATGAGAGGGTGACAAATGCAAAATAAGTTTTCTGCTGTGAATTGCCTATTAGCATGTACAGCCTGCGCGTGTGTAGATGCTCTGGAGCATATTGCAAAAATGTCTCTCTAAATGTCAGGGCTGTTGAGCAGGCTGGGCGGCTTGCATCAGATGGATGGATGGTTCTGGGAAGGGAAGCACACCAGCGTCAGTGCTGGAGCGGGGAGGCTTTCACCTACAATTCCCCGACCTTTGCTAATCCGTACATAGGCTTCACCTGATTGCAGTAGTAGTGTCTGTAATTTCCTTTGCTGGTGTAGTAGAGGCCTGTATAAAAAGTGTTGGCTTCAACTCAGGAGAGCAGGTATTTGCTTAGCAGTACACTTTTCCTGCTAGCCGGGGAGACTGGCTCCTCCAGGGCTGCAGCAGACAGCTGCATCAAGCATTACATCGATCCTTCCACTTCAGATGCGGGGCTTGAAATGAGGCAGTGTGGTAAGAATAGTTTTCATAATGCCCTTAACTCAGGTCCTTGCATCGCTCAAATACGAAAAGTACTTAAGCCACCACTGCTGGTAAAATTTAGCACCTGAACTTTTCAGGGCAAAACACATCTGGAATCTATAAACATCGGTGTTTTAAGCACTCTCATCACACGCACGTTATTTTTTAGTGTTTCGCGGCCAAGACCAAGTCAGCTGAACTTTGCCGTTTATTTTGTTCTGCTGAGCTAGAAACTCCTAAAAATGGGTGTCTAATGGGAAGTGCTGACACCTCTGGAAATCGGAGTGTCGCCCTGGGTACCAAACCTAGAAGCTAATTCACGGCCGAGGCAGCATCTCCATGCAAGTGGAGGGGGTCTGAAAAGTGGCTCGTGCTCCTTTCTGCCTCCTAACTCTGCTGGCGGGTGGCTGGGTTTCTTCAATCCTTCTGTTGCAAGTGTATGGAAATGCAGATGCTTCAGCGAGTTCGCTTCTCTGTTGTCACGGCTCTAAAACTCCCGAAAGCTTCGCAGGCAGAGCTGGCGGCAGCTCGGGAGCCTCTCGCGCGTTGGCCCATTGTCTGTTGCGGGAATGACCTCCGCTTAACGAGCCCTGGAACGCAGCAGTGGTGCTAGACGTCCTGCAGCCTGTCGGCTTCTGTTTGAAACGGTGCGTGCTGAGTGATTAATGGAAATTATTTCAGGAATAAAGTACTCCGGGTAAGGTGATCGCTCTTCAGAGTGCCAGGAGAAGATTCAAGTCGCAAGGGATATCGCTTCCAATCAAAACCGGTCCCACGCACTGGGAAGGAGGCATGGGGAGCAGTGCTGAGATGGCATTTTGAAGCAGACTTTTCCTATACCCTGGCTCCTGAAGCGTGGAGCTAGCTCAGCTCAGCCGTCTGTGGATCCTAATACTTGTTTGAGTGCCTTTTGGCACACGGGCAGCTCTGGAGATGCTGGCAGCCGGGGAAGCATTTTAGGCATGAAGCGGGGGCTCGGAGCAAAGCAGCCGCCTTCCTGTACCATATCTTCCACCCCGGTGCAGATGCTGGGCAGGGGGGAGAGCTTGCAAACTTTCCTGGGAGGGGGTATCCTGCCTGAATGGGAGGCTAGCTGCCTAATGTGACTTCTGATGCCCACCTTAGAGAGACAGCACTGATACCCCTTTCCTTGCTGGCTCGGCAGAACTAGCGAGCGCTGTTACCAATCTTGCGAGGATTTTTTGTGGGTTTGGGTGGGGGTTGCACCTAATATCCAAATTAATTTATTTTCTGTCACCCTGTTCCAACTTGCGTCGTCCGGCAGCCTTTCACCAATAGGGACATTACACTCCAGGAGGCGAAAATGTTAAACTCTTCATCCTGCTGACAAATGACTGGGCTGAGTCTGCTAATCCAGAAGAAATCCAATGCAATTTTAATGAGCGCCTGAGAAAAAAATTGCACGAGCCATAATGCTGTCCAGCCAAATGATCTAGATACATATTTCTGTGGGGAGAGGAGGAGGGACAAACTGCTCTTAAAACATTTGAATGAGTCCCAGTCTAAAATATTTTTGCTCCAGGCCAAAGCATCGGATTTTTTGACCAGAAAGCAATTGAGATTTTTATTTTTTTTTCTTGGTTGATCAAGGCAAACCTTTCTTTGATGTCTTGTCTCTGCTAATTAATTGTCATTCCCAGCCGTTGTTTCTAGTCGCATGAAAGTTTGTTTCCCTTCACGGTGAATCTGCTGTCCCATAAAATGAAGTCACCGGCGTGCTTGCCTGGCTGGAGGACCCTCCATGACAACGCAGGGGTGAACAAATCAGTAGCCTGGTTACGGGCTACATCACCGCAGCATTCAAAGCTCCTTGCAGCTCCCAATTTTGAATCAAAAGCAGCTGACAAAGCTCTGGCCGAGGGCTGTTCCCCTCACCGGAGACCTTTTTTATGGCCACCACAAGTTAATACTTGCTATCAGTAAAGGCCCCATTGGTAAGCCAGCGGGCTGCGACTCTCCAAAGCCGGGGTCTCTAGGGCTGCCGTTGCAGCCTTTGCCCAGGGACAGTCGGACCCTGGCCGGGGTATGGGAAAACAGCAGCGCTGAGCGCAGCCTGCAAGGTAAAGCACTGAACAATGCGTTTCCTGCCACTTTGTGAGCTGAATCCCGAGGCCTCTTGCTACCAGAAAGCAGCAGGCAAATGTAGCCAGGCCTCTGCTTCCCCGCCGCACAAAGGAAAAGCTCGTGCAGGAAGCATTAATGCCTCCGAACGCACGTGGCCGGCCCCTGGTGCCTGTGACCCTAGGTTTTACTGCCAGGGTCTTTGCAGGCAGTTGGGCTGTGACTTGGGAAACCTGCTCCCTCCTCGCCAGCGTCCTGGGGCTGTGGGGCGGCACTCCCGTGCTGGCAGCACTGACGCGGATGGAGGCAGCCACCGGTGCAGCGCAGGGGCCCGGGCACGCAATTCGTTTGCTCGTGTTCCCGGCGGAGCTGACCCAGGCAGCTGGCAGCCCCGGCGTGGGAGTCCTGGCTCAGCCTGCCGCTATACCTGGCTTGCTCCCCGACTTGCTGCAAGGCCATTTTTTTGGCAGGATGGAGATTGCAGGGATGCTGTGAAATCGAGGGGGGATTTCAGTTTAGGATTCTGTGGGTGTCCCCGGGCTGGCGCGAAGATGACCCCGTTTCATGGGGGGCACAGCCAGTACTGCCTCTAACCCGGGCAGATCAGTGGTCCCTGTTCTTTTTCTGTCTTTGAAGTGTGGGACATGCTTCGTCTAAATATAGATGGCCCTGGACTTGACTAATATGGACAGAGACAGGGTGTCGACCTCAGTGCATCTCCCTTGACTTCTGTTACAGTCATATTTAAAGCGGCAGGTCTTTCTTGTTGGAGTATTGTGGGGCTCTGCCAGTCAGACCAAACATGGTTAGGCATGAATTGGGCACTTCCGTGTGTCGGGGGGACTGGCATGCCAAGGTTAGTTGTCAGATGTTTTGAAAGTGCGGTGTATTAGGTGCAGAGGCTGTGGAAACGCGGCATCAAACGCTGAGTGAGGCACTCGCTCCTGGTTATAACTTACTACAACAGTTTTGCATAGGGAAGCAGTGCTTTTAAAGGTTGATGATTAAAGACTACCTCCTGGACCGGCTGCATCCTTCCTGAAAGGGAGAAGGGAAATAGGAAAAGGAGGTTTAATTTTTGAGAAGCAGGCTGCCAGCTGGTTAGCTGTTTCTGATCCCTGACGTGAAAAATGAATTCTGCTAATGGAGTTTTCCCACGTTGATTAAAATGTTTTAAAACATCTCTGAAGGCACTTCATATCGTTGTGCTCGGAGAAGAGGAGCCAGCTGGTTTTGGACAGAGCCAGCCATTTGTACTGAGCACGTGGTAATAACAATCCTTAGAAACCTTCCCTTGGGCATAACTTTCTTCCTGCTCAGCTAGCCTTGATTGTGTTTGAGATCCAGAGATGCTTAAACAATTTATAGCACCAGAAGAATGTCCTGGAGGGGTTTAATCTGGGAATGCCGCGACTTGGAGACCTTCGGGGAATGCGTCGTGTAAACCAAGTCCGCCTCTCCTCCTTGTCTGCGGTCTGCACTGCCCGGCGTCGCACGGCTGCTGTGCAAGGGGAAACAGCGGTGTTGGCTGCTACACTTCACCAACTACCCCACGTCTAACAGCTGAGCTGAGCTGGAAGCCGTGGGAGTAGCGCTCTTGCGCATCCCCAGCGCCTTCAGCCCTGAGCTCCTGCCCTTCCCTGCTGCATCTAGATGGTTAGACTGAGGCAGGCCAGGGTCGCGCCATCGGTGCTGGGCCCTGGAGCAGCCGGCACTTTGCCACCTGCCCTATTGCTTGCCTGACGCATGCAGTTCAATCAGTGCAGCCTGCGCTGAGCAGTCCTCCTGCCACGTTACGGGAACGGGAGATGAAGCCGCCCGCTGCCAGTCAGTCGCAGCCCCCAAAGCGACCTGGGGGCACGGGGAGTTCTCTGAAGCCACGCAGCGTCTTTCAGGACGTAGGGCGTTGCTGCATGTTTCCCCGAAGCAGCACGTGGAGTTCGGGTTAAACCTTGTACATCTTGCCCAACCACCAGCGGTTTGGGAGGGGGGGTTGGAGGGAGGAATTGGCTTGTGTTTGCAGCTGGCCCGTGACGCGGGGCTCGCTGCCGGGCAGGAAGCCGCGCAGGCGGGGTTGGCAGCGAGGCGGCACGGGGGAGCATCTTCAAACAGACCCTCCAGTTGCCCCGTGTGACTGGGGCTCAGCAGCCGGGCACCACTCTCGTGGCGTGCCCCGCTGTGTAAGCTGGCGGGGTGGCAGAGCGGTCCACCTGCTAGCCGGACGTGGGGCAGGAGCATCGTGCCGGCCGGCTCTCAGAGGCCGCGCTGCTTTCCTGGCTCGGGAGGGTGGCGTAGCCTCAGCTGGGTCAGCTGCAGGCCAAAGGCATATGAGGCTAAAGGAGAAACCGCAGAGGCCTTGACATCAGCACCAGCACATGAATTTGAAGCGAGTTCAATTCCTTCCTCTGGAGTCTGGCTTTTGAATGAAAAAAAACACCCAACCAGCCCCCCCCTTCCTGCATCTGTAACAAATAAATTCCACGTCTGCCTGCAAGGGAGCGCGTGCGACAGGAGTCCAGAGGTCGGCCCGCTGCCGAGGAGCCGCTCGCAGGGACCAGCGGAGGGAGGGAGGGAGGGAGCGTGGCAAGTGGCTGGAGAGCAAAGTGGCTCCGGGGGCTTTCGTTCGGCTTCCAGCATCTGCGTCCCTCCTGCCAGAGGCAGGGTTTCTCGCGCCCCTTTTCAGCACGGTTCCCTTCCCTGCTTTCCATTTGGATGTCTTCCCAGTGGCTGCTTGGGCCAGGGGAGAAGGTGGAGCAGGAGTCCAGGCTCCCACCTGCTCTCATGAACCCGGCGGCTTCTGCCTGTGACTCGCTGTTCTTTGAGGCGAGGGGTCTTGCAAGGATCATGGCCCCTCTGCTCTGGCTGCCAGCTCCCCTGACACTCGGAGCGGGGAGAATAAGTGCGAGACACCTAAGCCCTTCCTGTCTGCAGTGCGCCCATCCCCAGGAGGGGCCGTTTGTTGGATGGCAGGTGTCTGTGGACACCTGCCTAGATCGGGCCATGGTCGGGGGGTGGGAGACACCCCCAGCCAGAGGCCTGCATCTGTGTGCTGAGCGTGGCCAGCCTGTTTATCA
Organism: Crocodylus siamensis; assembly: GCF_052110815.1. Taxonomy (NCBI): domain Eukaryota; kingdom Metazoa; phylum Chordata; order Crocodylia; family Crocodylidae; genus Crocodylus; species Crocodylus siamensis. The sequence continues at coordinate 37,141,852 of NC_143407.1, forward strand.
CAGCCACGCTGCCTCCGGAGAGCCTTGCCTCTGAGCAGAGGAAGTGCCTGTTGACAGCTCCTTTGCCTTTTTTTTTCAAGCTTTGCAGAAATGCAGATGTGGCTAGAAATGCTGCTTACGTCAAGCGTCTGAGCCAGGGCCGGTTCCCACGCTGGGTTGGTTTCCCCTGCGCTGTTGCTTAAGTTGCAGAAGTATCAGAACAGCTCTTCCCTGTTCTCCCTGGCCTGTGCCACCGTTCCTGTTCTCTTTCGGGCAGTCGGTCCCCTTCTGCTTACTGGTTTTGGTGGCTCGCAGGGCCTAATTTGCAAGCCCGTGCTGGCAGCTAGCCCCTCCAGCGAGGCTGTGAAGCCCCATAGCCGTGGTGTCAGCCTCCCACCAGTGAGTCTGATGGCTCTTGATGCCTGGGTGCTGCACGGTTCCCTCCAGCCAGGCAGACCATCTGCAGCCTCTCCTGTGAGCAAAGCACAACCTGGAGCCCTGGGATGACTCCTCTCTTCAATAAACACTTTAACCCTCTGTGGCTTCCCTGGCAATGGCCATAACCTGGTGCTGCAAAAGCCAGGGAGCAAGGGAAGGTGCAGCTGTTTACTGCAAAGCACGTAAACCACAGAGAAGCTGTTGTCTGCTCGCACGTCTTCTGCCCTTTTGGCCCCGCTGTGTCGGCCAAGTTGTTGACAACCTGCGGGCATCAGGTACGACTTGCTCGCTTCCTGTTTCAGGCACCGCAGGGCGTGGGGAAGGATGGTGTTGTGGTTGAAAGCACGGGCCTGGGACCTGGGAGGCTGAAGCTGGGGTCCCAGCTCTGCCGAGGTCCTGAGCCCAGCCATGCAGTCCTGCCGCACTGCAGTCGCTGCTCTAAGGTGCTCGGCACGGGGAGAAGATGCGATGGTCTCGCCCGATGCCCTCCTGCTGTAGGGTGGGACTCGGGGGCGGGGGGTGCGTGGCGCTGGCAAGCGTCTGTGTTGTGCTTCCTCTCCTGCCGCAGGACCTGTCGCACCCTGGCTGGCAGCGCTTCCCCAGAGCATCGGTTCTGCGCGTGGGTGTTGCAGGAACCGCTCTCTCCGTGGGCTGGGCCCGTGGAGCCAGTGGTGGTGGGAGCCCTGCGGCGGAGCCGCACACACAGCAGGTGCAAGGCAGGGGCCAGCCTCTTCCCCGAGAGGAACAGAAACCAGTCCTCACTTGGGGTGTGGGCAGGAGAGAAACCCCCACGCCCGGCGGGCAGGTCTGCCTCGGCCCACAAGAACGCTCTCCCATTCCTGCTGCCCCCGGCGGGCTTGGAGCGCTCCTTACAGCTGCTCCCCGCGCGCCCTGGCGCCGCAGCCTCGGCTGAGGGGTGCGAGTGGCCTGCACGTGCGCTTTTGCCCACATCTGGTGCTTGCAAAATACAGCGGGCGTTGATCGGAAGGCACCAGGCCGGGAATGGGGACAGGCGTTTTGTTCCTGACGGTCACTGACTTGCTGTGTGCTGCTGAGTGACGCTCCTCTATCTCTGCCTCCGCTTCCCCTCCCCTCCCGGCACCTGTTTAGACATACGCCGTAAGTGGCTTATGTTGGGGGCGGCCGAAGACCGCTGAGCAGTACAGCGTGGGGGAGCACTTGGAGCCCCTCTGCAGCAGGGTTTGCCTTGCCTGAGTGAGGCGACATGCTCGCTTGTGGGGTGCTCTGTGTCGGGGGCCTGTCGGCAGGTGTCCGGCTTGCCTGCCCTCCAGCTTCCTTGGCTGGTTTGCTTTCTGCCCTCGCCAGCTCTCTCTGCCTCCGTCTCTGGAGCCCTGACGTGTGGGCCTGAGACTTTCCCGAGACACCCCCTTGCAGCAGGCACTGACCCCGCGGGGGGACCAGCCCCTTGGCCCCGGACTCTCGCCCCCCCTCTCCCGCCAAGCCATTGTCGTGTCCCAAGAGATGCCCTTTAGGAAGAGCTCTCCTTGTTCGGCAGCTTGGAAGCCTCCATGGTTACTGCGGCGCTCCATTGTCGTCCTGACCTGCAGCTGCCTTGTCCTTGGCACGGCAGCCTCTTCCAGGCCGGGCAGGCTTTCACCCTGCTGCCTGCGGCTCTGCGCCCGTCTCCGCGGGGCCTTGGCGAGCGGGACCTGAGGCTTGCGGATGTACGTGCAGCTTGCAGAGGAGAAATGTGTGTGTGTGTGGGGGGGTCATTCCAGTCTAAACCCCCAGGCGTTCACCTCTCCTTAAAACCGGAGCTGAGCAAGCTCCGTGTGCTCCCAGCAGCCCTGTTTGAGTGTGCCCTGAGACGCATCTGGTTCAGGAGCTGACAGCAAGGCAGGGGCTTTGCCTCCTGCCACTGCAGCTGCGTTCAGAGTAGTCCCTGCGCCAGGTCTTGATTTGGGGGAGGGTGAATGGTTTCCTCCACCCTCTCTCTGCTGAGACTTTCAAGCGATTCTCGCCAGCCTCTGTCAGCTGGGCTGCCCTGATGGTCAGGGCCTGAATGAGGGCTGGGCTGGGCAAAGCTGTAGAAGGAAGCTACAGGCTGATGAATAAGCTGAGCTGACTGGCAAGACTTCCTCTGGTTCACAATAACCCAATTAAGCATGCACCGGGGCAGGCCAGTGCCAGAAGCAGCCCAGGTGCTTCGGCTTCTCTCCCTGGGCTTTTGAGCCAGCTTCTCCCAGCTTTTGAAGACCACGTCTGCAACTGCCCTCTTTACGGCGGCTTATGTTGGGGGCTGCTGAAGACTGGTGAGCAATGCAGGACGGTCCCACCACCCAGGTGCGTGGCAAGGAGCGTCTGGAGGCGCAGAGCACTGCGGCAGTGCCAGGCACTGAAACTGCATCGTCCCGCTCAGTGGTGCGTGAATTGGATCGGGGTTGCGACAAGACGCAGTTTGCCTGAGCACAGGCTGATAGCAGGAGGAAGTTCGGGGCCCTGCCTTGTAAGTAGCTCGCTGGGGTCCCTCTTGCAGCTCGCTCACGTGCCAGGTGTGACAGCTGCAAGCGTCTCCGAGCACCTGGGGAAGCATGTAGGTGCCTCCGGGGAGCCGGCTGGCCCGCAAGGCAGAATCTGTTCAGGGCAAGGCAGTTCTAGACTCCCAGCTGCATGGTATGAGAAGGGCTGTGTCCGTAACGTGCAGCATCGTAATGCCCAGCCCTTTACGAGCGAGCAGGGAAGCCTGCAGACTTCGTGCCTGTTGGTGCCTTGCTTCCGGTTACAGATGTGCAGATTTCTAGCTCCCCTGGTGCAACTTTCCGTTGAAGTCAGAGGGGCGAGGGGATATGTGGGGTTTCATAGTTTCTAGGGTCGGAAGGGACCTGAGCAGATCATCGAGTCCGACCCCCTGCCATGGCAGGAAAGAGTACTGGGGTCAAACGACCCCAGCAAGGTGTACCTCTGGCCTCCACAAGACGAGAAGTCATCGCCTTCTGCTCGAGTAGAAACGGGTCTTCCTCGAGAGCCGGTCAGACCTGCTTGCTGCCAACATGCCAGTGCCACCCTTGCCTGTGCACACAGTCCCAAACGTGCCACCCAGCTGGCAAAGCTAGACTTGGTTCGGGTATGCTTGATTCTGAGCCGGGCGTTGCCCGTGAAACCTTCTCTGAAAAGGTCTCTTTCTGTAATGCCAAGGAGAAGAACAAAGCCGAGCGTGGCCCGTCGCTGCTTTGTAACTGGAGAGCGCTTGTGGTCGAACCTCACGTCTGTCTGGGGTTGCTCTTCAGTTCTGCAGCTGGTTTTATTGCCCTTGGGGCATTGAACTCGTGTGAGGGGTTTGCTCGGTGATCACATGTTGCCCTGTGGACCCCTGCCTGTGACATGTATCCCTGGTTCTTCAGCAGTAACAACCACCGGGTTGGCATGTTTGGCCGCTGGTCAGCTGAGGCCGTGAGCAGCCGTTTCCTCTCCCCACGTCCTTTTAGGAAGTGAGGGGGCTCCACGGAGTGCTTTGAAAGGAGTGTCCAGGCCCTAGGATGCTTCATGAAGAAACAGCCATCCGAGGTGGGGCCGTCAGGAGGGAGCAGACAGTCCAGTGCTTCACACGGGGTGCTCGGGGTTGGACTCCATACCCATCCAGGGGCCTTTCTGGCCCTGCGACTTGACTTGCCTGAGGTGTCTGGGGCCTGGAGCCTCCCTCCTGCTTCTCATTTTGGGCAGCGTCTGCAAAGGGAAGCCGTGCAAGGGCGAACGGCCCCTGCTTTGCTTGTGCAACGTGCCAGATCAAGAAGTGCCTTGGCATCAGGGTGGGGTGGCCCCAAGGGGATACCTTCTCCCCAGAGAATAGCAGCGATGCCTGGTGTCGTGGTGTTCCTTGCTTTGTCACGGCGGGTGTTCGGGCTCGTCTTCATCCCCACTCTCCTGTACGGAGCAAAGTTGTCCCCTCGGGTTGTGCCAGGGCTCGTTACAAGTTCTGCAGTAGAATAAGGGCTGCCGTGCAGGTGAAGCCGGGAGCTCTGGGCAGCGGGGCGCACCCTTGTCCAGGTGACGTGCCTGGTGCTGCGATGGGCTGAGGGCCCCGGGAGACGCGGGGGCTGAACTCTGCTTCCGAGTGCGGGGCGTCGGAGAATCCTGCCCAGCGTGCAGCCTCGACCCTGCCTGCCCCGGCCCGAGAGCGCACCTGGAAGGGAGCACACCCCAGATACCAGGGCAGCCGAATCCTCCCACAGCTCATCTGGCAGCTGCCGCGCACACGCTTATCTCCAGGGCCAGGTACGGGCCGAACAGGAACGTCGTGATCCCTGAGCGCAGCGTGCTCCGTGTCTGCAGCGAGTGCCCTGTGGCACGGTGAACCAGCCCGCGTGGAGCCCAGGCATGGTCCCGGCGCCTTTCTCCACGCTGGTGTTTGGGGGCTGGCTGTGCCTTTGCTCCGTCCTGCCTTCTGCTGCGCGATGCGGGCGAAACGGAGCGTTGGCACGGGTCTGCGCGGCCCAGAGACCATCTGGGTGCAGATCATTCGGTGCTTCTCCACGCGCGTGCTGCTTAATCCCCTAACTGCATCCTTAGGCCAGTTCAGCTGCCCCGGGAAACCCCCAGCAGCAACTGAGTGGGCTGCCACAGCCAGGTTACAGAGGAGGTTTGCTGTTCCCATGCCGCTCTTTCTCCTAGGGCTGCTCGATCTTCGGGCGCTTCTGATAGTGCCCTGGGCCTGGATGCGCAGAGGGGAGAGGAAAGGGGAAGAGAGGACCTCTTTGCCTTGGGCCCTTCCTGCATGCTAATCACACTGGATGGAGCGGCTCAGCCTGGCAGAGAGCCATGCTTTCCCTCCCCACGCCCTGGAGCCGGTGAGTTGGCAACCTGTCCTGCTAGTCGGAGGAAGCGGGAATGCGCGTCTGCAGAACCCGAGGCCTCTGCAATGATTCTTCAGCCAGTTTGGAGGGATGGGGGGTCTGCCACAGCCGCGGTTTCAAAATAACAGTTTCCTGGTACGTCCGACGGGTGCCTCAAGGAGCCGAGGGGCCCGGACCCGCCGTAGGAAACATCGCCGTTCCCTGGTGCCCAAGGCCAGCTGGTTGGGATTCTTGGTGCGGGGGTCTTGGCTCGTTTCCTTGAGAAAGCAGCTGTTTCAAGTGCCCGCTGATCCACTTTATCGAGCACAGTAATGATCCTCGATCCATTTTGAGCTGGGGAAAACTTCTTTTCTGCCCCAGTTCGGGTTTGGCCGGGACGTCCGCCTGTGTGTCAGGATGCATCTGGTCTTGGTTATAGCCCAGGAACGGGTGACGCCGAGGGGAGACCACAGGCTGCACCGGAGCATTTGTGCTCCAGGCTCTTCGGCCCCTGGGATATGGCGGGCTCAAAAGCAAAGGTGGGGAGCTGGGAGGGTACTTGCTTTTCTAAAGCCCAGCACAGCAGAAGAGTGCCAAATTGACAGGCGTCTGCAACAAGGACAGCAGCGTTCCCCCAGAGGTGGCATTTGGTCCTGGCAGAGGTTGGGGAAATGCAGTTTTCTCTGACCTCGGGCTTTTCTAGCCGCTTGGGTCAGGAGGTGCTGACCTGAGGGTGCTTCTGGCCTCCTGGCTCTTTGCTCCGGGTGACGACAGGATCCTTTGCAAAGCCTCTGTCTTCAGAGGGGCTGAAATGACTTAACTTGAAGCGCCTTGCCTGGCTCGGTGACTTGAGACCCCTGCATGTGAAGAGGAGACGCGTGCATGAAGGGCGTTCCCTGGGTCTGCTCCAGCTTCTCTCCAATTCTCATGACTTTCTTCCGACACGTGGAGGGGCTTTTTGCTGTTTTAACTTCCTTTTCCTCAACTCGGCTTTTCAGAGCAGCAAATAATGGCCTGTAGGTTTATATAAATGGTGGCAGGAACTACGGTGGCCGGTCTCTTGGGGGGAACGCGTGTAGCAAGCTGGCGGCTTTATGGCGCGGGGCTGTCAAGGGCACGGTGGCAGTGACTCCTGCGTTGTCTCCGTTTCGTGCAGTCCATCCTGTTGCCCGGGGCTGTGGTTTCTGGTTTACCCCTTTTTTTTTTTTTCTTTCTTTTTTTTAAAGTTTTTTTTGGTTGTGTTTTAAGCTGATCAGTTTGGAGTAGAACAGAAGCCGGAGGCTGGTGCTGTGATCCCAGCACAGGTGCCATGTCTCACTTGCTGCTTCAGAAACAGCGATTCTCAACCTTTTTGGACTCGAAGCACACTTGGAAAATTCCAGCTCTTAGTTTTTGGGTGGGTGGGCGGGTTGACTGTAGAAAAATACTAGAGTAGTTCTTCTGATGCAAAGACCTCAGAAAGACCGCAGCAGAGCAGGACGGTTGTACGGATTCCTATTGGAGAACTCTGGATTTATCCGGGGAATCGGGTTTGGCACCCTTGAAAGGATCATAGGGCACCCCAGGAGCCCTGGCACCCTGGCACCCTGGTTCAGCATCTCTGTTTCAAAACAGCAACAGGAAAGTGGCTGAAGGGCTCAGGAGGGTCGGTGGCATGCTTCTCGCACTTCATGTTGCTTGATGGCAAGGCAAAGCAAGGGCAAGAAGTGGCAGCTTAAGGTGACAGCGTTAATTTGGGTTTTAATTTACACGAGTCTCCTTGCGAGCCAGTTGTCATGTGATTCATCAGACAGTAGCCTTTTGTGGTCCATGAATCTGTCATGTACGCTGATGTTCCTTCAGCCAACTACCAGTGCAAGGCAGTCGCAGCTCCGGGGCATCAGCAGGCTGCCTCACCAGCGAGGGACAGAGTTATCCACATGCGTGGCAGTCCAGATCCCAGGCCTGCGCCCTGTGTTGGCATTGAGAAACCGGAATCACAAAGGCCCTGTTGGGGACTGCCCCAGGCATGCTTGCGTGCCGTTTCGGGGTGGAAGTATCGGAGGGGCCTTCTGGGCTTTTCCTCTGCTCGCACTGCTCTGTAGGTGCACCCTGAGCATATTGTCACATCTCTAGGGGGAAAAGAAAGCTTGCTGTCTTCTGCCCAGAGACGGAGTGGGGCCTGTGTGCCTTCTCTAGAGGGCTGGACCATCTGCAGCAAGGAGTGGCCCCTTGCACCAGGCTGCTTTTCTCCCTGTAAAGACGGGGGCTGGGTTCCACTTGCTCACGCTCTTGCATCTTTCTCTTTCAGCATCAGCGAGAGCTTCCTTACAGTGAAAGGGGCAGCACTCTTCCTGCCGAGAGGAAATGGGTCTTCTACTCCCAGGATCAGCCACAGGCGCAATAAGCATGCAGGTAAGTGTGCCCCCACTTGCCAGAGCGGCCTGGTTGCCCTGTCCCCGAATGCACCCTCTCCCGGGTTCGCTGCCAGCCAGACGGAAGCCACGTGTGCGCCAGCACGCGGCCTTGTGTAAACACGGCTTGCGTAGCTCACGGCTGCGAGGCTCCGCGCGACCGTTCCCACTCGTTCAAACATCACGGGGCCGCACTGCTGGTCCCAGCAGGCTGCAAGATTGTTGGCTTGCACTCATCCAGGCAGTGATTTAAGGAGGCTGTCACAGCCCACAGATTTGGTCACTGGTTCTCCATAAATAGCTGAGCCACCGCTGCGCTGCCAAGAATGCAAGCTTCCTCCCGGGTCACACAAAATGATCGCTAGCGCAGAGACACGCCGGCCTGAATATCTGCCCACAATGGCCCAGCAGCTGTCAGCTTATTCCGTAAGCTTTGTCCTGGGTGCGTGTGTGTGTGGGAGGGGGTGTTCAGTACTTAGCACCACAACACCAGGGGTTGCAGGCTGTTCTCCCTGATCCCTAACCAGCTTCACACCAGGAAAGTCCCCTTCCGGATGTGAATGCTGGTAGGAAAACACCGTGCCGTATCAGCATGACTGGTGTCCGGATGCTGACAAACGGCATGGACGATACGAAGGCAGTCTGAGTTTCGTCCTCCTGCTCCGTTGGAAGTTCGGCTTGTTTTCTGCTTTCTTTGTTTGACAAGTCAGCCTCAGGAGAACACAGCCCAAACGCTGCTGGGTCATTGTGTACACGGGGCTGATTCATTGAGGGCACGTCCGGGACTGGATGGTTTGGGGCGATGTTGAGAACTTCTAGTTTGCTCAGGTATCAGCAACAGACAGCAGAGACACTGGACTCTGCTCTATCCCCCCTGGAAAGCAGCTGCTCAAATCAGGGTTTCCACAGCAGTTTCATCCCATCATCTGCCATCAGAGGCTTTGAGGTGCCTGAGGAAGCAGCCCTGGATGAGGACGGAAAAAATTACATGTGCCCTTGCCCTCCCCAGATATGGAAGCAGGAGCTGAACTGTTTGCAGGCAAGGGGGGGCAAAGTTGTCCAGAGATAATAGATGCGTTCTTGGAGTCTCTGTTGCCTGGAAAACTGGGTTCTAATCCCAGCTCTGTCCTTGGCCTGCCTGGTAATAGCCTTTGGCCTCCTGTTGCCTTGGTGTCTCTATCTGCAAGCGCTGCCCGGGCACCTGGCAGGATCTGCCACCTGGAGACCGCTCGCATGTCTGTCGTTGCTGTTGTAATGAAGACCTCTGAGCTGTCCTGAAGCTAAACCCTGCGAGGGGTGAGGTGCATTGTCTCCCATCCTGTCCTGGCTGCTGCTTCACCGCCGTCTGCCAGAGGACGGAGGGGCAGACGCAGCGACTGCCGCTGCGACGCCAGCCGTGCTGACAGCCCATGCAGTCTTCGGTGCTGTGCCCTCCTTGCTCACATCTGCCCCTTCCCTGCTCCTGTGTGGCATCCTGAGGCCCACACGTGGAGCGCGGCTGGGCTGGTTGTCAAGGCAGAGCTAAACAGGGTCCTGATGCTTTGTCCGGCTTTGAAAGTTCAGGATTTTGCCCTGGCAGGCGGCTGGCCAGCAGGGAAAGGAGAAGAAACACAACACAGCTGCTCCTGTGTGTCTGTCTGCTCCCTGGCTGACTGGCCTTGGAGCCTCCCAGGAAGAGAAACCGGCTTGGCAAGTTGCTTGCGCACTCTCTTCTCTGAAGCCGCTGTGCAACACTTGGTGTGTTGTGAGGGATGCTACAAGGTGCTGGCTTCCAGTTCCAGCTCCGCTGTCAGTTCAAAGCCCTGAGACGCGCGGTTCTTCACCTTTGCTGGGAGAAGCATTGCTTGCTTTCTCAGCTGCTGGTGGGGTGTAAAGGCTTCAACTGCAGGCTTTGTCCCTGCCAGGAGCCATCCGGGCTGAGGCCTCCTTAAGCCTTTACCGTGGAGCTGCGGCCCCCAGCACCCAGTCGGGCTGGCCCTTGTGACCTCTGGCACGGGGAAGTCTCCCAGCAGCATTGGAGAGTGAGCAGCTGAGCAGGGAGCTGGGATGACAGTGGTGGTAGTTGCTCCCCCTGCAGCAGCCAGTCCCTGCAGGATGGCCATGTTGGGCAAGGATCCCTCTTCCCAGGGACAGGGCGCTGTCTGGAACAGGGCCGTCATTGAATGCCTCTTGCTGGGTGGAGAGCCTGTGTCCAGTTGAGACCCAGTCCCAGGGCTCTCTGGAGGCTAAAATGTGTCTTGGGGGGATCAGGAAAGGCTTGTGTGTCTTCGCCAAGCCACCCAGAAATGCAGGTGGGATCCCTGGCTTGGGGGTTGCTTGAGGGCAAGGCAGACCCTCTCTGTCTGTAGTGTGTTTGGTGTCACAGGGACAGAGCTTGCCCAGGAAGCACAAGCTCCTGTCAAGGGGGTGGTGGGACTGGGGCCTGCGGGAGGTGAGAACAGGGAATGTCCAGGGCGAAAAGCTGCTTCCCGCGTGCCAGAGAAGCTTGTCGCCCCCGAGTAGAGACTGGTGGTGCTGGCAGGGGCCACTGCCTGCCTCGTTCCTGGACCTTGGAGCAGGCAGGGCAGCTGAGCAGCGGGCAGCTGTGTTGGGCTGTGGCCTCACCTCTCCCCCTCTCTCCCTGCAGGAGACCTCCAGCAGCACCTGCAGGCCATGTTCATCCTGCTTCGGCCCGAGGACAACATCCGCCTGGTAGGCTGGCTCCTTGCTTCCTGACTAATGCTCCGCGGGAATGAATGTGCCTGCTTGACACACCAGCGGCTGTGACTCACCACAGCGGTGGGGCACATGTGTCTGCATGGCCTCTGCTTTATCAAGGGCTGCGGAGGTGGGAATTTTCCTTTACAGCTACACGGAGAAGGAGTGGCTGATAAAGAAGGCCGACTTATTTATTTGCCCAGGGAGACGGGGTGAACGGGTGACTCGAGGGCTCCCGCCTTTGTTTATTGCCATGTACTTGAGCCGCATCCTGGGCACTCGTGGTCGCTCAAGATCCTGTAGCTGTTGTCATAAAACCCAGAACATTACCACAGCAACGCAGGTAATGAATCCAGCTGGCCCAAGCTGCATCCCAGCAAATTCATTCAAGTTCTTTGCATCCTCAAATCTTTGCATAACAGCACGGCTGAGCACTGAGCCACCACGGTCCGTCCTGGGCCTGCCTTGGTAGCTCAGGGTGGTCTGGGGAAGACTCCCTTGCTTAGGCAGCACGTTGTACCTGTCTTTGGGGGATTTCAGTGGGAAAGAAGTGGTGGATCTATAGTATGGGTATCTCCTAAAACAGAAAGGAGGGGGTTTGGGAAGTGCGGGGGAACTGACAGTGTCTTAAACGCCTTGAATGCAGTGATGTGCCTACAGGATCCTGAGTGCCTTTTTTCTCCCTCTTGTCCTCCATCACCATTGATCGGCCTTCTAATGCTGGCTGGGTTAGTCTAGGTCTGTCGCAACAATTTTTTCACCCCTGCTCCCCTCCACTCCCCCCATGGACAAGCCAGCATCATGGGAGATATTCCAGCACCACTGGTTTGCAGATTCCTCCTGGCCCACCACGTAGCTGGATCTAGTCTAAATGGAAGGCAGTTGCCATCATTGCAAAGCACTTAAACTTTGACCATGACAATGGAAAGTGCTTTGCTGCTGCCTGTGTCGTGATTCATTGGAAACCCGTCTGAAAGGTACTTTCTGCAAAGCATCCAGTGCCCTTGGCTCCCAGCGAGGTGGGTGGGGGTCTGGCATGCTCAGCATTTTGCCGGATTGGGCCCAGTGTTAGTCTGCTTGAAATTATTGAGCAAGTAATTGTTCAGCAATATCAGTGGCCACATTGTGCGAGTAGGGACAAATTGGCCTTGTTCGTAGCTGAATGAGGACTCTGTGGGCCGAGACACAAAGCCTTTTGTGCAGCGTTAAATTCAGAATGCTAAAATTTGGCAGGAGGTTAAGTTCAATAGACCACTTGAATCCCATTGATTGCGGACAAAGGAGGGGTGCACGCAGCGGCAAGAGGCTCCTGGATAATAACGTACACGGCGGAGACTCCGAATGTAAACAGTGCCGCAAGAACCGCTCTCCTCTCCTCCGGCGTTGGCGGCACGAAGAGCGAGCTGCACGTCTCGGAGGCCTGGTGCAGTGATTGCACTGCTCCGCTTGGCACTGGAGCCGGGAGCACTGTTCCCCCAGGCTTCCACGAGCACCACATTGGGCCCTTTGGCAGCTCCAGTGCAGGCCCAGGAGAGAGAAGAAAATGGGGTAAAGCACGCCCGAGCCTTTGGAGCCGTTTCCAAGCGCAGGCTCTTGCTCTGCCTCCAACCAAAACTTCCAGCTTAGAAACGCCCGCTGCCTCCGCAGTGGCAGAGATTTCTGTGCGCCGTGCCTGGGGTGGAAGGGCGGGACCTCTGTGTGGACTTTGAACCTGCACAATGTGGTTTGCCTGTGGCTGGGTAAATACTGCATGATGTAACTCTTTGGCAGAGCAAGGTTACAGCAGAAGGTAGAATTGCACTATAATCACGGTGCATATTTAAGCTGGCCGCTTGGAAGGGGAGCCTGGCCCAAGAATAACTACAGTAGATTTCATGTGGTGTAAGTCACGCTTCCTCTTAAAGAAGAAGATCTCCCCTTGCGCGGGCAGCTAATTGGAGAGAACCAGCACAGCGCACACCCAGGCGGTGAAGAGGGGTAACACTTAAGGAGCTGCTCCACGCTCTACTTCAGAAGGTGGGAGGTAGCTCCTGGACCAGGGGTCGGGGGCCCTTGTCCTCACAGGCACAAGGAGGCTCTAATTGTTTGCAGAGGGCTTAGGGATGCTCGAGGGTCAGCTCTTGTTATCAGTGCAAAGTGCAGCTTTTTCACTCGGTTCATTAAAATAACAAATTGCAAGGGGAGAGGCGACGGTGCTCATTGGGTGTCAAGTGCCAAACCAGAAAAAATCTGCTTTTTCCTTAAAAATCTCTAAGAGAAAAATCCTTTCTGTGACTTGAGGCCACATGACCTTTAGCACCTGCCTGGCAGCCGGCGCTGAAAGGTCTTACGTTAAAGTCGCACTTCTAATTACCACTACCCAAATTGGTTTAGTGTAGTAAAATAGATTACATTAATCCTCCAACTGCCAGACAGGCCAGGAGGAGGAATTAGAAAGGAACCCGTGCGGCTCAGGCTCCCTGGGCTCTGGGGAGCAGAGGCTTCCTGCTCGTCTTCGTTCTGGGTTTTGTCGTCTTCTGTGGGTGAACAATCCCATGCCGTTTTCCTGGTTCCCACGGACCCTTCAGCTTGGCTTAGACTCCTCACCCCCTCTGTCCTGCATAAGTCCTAAAGACTGTCGCCTGGACAGCCAGCCATCCTGGACCCAGCAAACTTGTCCCCACTTTGCTAGAAGACGTGCATCGTGGCCAGGACTGAGAGGTCAGATGAGGTGCGTGGTTCAGCCTAGAGCAACAGGGCCAGGGCACTACCTCCGCTGCACAGAGCGTTGTGTTGTGCCACGTCGAGTCGAGCTCCAAGCTGCCTAGTCCCCCGTAAGGTGGGGTGGGCCGTGGCCCTGGCGGCTGTGCTAGCTGTGCACTGGCACTCTGCCTACCAGAGCTGCAGTTCTCCCTTGAGCTTCTCAAGAGCACAGAGTTTGGGCAGGGAGCTCCTTTGCCAAACCCGCAGGCTTCGCTCCACTGCCTGGAGGGTTTAACCAGGAAATCAGAGCTTGCCCCAGCTAGCGGGTGAGCTGTGCCACGGGTTGCAGGCATACAGGGCCTGCTGCCTGAGCAGGGTGTGAGACGTGGGCTCTGTGCCTGGGCCTTTGCCTGAGAACCGCAGACCAAGAAGCTTAAAAGCATGATGGGGAGTTTCAGGTCCTGGATGTAATTGCAGCCAGGTATCCGTGCTGTGAGTGGGATGGGACTGGGTTGTGACAGCTGTTTTATTTCCACCCCCCTTGTCCTCCTTTGCTCCTCCCAGGTTCCTTGGGAAGTTCAGGAAACCGTATCCCAGTGGCAGCATAAACACCCGGGATGCACGCGGTTTCTGGGCTGGCTCAGACGGCCCACAGCAAGCTCATGACTCAGTGTACCATAATTAAGAGATCTCCTTTCTTTGTGGGAGCCTTGGTTTCTCTTCAAGTGGGTTTTTCCATTAAAGTCATTGCGGGCCTCTTGGGACAGAAGCCAGCGAGCACAGAAAGCGCAAAGTGTGCTGCCTCCACCGAGGCTGAACACATGCAGGCACATGCACGCTAGCTGCAGCCCCTCCTTTGGGTGCACCGCAGCCTGCCCTTGGGAGACACAAATTGGTAGCTCCCCTTGGCTTCTGGCACATGCATTAGGCTTTCTGTCGTCTTGCTGGAGCTCGGTGCCGGCTTGTTCTTGCCGGCTTGGCAGAGGGTGCTCACACGGCGGTCCCGTCGCCTCAGCGCCTGTTAGAAGCGCGCCAGCGGAGCCGGCAAGCCGGCTGCCTGGATTTCATCAGCCCTCCCCAGTTCCAGAGCAGGGTCGGCTCTTCCCTCTTCTGTTCGAAAGGGAGACGCAGCTGCTTCCTCTGGAGCCGCAGCCGATGCCTGTGAGGAGCTGCGTGGGGCAGGAGCACCTCTCTGGGGCAAGCACGGTCCAGAGGACCAAAGCAGCCACCCCGTGGACTGCTGCCAGCAGTGTTTGGCAACACCCCCTGGCTGTAATGGAGCTCCCCCGCGTCAGCAGGCTGCAGTGAGCACATCAGGGCAAGACCCCGGTGTAAGAGAGGTGCTCTAGTCCCTCGGTGCCCAGGCCAGCTCAGGCTGGCAGTGACCGATGCCTGCTGTCTGGCACGAAAGGGCGATGCGCGCGAGTGCCCGTGTGCATGACGCTGGCACGTCTGCTGATCTCGGCTGTTCTGTCCTCTTCTCCCCTCAGGCTGTAAGACTGGAAAGCACGTACCAGAACCGCACTCGATACATGGTGGTGGTGTCCACCAACGGCCGGCAAGACACCGAGGAAAGCATTGTCCTAGGAATGGATTTCTCTTCCAATGACAGGTACCTGGCATGCCACGGCAGGAAGGGACCTCTTCTCAATGGCGCCTGGTACCGACCTGTGTCTGGGCCTCCTCCTGGTCTGGGACAGACAGCCTCAGGCTTCAGCCCTGTTCACCAGCCCCCAGATTCCCGCCCTAGCTCTTTAAAGGGTGGGGAGATCCTGGACTGTATTTCTGAAATGTGCAGTCCAGGTCAAGTATTATGCTGCCACGAGCTGGCAGGAAGGGCTTCACTTGGAAATCCCCAAAAAATACAGGTCCAATGAGCCCAAGCAAGACACCGGAAGAGTTATTACAGTCACTTAATGGAGAGTCCCTGAGGTCTTGTTTATATTCATCATGTCCAGTTTTCCTGGAGCATGTGAAATAATAAAAAGCCATAGCTGCAGATGCCTGGAGCCTGAGCTGAGTGGGACAGTGACAGTCCTTCACTGAGGTGGTCAAGGACTCACAAAGTGGTGGCATCTGGGCTCCACAGGGCACGTTGGGCGGGCTGTGTGGCTATGTGCACGTCATCAGGACTTAGTGCCTCGCTGCGTTTATTCGAGTGGCTGCTGAGCTTCCCTGAGGGTTGCAAAATGTGGTCACTACGCCGTCTCTGCTGCTTGTGTAACTGGAAGCCCGGGCGAGCCGTGCCAGCTGTGCTGGGCGAGGCTTCCTAGCTGGAGGTTAAAAGGGGACGCAGGGTGCTCTGTAGAGAGCGAAGGGTGTGAGGCATGTACCCGAACAGGCTGCCTGCTGGGCTTTCTCAGGTATGAGGGAAGGCAACAGGATGCCCGGCATTTGTGGCAACTTTGTGGGAAGTCCCTGGTGATGTGGGCTCTGTGCACCAGCCCCAGAGTGCTGAGGGGCATCTCAATGTGTGAGTGATTTAGTTGCTGCCAACTGTGGTACTGGGGGCAAACTACCCCTCCAGCAGCCAGTCTTCAGGCTCACGGTAGACCCAGCAGAAACTGCTCGGCCGTCCTTGGGGATTTATAGCAGCCGCTTGCACTTCAGCTTTAGTTCTGGTCGGGTGCTGAGCTCAAAGCCCCATTTACACAGCAGGAGCAGCATGTAAACGGTGCTGCGTGCAGGGCGGATCGAGCCCTGGGGAGTCGGTGCAGGGCTCGCGCTTCGCGGGGCCGCACAGCCTTGACACCGAGCTGGTCTCGAGGAGAATGCTGCGGCCGTCGGCTCCAGCATCCGAGCCGGCCGCCCCCGTGGCGAGAGGGGGCTCGCTGGCACCTGGTCTCACGCTGTCCGATAACGATGCGGGGTCGTTTTTAGCCGCCTCCTAGAGTTACGGCCCTCCCCCGGTCCACTCAATATTTACCACTCAAAATAGAGCAGTTGCTATGGCCCCTGCGAAGCACCGGGTGAAGGGTGTCACTAAAAATACCCTGGCCACCTCGGCAAGCCTCGCAGAATCGAGTTTTTCCATGAGCTCATCTCCTGCAGGCCACAGAAATAGTCGTGTATGGACGTGCCTCCTTGGGCCCTTCCACACCTGCCCCTCGGGCTAAGGCCCCTTTGGTCCCCGGGGTGGGTGTTAGACCATGCGCACTTGAGCAAGTCCAGTGCGAAGCATTAGCATGCAGAGGACAGGACGACCCAGATCTTTCCACGAAGACTTCTCTTTGATCCCATATTGATTTCAGCCCCTTGCCCGGGGACCTGATACCCAACAGGTTTGGGTTTTTTTGCTTCTTTCATCACTTTAGCTCTGCTCTTGGCCCAGCCAAGTGTATGGCCCAACACAGCGTGCTGCTAAGGTGACAGGAGCAGTCAGGAGACCAGCGAAACTGCCAGTAAATAACACTACCCCCGGCAATCCGCGCTTAGCTGCTGGGTACGGGGGGCGCCAGGGTCCTGCCGTTAATCTCGCGTGCTGATGTTCCTGCTGGCATTGAGTAATACTGTCCCGGTCCCAGCACCTGTCCAAGCTGCCGACCACAACAAACCAAGCCAGAACCAGCGCTGAGCCTTCAGGCTGACAGCACCCGAGACAAGATAGGGACCCTTCCTGTCACCGACTCCTTGAGCTGACTGCAGATCGCATGACCCTCTGCCCTCCTTCCTAGAGCCTACCGCTTCCAAATCCCGCTCGCTGTTCCCCTGGGGAGATGCGCGTGCTCTGCGCTGGCTGCCAAGGGCATTAGCATACGCGAGCTTTGGTTAACAGCCCGTGTCAGACACCACTTCAGTCTGCCAAGGACACCTGTAGCAAGCGAAGCTGACTGCATGGTGTCTCTGCACTGCCATGAGATTTATTCATGATTTCTGATGAATACAAATTGCTGCTGTCGCTGTGAAATGATCAGGATGACTCCTGGGAACACGCCTGCCTGACTATCTCTTTTCCATTGCAGTAGTACTTGTACCATGGGCCTGGTGCTGCCACTGTGGAGCGATACCCTTATCCACTTGGACGGGGATGGGTAAGTGTCCTTGGTGCAGTCGGGCGGGAAGCCGAGGGGCTCTGGGCCACGCAGGAGCATCGGGAGGGATGCTGCATGTGTTGAGCAGCAGCGTGTGCACGTGTGTCTGTTCATGTGTGGTGCACACGTGTATGTGTCTGAGAGATTGCTGATGCAAGGGAATTTTCAGCAGGGGCAGGTGTGTAGCGAAAGCTTCTTTGAAGGGGCCTTTTGTACGTTGCTTTGTGGCTCTGTCAGGGGCTGACAGATTCTCTGGGTGTAAAAATAAGCATGGCGATTCCTTTGTCAAACCTCCTCTTGGCTTGGAAACTCCTGCCCGTGCCAGTTATGGACAGCCTGCAGGAAAGCCCGCCTCTGCTGTCCATCCCAGCCCCTTCAGGTGCATTGGAGGGTGCCCGCAGCCAGGATGATCTGCTGCATCTGTGGCTAACCGATGCACGTGCTTAAACCAGGGGGATTACTGTGGATTGTTTCTTTGCCAGCCTGGCTTGTTCCATGGTAGCTGACAAGAAGGCCATGTGAGGCCTTTCTCACTGCACTGTTTCTCTCTCCCCAGGGGGTTCAGCGTCTCGACGGACAACAGGGTTCACATATTCAAGCCAGTGTCCGTGCAGGCCATGTGGTAAGGACTCTGCCCTGCTGCGCCTTTCTCTGGGGCAGCTGAAGCTTGTCCAGAGCAGGTGGCATGTGCATCACTGATGCCTCATGAGACCCAGCCACAGAGCCAAGCCCCTCCTTTGCAAATGGGAGGCTGCTCTCAGAGCCCGTGGTCTGTGTAACCGTCCCTGCAGCTTGATGGGGAGAGAAGCCTCGGTCTCCAGTCTGTAGAGTCAGTCGCACGATGGAGCCTGCACTGGGGGCCGGTGCTGGGCCAGGGGCAAAACCTGGCGGGCACCCCAGGGCATGCACCCCATCTGAGTTCCTGTTTCACTGCTCACAATGCCCAGGTGTCAGGTAGAGGTGCCAAGCAGGGTGGGTATTTCTCATGACCTGCTTCTGCTGCCAGGGTGGTTGGGAGTGAGTCAAACTGGCCCATTAGGATCCAGCTACCTGGGTCTGTTAGAGAGGAAAGCTGCTTCTCCTAGATAGCTTTGCTGTCCCAAACTGCAAGACATGTCACACACACACATGTCTGTGTGCATGTGCACCACACACGTGCACGTGGGTAGTACTGGGCTTGTCTGGAGGCTGCCATGGACAAGCTGCATCTCCTGCATGCTACACGTCCAGCAGCGAGCCCCTCCAGATTTGGCAGGCCCGGTTCTGCGCACATCCCACCAGGTCACTCAACAACATGCTTATCCCCTACCGCGTGGCTGACATGTGACAGGGCAGAACAGTTGGCTCCTCTGAGGAATGCAGCTGTGAGCATTTCCCCCAGAGCCAGGCTGCTGTGGATGGGCATGTTGTGAAACGTGATCGGAGAATAAGGCTGCCATGTCCACAAGCAGACACGGTGCCATTTCTGGGGACCTTGTCTCCTGTGGGAAATGGGCACTGTGATTAGCTTGGAGGCCACCAGTTTGGTTTTAGGGTGGCTCAGGATAGAATTTAATGGCTGTTAAAGTGTTTCTAGCTTCAGGTCTTGGCAGCGCAGAATGTGCCACCCACAGCGTGGCGTGCGCCAGTGTTGCCCCCTGGCTTTTGCCCTGGATTTTTGCCCTCGCAATCCAAGGTCTAAAACCAGCTAAAAATAGGGAAAGAACAGTTCTTGGAGAGCAACTGGGAGAACTTTGTCATCTTCCATGGGCCGGGGGGTGGGGATGAAGGTGCCTAAATACCTGCAAAACCCTGGCGCAAAAATTCTTCTGGGTTTGGTGCCCTCCTGGTGTAGGGTTTGGGGAATGTGCAACCTCTGCATTCGTGCCTGTGCATGGAAAGCAGGGCCTTGCCCACAGCTGCAACTTCCTCAGTCCTAGCAGCTTCCTATGCCGAGGGGCGCACACCTGCCATCTCCTGCCAGATGGTATGTGCATTTGTTGTAGCCTGCAGCCCTAGGGCCCAGCAGCTGCTCCGTGATGGGGACCCCTGACACCCAGGGGCCATTAGAGGTGTGTGTTGACTGAGGGAGGCAGCCCGGCAAGTGGGACATTGGCTAGGTGCCACTGGCAGTGGGGGGCAGTCTTGGGGCCGAGGCACTGAGGCCCGGGTGTCTCTTGCAGGTCTGCTCTGCAGAGTTTGCACAAGGCCTGTGAGGTGGCCCGAAGCAACAACTACTATCCCGGGAGCCTCTTCCTCACCTGGGTCAGCTACTATGAGAGCCACATCAACTCCGACCAGTCGTCCGTCAACGAGTGGAATGCCATGCAAGATGTGCAGTCCCACCGCCCCGACTCGCCCGCCCTCTTCACGGACGTGTAAGTACAGCCGGTGCATGGTCTCTGCGTAGCCAGGCAGCTGCCCCAGGGATCACAGCTGGAGGAGGTAACAAGTGGGTCCTGGCCTGAGGGGAAGGATGGCCAACAGGGACTCTGCTGGAAACTCTCCATGCGCAGTTGGGTGTCCTCAGTGTTGCCATTGCGCTTCACGCTCTCGGCGCTCTGCACACGTCTCCCTGGGGCTCTCCTGGGAGGCAGATGCCCTTCTCCGAAGTGATTCGCAAAGCCCCAGGAGGAACCTGTCCAAATGGAGCCACGAGTCAGGATTTCCTGTCTCCTGGTCCTTTGCTGTGAGCGCTTGGCTGGGCGTCTCTTAGAGACACTGGGGTTTTCCAGGACTTTCCTGCACTTGGGCAGACACAGGCATGTTGCTTGCTGATTTTGGAGCCAGTGCTTTGCTGCGGTG
Organism: Crocodylus siamensis; assembly: GCF_052110815.1. NCBI lineage: Eukaryota > Metazoa > Chordata > Crocodylia > Crocodylidae > Crocodylus > Crocodylus siamensis. The sequence goes on from NC_143407.1 coordinate 37,161,646, forward strand.
CCCAGAGACGTCCAGATGTGGGCAGCTCCAGCTGCCTCTGAGCCAAGCAGCCGCCCCAAGTGGTTGTTCTGGTTGACATGCCTAATACCAACCATGGAGGAGAGAGTCATGGCTTTGCAGTGTCTTCCCCAAGTGACGTGGTGCTTGGGCACTGCTGTGATGGAAGGCTTATACGACTGTGCTTGTGGTGTGCTCAGAGCAGGCAGGATGTCTTAGCCGCCTGGCTGCCCAGAGTGACCAGCTAGCTGTTGCTAATAGCAGAGCTGCTCGTTGTGATGCAGTGGACGGTGGTCTCAGTGATGCTGTCTGGAGGGGTCCTGCCTCTGGACGTGTTGGCAGCTAATCCCAGGTAGATGGGAGGGCAAAGGACAATGCTTCTCGCAGTGCTTGTCTGGCTTCATGGTGCCTTCCTGCAGACTGGTGCACTCTGGACATGAGTGTTCTCCAAGCCCAGCGAGCAAAAAACAACCCTGGGCAGTTCGTTTGCAAAGCAGCCTTTGCATTGAGTTGTTTGTTAGTGTACAAGGAAGTGGGTTGAAAAGCTTTGGCAGCTGGTCAGGCTGATATCCCCCCTGCAGCTATTCATGTTTAAAAACCCCTTTCTCCGCTAGAAAAGTTTTTTGCTGGGTGCAGTGAAGTCCTGGGTAGGGCTGTATCCGCAGAGCCTGGAAAGAAAGCTGGGGATTAAAAGGGGCGGCTGTTGTGTAGCTTTTATTCACAGCCCACCAGCTGGACAGGAATTACAGCAGCTCATAAAGCAGAAACCTCTGTGTATTTGCTGTGTTGGCAGCCTGACAGGCAGGCAGAATAGGTGGCATGAACTGGTCCCACCAGGCCCTGGCAGAGGATGCTGGGTGAGCCAGCTTGGAGCACTGTCGTTGCCGCCCCCCACGCTGATTAGCAAGGCTATTTTTGCAAGCGGAGATAAGGCTTCAGGCAGCAGGGCTGGGGAAGCATTTGCGGCCCGCCTGCCCTCTGCCTCCATAAAAGGCAGCGTGGAGCGGTTACCTTTCCAAGAAAGGTAGGGGGAGCTCAGGCCTCTGCTCAAAGCCACTTAAATTATGCCAAATGCTGGAGAGGTTTTGATGGCGAGCCACTGCAGTCCTGGCACATTCCTTGGGGCTTCTGTCCCCAGCACGGCCAGGCTGCCAGCCAGATGTGGGCCCTAGCTAGGATCAAGGGGTAGTGTGTTGGCTGCCACCCAGGTGGGGGGCAGCTCAGCAGCATGCGGGTGGCTGTCTCAAACGCAGCTGTGCATGGGGCATCTCCATAGTGTTATTTCACCTGGCCTAGCCCTGTCCCCACTCACTGCAAATTGCTGTCACCTCCTTCCCTTAGCCCCACAGAGCGCGAGCGCACGGAGCGGCTGATTAAGACCAAGCTAAGGGAGATCATGATGCAGAAGGACTTGGAGAACATCACATCCAAAGAGGTGAGCCTGGAGCTTCCAGTTAGCCACACCGAGGGCTGGTAGGACACAGCCGAAGCCTAGTGCAGCGAGGGGGCATGGTGCTTTGTTCACCAGGATGAGCGAAGAGGAAGGACTCACGTGGGTTTTCTTCTCTCTCCAGATCCGCACTGAACTGGAGATGCAGATGGTGTGCAACCTCCGGGAGTTCAAGGAGTTCATTGACAATGAGATGATTGTGATCCTCGGGCAGATGGACAGCCCCACGCAGATCTTCGACCACGTCTTTCTGGTGAGGTGTTAGGTCCTGGCCCCAGTGCACCAGCAAGGTGCTGGGGTGCTGTTACCCATCACGTGATCCCTGACTTGCAGCAGCCCCACGAATGCCAGTGATGCTTCTTGCCCTGAGTGGGCTGGCCAGCAGGCAGAGCAGCGTGGTTGTCCCAGGGTCCTGCGCGCTGAGCTGAGTTGACAGTGACAGTGGCACTATTGACCAAGTGCTGGCTGGCTTCTGGGCTGCGCTGAGCATCGCCTGGCAATAAATCTTGCCTTGCCATGGCACTTTGCCTTGCCTGAGCCCCAAAGGAGCCATTCCTGTTGTGGGAAAACCCTCTCAATCTCGCTGTCACCTCCCACATCCCAGCCACAGATGCCCTGGGGCCCATGCAGGAGGTCACCCGAGTGTGCTTGCATTGCTTCTGGGAGGACACAGCAGCAAGAGAGGGAAGCTGGCAGGAGCAGAGGGGAGGGCTATGCAAGGCTCAGGTGGCATTACACTTCCTGCAGCCTCTGGGGTGGCGAGTCCCTTTTGCGCGTGGGAACCACAGGGCCTGACCCAGCCCTGCAGATTATCTGTCCAAAGCAGCGTAAACAATTCGCCCTTTAATGTTTTGCTTGTTTAGCCGCCTTTCGTTGCTGGGCCCTGGCTAACTGCTGCCCCTCCTTCTCATGAGTCAGCACTGCACCAGGTTTCCGTGCAGCTGCCAGGCCAGGGACCCTGGTGTGGCTGGTTAATCCCATGGGGTTGGCTCCTCTTTCAAACCGGGCTGCTCCTCCCTGGACCAGCTGGTCCATCCACACAGAGAAGGCCTCTCTTGTTGAATGGTGTGAGCTCCTTGCCATGGTTTAGGGGAGAAGGGGAGTCTTAGATCATAGAAGTCATAGAAGTGGGGTTGGAAGGGACCTGCAGAGGTCTCATGTAGTCCAACCCCCTGCCTCAGGCAGGATCAGCCCTGCCCGAGCCATCCCATACAATCCATCATCTAAGCTCTCCATAAGACTTCTGTCACCCTGACACCACACAAGAAATCCTATCCAAACCTGCCATAGGGAAAGCAGAGGAACCACAGTAGCCAATGTCTATAAAAGGTTGTTAATATACACTCAAGAGATCCCATGTAGAGGGCTGTGCCACAAGCTACAGAGGAAGGGAGAAACTTCCCCAGTCCATACCAGTTTGACCACAGGGTAAAATTTGTTCCTGGCCCCAAATGTGGCTTTGATCTGACCCTGAGCATATGTTGGGACCTAGCAGGCTTTGGTCCCAGCAGGAGCATTGGCGCAGCGCAGTCAAAATCCCCAGCCTTGGCTGCAGCCAACACCCAGTGCCTCTGAGGGAGGTTTAAAAACACCCTGATGCTGTGACAGATGTGAGCACTTCCAAGAAACCCTGGTGGAGAGGGAGCCAGGAGACGTGGAGCAATGAGCTGTCCCCGGCCTAGTGACTGTCTTCCAGCCGGGTGGTTTCCAGAGGGGCTCATGTGAGCCACGCAATGAGTCGGGAGTAATACAGGAAACGTCAGGCAGCTGCCAAGCACGGAGCCTTGGCTCAAGTGCACTTAACCTGGCAAGACTGCGCCCAGGGTCCCCTGGGCAGCACCAGAGAGAGTGCCCTGCCCCTGCAGCTCCCCCGGCTGCGCCGGAGGCCGAGCCGGCTCCTGCAGGGAAGGATAGGGCTGGGTGTAGCCGGCAGTTTCATTTATAAACACAAAGCAGCTGGAGGGCAGGGTCCATACGATGGGGTCTCGGGGGTGTCTTGTTGGGAGGGTTCCCAAATAACAATACAGGAAATCAGAGCCCAGACACTGGCACTTGCTCCGTGTAACGGGCGTCACGTTCGGGGAAGGGAGGGATGGTCACAGTAGGAAGGGCTCCTGTGACTGCAAATGGCAGGAGCCTTCCTTCACTGGAGGAAGCAGCATGGTGCTGGCCAGCCTCGTGGGATGTTATCTGCAAGGCAGAGCAGGACACTGAACCCTTGAGACCCTGTGAAATCCACTACACCTGGCCACGTTGCTGCAAAACCCAAGAGCTTTTCCACCCCTCTGGTCCACCAGCGCACATTGCTGCTCAAGGAGAAATGAGCCTTTGTCTTGCTGAGGGCTCAGAGGCCTGCCCTGGCCTCTGTTTGGCGGTACCTCCAAGGGGGAGAGGACCAGCTGCCCTAGGATCTGGGGAACTGCCTTCCTGAGGCCTTCAGACTGCCTGCTGGGTCCTAGTAGCTGCCTAGTAGCTATACGTGTCCCTCTGGGAATACTGGGCAGCTGGGGCCAGGCTGCATGCGATGGAGGACCCCGCTACGTGGCATGGGCAGAGCTGGGTCGGACCCAGCGCTGCACCGACCCCATCCCAAGCAGCAGTGCCAGGGGCTGCGGCTCTCCAAGACACGTGTGGGCAGGCGGTTCCAGAGCTGGGTTCTACGGCAGGGCTTTCCTGTGCCACGGCTGGCTGTCATGCATGCGGAGGTTTGGTGCTCCCCAGATCTGCCTGGACTGCCCCTCTTACCTCCACGCAGCTGCAGGAGCCCTGGCTGTGTCAGCCCCCCAGCTGCTTGGTACAGCCTGCAGCTTCCCTCCCATGGGATTGAGGAGCTGCCTCGTGTCTCGGGCAGGAGAGCTGGGCGCTCAGGTTCTTCGGCCCTGCCTTTCCCCCAACCTGAGCCGCAGGGTCTGGGGAGGGCGCATCCAAACTGGCTGGTGTGCTGCCCACGTCACCACTGGGTTGCTAGCTCAGCTGACCAGCTACTCCTGCGCTCCCCCGGGCAAGGGGCAACCTCGTGGCACAGCAGGGCTTGTTCACGGAGTCCATGCAGCGCAGAGCCAGCCACAGCCCCTCGTGGAAGGCTTCTCTCTGTGCTGCCACAACTTTTGTGGCCTTGCAGGAAGCTCCCCAGCCAGAGCACTCCTGGCAGAGCTTCCTGTTGCCGATTCCCAGCCCGATAAGCGCTAGCCCGGCTGTTTGTCACTCGCCTCTGCCATCTAAATAGGTCTCCAGGGCCTGGGATCGGGCAGCTCCTCTTTGCAGGGCTGTGGGGGGGGCCTTGCGGCAGCTCAGCTGGCAGAGCACCTGCGCTGGGTCGTCCTCCTGCTGACGCTTCCCTCCGTTTCCCTGTAGGGCTCTGAGTGGAACGCCTCCAACCTGGAAGACTTGCAGAACAGAGGGTAAGCGGCATGCGGCTGTGAGCTGCTGGGCACGGGAGCGGGCACCCGCCTCGCTCGGTGCCACCCCCACTGTCACTTCCCCCGTGGGTGAGCTGAGGGCTCGCAGACGGACAGACTGCCCCTGCTCTTCTTGCCTGGACCCCAGAATCCCACAGACAGACAGGCAGACACGCTGAAGGGAAAGCCCCCTGACTGGCACTGAAAGCCCATCAGCAAATGAAGGCAGTTCTGCCTGGGAGCACGGCAGTGCTGCTTCCTGGGGGCCGTGGTGTCTCCCTATGAGCTCCGCGTCCTAGGTGGAGGCTGCCGGCCCGGTCCAATCTGCCCTCTGCTTCTGCGCAGGGTGCGGTACATTCTGAATGTCACTCGAGAAATCGACAACTTCTTCCCGGGACTCTTCGAGTACCACAACATCCGGGTGTACGACGAGGAGGCGACGGACCTGCTGGCCTATTGGAACGACACTTACAAGTTCATCTCCAAAGCAAAGTGAGTCTCCCGTGCCCACGGTGCCTCCTTCTGGTCTCTCCCGCTTTCCTGCCACTGGGTGTCCTCTCCCGGATGAGGGGCGAGGCATTCGCACACTTAGCTCCTGCTGTGTCTGAAGTTCGGGGGGGGTTTTCCCCACTTCATCTAAGATGCAAGGAATAGGCTGGGAAGCGAGAGCTGCAAGCCCTGGTCCGCAGTCATTCCCTCTGCTGTGCTTTGAGCTAATGACGGAGGAACGCTGAGGGGGCTTCAGACTCTAGGAATGACCCGAACTGCTGCTTGGACATGGGTAAAATACCAGGGGAAAATAGGAGCATGCAACGTGGCTGTTGGTGCAGACAAGTTTCTCTCTAAAAGTCAGTGGAGTTGCCCCCCAGAATCATCCTTATTGGTATGGGGAGCGTATCTATCGTACAGCCTTCCCGTTTTTGAGCCTGTCTGTGACTGTGAGCAGTGCCTTGTGGTGGTGGGCACTGTACAGAAGATGGTCCCTGCATCAGGGCTTACCTCTGCATGGCAAGACGTGGCAGAAGCCAGAATGGAAAGACTTCTGGTTTGCCTGTGCCAGACCACCTGCAGTTGTGCAGATGCGAGCACAGATGCCCTGTGTTGCCTGCAGCACTGCCCTGGCCCACTGCAACTGCTCTGGAAGGGCTCAGCGAGCAAGTAAAACCCTCTCCTATGGGTGCCCAGCTAAGCGGTCTTATAACTGCAGGTGCTGCAAAGAGGGCTTTTCATTGCTTGCAAATGTCTCCTAGTTACATGCAGTAAATCCAGCAACCTTTCTTGAGACCTAGCTAGCCACAGGTCCAGGTAGTACATATCACCCACAGGAATTAGATGGTTTAAAAGGAGCTCACAGTATTTAAACCCTAGTGTGGCAGCTGTACCTATCTGTGTGGCCCTAGAACTGATGAGCAAATCCGTGATGGCTCTGTCTCCCGACTGGTTTACTGGAGACTTCTGTTATTTTTTAAGGCAAGTAAAGCGTGTGTATCTGTGAGGGGGTGGAGGCCCCTCTTGGCCCAAGCTTGCTTTCACAGAGCCATCCCCCTCCCGGTCCCAAGTGTGGAGCTGCCATGCGGGTGTTATAAAACCACCCAAGGCCACAGCCCCGCTGCTAGCAGGGTGTGGGGCTCTGTACACCAGAGTTGCTCTGGAGAGTGCTAGCGTGCTGCAAGCATGCGTCTAGCTTTCCAGTGAGGAAATGGCCCACTGAGCAGCTGGTGTGGCCAAAGCAGCCGCAGGGGGTATGCTGGGTGCATGGAGGGAGCACGCGTGCAGGTGACAGCTGCATGCATCTGAGGTCTGTGCTCAGCTAGGGCAATGGCGGCCTGTGCGCCGAGGCTTCCCACCGTGTCCAAGGCTGACAGTGAGAAAAACCTTTATCTAGGCACTTGAAAAGTGGCGCCAGCCCAAAGATCTCTTGACCAGCTCTGTAACAAGGCAGCTCTGTGTCCGACCCAGGGTGAGCAGATAAGGGCTGGCAAGCCTCCCTCCTCCCGGTCCATGGCAGGAAGCATTGGGATGCCTTGGAGCACGGGCTTGGCTGCCAAGCGTGACCCCTCGGTACCAGGGGAAGTGGCAGCAGAGCTCACAGCCCAGAAACGCTGGAGCAATGTGTGAACAAATCAGAGTCCAGTGGAGGGCAATGAAAACGGGCTGGGGCACATGATGTATGAGGAGAGCCTGAGGGAACTGGGCTTATTTAGTCTGGAGAAGAGAAGACTGAGCCAGGGGTTGAATAGCAGGCTTCAGCTCCCTGAAGGGTGGTTCAAACAAGGATGCTGGACTGTTCTCAGTGGGGGCAGATGACAGCAAGGAGCAATGGGCTCCAGTTGCAGCAAGGGAGGTTGAGGTTGGATATTAGGGAAAACTCTCACTAGGAGGGCGGTGAAGCACTGGACCAGGTTACCCAGAGCGGTGGTGGAGTCTCCATCCTTGGAGGTTTTTAAGACCCGGGTAGACAACACCTTGGCTGGGATGATGTAGTTGGGACTGGTGCTGCTTGGAGCAGAGGATTGGACTAGAGGTGACCTCCTGCGGTCTCTTCCCACCCTCATTTTCTATGCTGCTGTCTTGCTCCTGCCCCGAGCACACAACAGCGCAGAGCACACCCAAGGGAAGCCTCCATCTCCAGGCAGCAGCCTGGCGCAGCACCAGCTCCTGTCCCCTTTCAGCCATGGTCTGGCTCCCTTTCCCCGAGTGGAGCCAACCGCTGCTCCTTTCATGCCTGTCGCAGAGACACGGAGCAGCGCGATAAGCCTGTGACTGGTCACAAACCAGGCGCAAGTCTTTACCGGAGGATCCGAGAGGCAGGGCTGTGAAATGCAATCCCCCGGGCAGGGTTTTCGGTTTCGTTCAGCTTGTCCCGGCAGATAAGGCCAGGTGACGGGCTTGGACCTGCACTCAATAGGGCTCGGAGCTGTGGGATGAACTGGTGCCTAATACAGGCGCCAGGGCAGAAAAATACCTCCCTGAGGGAGGTGTTTGGAGATACCAGGTGCCTGCAAAGCCTGTGTCTGAGCAGGAGCTGTTGTTGGACAGGGTATGGACCTGTCCTCGTTGGGAACAACACCCAGAGTCAACAGGAGTGCTGCTTGAGTCAGAGCAGTGAGATTAGCTTGCCACAGGCAGGCTTTGCTAATCTGGGCAAGCAACTGTTCGCTTGCCTCCCGCCAGGGCGTCTCCCAGCAAGAGCAGTGGTTTTACACTGCCCTGCAGGTCACACCCCTCTGTCTCCGAAGACCAGCATCCAGGCTTGGTCCCAGGGGCCTGGATGTGTGTCATGAGGCCTGTCTAGCATTGGCCGGGTGCAGGGAGAGTTGGGGTTTTGCTGTTCCTCTTTCCGTCTTGGGTCTCTTTGCCAGTTCACCTGTTTGCAAGAGGTCTTGCGGGCCAGTTCGGCCTATTCCTAGGGCCCGGCTGTCTGTTTAACCTCACATCAGTGGTCAGCTGGAACATGTCAGGGCACGTCTTCGGAGAAGGCAAGCCCATAATTCATGTGCAAAATGCACGTGCCTCTGCCTGCTTTCCACAGGCAGGATTTCACAAGCAAATCTGCAAGGGGGTGCACAGACCTGTAGGCTTGCACACGCTGCTGGTCGAGGCACACCCTTGCGGTGCCTGTCTGGAAAAAGCTGTGCAAAGCTGTGGACACCGAGTGCCCGCTTCTGGCTGCGTGCACCACAGACGCATGGGCTCTCGGAAGACCCTCTCGCGTACAACCTGTGCATCGTAGATCCTTTGGAGGTGACTTTCTAACAGCCCTCTTTTTCTCTCCTGCCCGGCACATCAGGAAGAACGGCTCTAAATGCCTGGTGCACTGCAAGATGGGGGTGAGCAGGTCAGCCTCCACAGTGATCGCCTATGCCATGAAGGAGTATGGCTGGAACCTGGACCGGGCCTACGACTACGTGAAAGAGCGCCGTACGGTCACCAAGCCCAACCCCAGCTTCATGAGGCAGCTGGAGGAGTACCAGGGGATCCTGCTGGCCAGGTGAGCCGCAGGGTCAGCCGAAGGGAACCCTGGCCCTGGCCAGTGCAAAGCCACAGGCACAGCGTGCTTCCCAGGACCCATGGGCGGGACGGGTGTTGAGTAATGTCCTCGTGTGGCTCGCTGGAAGGAGAAGACGCTTCTTTCTCCCCCCCAGTACATTGAGAGTCTCGGAGCACTTCTGGCGCAGGCCAAAGCAGGGTGTGCATCTAAGACCACCTCCGCCTGCCGGGGTGGGATGAGGCAGGGCTTGGCGAATGGTGGGGCCAGGCCTCCCTTGCCTGTCTAGTGACTCCTTGGCACCTGCTGGTGTACTGGCCAAAACTCTGGCCCCCTTGAGCCTGGCCTAGCATGCAGTGTGAGCTAGGTCTCCAGCAAGGCTTTCAGAAGGTAAAAGGGTAGTTTGCAGGTTTGCATGTGGACTTCAGGCTTGTAGCATGCTGAAGTCTGCCCTGGCAGGAGTGGCCAGGCCCCAGGTGCCCCACACTCCTTCCCCTACCCTCTCATTGGGCTCCAAAGCGCCTCTCCTTCCTCTTGCTCCGTGCAGCATGGTCCCCTTCCCTTTGCTTGCCCCTGGCTCTGTTTTGCTGCAGGTCCCCGGGGCAAGAAGAAAACAGCCTTACGCCCACGTGACTGATCGGGTTTCAGGCCCGGGGTTGGGAGCAGAGCCGTGTGCCAGGCAGATCTGGTGACGTGCCCGCGAAGGCGGCGATGGGGCTGTGGGAACTGGGATGTTGCTTTCCAGCAGTAAACACAGCCCTGAGTCACCCTGGCGAGGCAGTGAGCTGTCGCCCATCAGCTTCAGGGGCCAGGTCGCTGCCTCTTGCTTTAAGCTGACTTACCAGGTCCCGTTGGAGAGCTGGGACCTGCCTTGCCCTGGTCCCTTGCTGGCTACCAGGGAGGAGGAGATCTGGCTCTCCCACACCCTAGAGGCTGGCTCCTCCGCCTGCCACCCCTCGCCCCTTGGAAGGCTTTTGGATCAACTAAATAGTTGGAAAAAAGTTGCCCCTTGGAAGGCTTTTGTGGGAGTGCTGGAAGACGGCGGCTGGGTTCCTGGCACATGAACCTTGTGCAACCTTTTATCAGCCGCTGAACAGGGGAAAGCTTGAGGTTACAAATTAACAGGATGAAATGGGCCCAGGGGGTTATGGCTGGCTACAGGTGCCGCCCGGGGTGTCGGGCAAACTCGGCTCACTCCTGCGAGCAAGGGTGTGGGTTTCCAAGTGACACCAGCACGCTGAGCTCTATTGCCAGGTGGAGAAACGGGCACGGAAAGCGACGTTCCCAGGGTTGCAGAGGCAAAAGAGGAGGGAACCAGGATCCCTGGTCCCCATGCAATGCCTCAGCCCCAGGAACCGAGCTCTGCTTCGCGGACAGAAGGGAGTACCCCACAGGTCCGCACTAAGAAGGGGCAGCTGCGGCTTTACCTCCAGGGAAGGCGTTCGCACACAGCGTGCCCCGTTTCTCTGGGTTCTGCCTTCTGGGCCGCTGGGACGTGAGTGCACGTGTCCCACAGTGGCTGTAGGGCCCTGTGTTTAGCCGCCTTTTTCAGCCTGTGCAGGGGTTCGAGGCCAGGCTCATTTCCCACATGAGAAGCCACACGCAGTAGCTGGTCGTATCTCCTTCTGCCCTCGGCTGAACCCTGCCTAGGGGGAGCTTTCAGCCAAACGCAGGCTGCCCGATTAGCGCGGCGATGAGTCTCCTACCTGCTACTGCCCCTGCGGTCACCCCGCACCGGGGTCCCGCGCACGCAGGCAGGGGGACAGCAGGACAGCCGGTTGGGGCACTCCCCGGTGGAGGTGGCTTGTCAGCCGCAGCCGGCTGTAGCTGGAGAGTCCAGCGGTGTCGGCTCTCCTCCTAGGGGCGGCTGGTAAAAGTGCAGCCAGCCGGGAACGGGGCCAGCCCCCAAAACAGCATTGTGCCATCACTTGTTTTCCTTGTTTTCTCCATTTCTGAAAAACAGCCTCCGCCGCGGCAGGGAGGGCTCGTGGCACAGGTGGTGACACAGCAGGCGGCGAGTTGGCTCACACGTGTGACTCGGGCTGCGCTCGGGCCCTCCCAGGCACTGTCCGGCCTGGAGATTGATGGCTGTCCTGAGGGCTGTTTTGAGCGAGAGGGGCTATTTTTGGCCTCCTGTAAGCACACAGGATGTTCCTGGCCCCCGCACCGCTCTGGTTTCCTTAGCTCCGTGACTTATCACGGGATTGTCTTTGTGAGGGTGCCGCAGCGGTGCCAGGCTGCCCCTGCCTGGGGCTCCTTGGTATTCAGTGCCCGCTGTTACCTGCTTCCATGACCTTCCTGACGCACGCCACCCGAGGCTGTTACCTGTCACCTTGTCCTGCTAACACACCCATCACCTTCTGTCAGATTAGGCATGCCCAAGTCGAGAAGGGGCCAACGCCAGGAGCCCCTCGCTTGCATATTGTCGTAAGGCCAACAGGCTTGTTTAGCGCATGTGTGTGTGCACACGCACACACATGCACGCTCACCCCCTTAGCATCGGGGTGCACAAGCGCCCAAGCAGTACACGGAGCGAGCTCACTTGTGCCACAGTGATTTCTGTATTTCACTGGGGTCCTGCCTGCTTCCTCAGGGCCGGATTTGGCCTTAGGAGTTTTAGGGAGCCTCACAAGGCGAGCGGATCCTAGCAATCCAAGAGAAGCGGGGCTGGAAGGGACCTCCAGAGGTCACATCCAGTCCAGCCCCTGCCTGAGGCAGGACCAGCCCTGTCCAAAGCATCCTACACAAATCCACCGTCCCAACCCTTTGTAAAACTGCTGTCACCCTGACGGCACAGATCGTTGCACCCGACCCTGCGCAGGGAAAGCAGGGGGACCACGGCAGCCAATGTCCTGCTTCTGTAAAAGGTTGTTAATGTACACTCGAAAGATCCCAGGTGGAGGGCCACACCCCCATGACAGAAGAAGGCAGAAACCCCCACAGTCCAAATCAAGGTGACAGGCTGGTTGCCCGGGGCTGTCTTGCTTGCTTTTCCAACCATGTTGCATTCCTCTGCCCCTGGGCGTGCAGGCTGCCCACCTACGTGCATGCAGTTATTCTTGACTCAGTCCTGGGTCAGCACGTCATTGATGAGGCTATTTGTCACGCCAGACCTGGCCTAGAAGCTCCCCACAAGTCGAGCTCACCCCTGCCAGTTTTGTGACGCACAGTCGTGTCTCCAGCGAGGGACTAACACGTGTCCCCTTCTGTTCCCCCCACAGCAAGCAGCGGCACAACAAGCTCTGGCGCTCGCACTCGGACAGCGACCTCTCCGACCACCACGAGCCCATCTGCAAACCTGGGATGGAGCTGAACAAGAAGGAGATCACCACCTCTGCCGACCGCATCTCTGAGGCCAAGCCCAGCGACAGCCGCCCACCGGCATCCCCCGCCTACGCGGCTGAGCTGAGCGTGGAGCGCCGGCTCCAGGGGGATGCGGCCGTGATCGATGAGCTGTGCACCAAGGAAAGGAGGATCCATCTGGAGTTCACGTCCAGAGACTTCCACGCTGAGCAGATCGAGGATGAGCTGAACCTGAACAACATCAATGGGTGCTCAGCTGGCTGCTGCCTCGACGAATCCAAGTGCCCCCTGGATAACTGCCATGCGTCCGAGGCCTTGATGCAGCTCGACCAGCCCCTGGAGATAGCCACGGACTTCCCCGACCTGACAGTGGATGACCTGGAGAAAGATGCCCTTAAGCCAGACATGAACGTGCACTTGGTCCCCATGGAAGAACTTGCTGCCCGGCTAAAAGACCTCCCCAGGTCGCCCGACCAGGATTCCCCGAGCCCGCAGCATCATTCCCAGCCCGAAGCTGCTGACTTCAGCACGGACCGCATCGACTTCTTCAGCGCCCTGGAGAAATTTGTGGAGCTCTCCCAAGAGAGCCGGTCTCGCTCCTGTTCCCACTCGAGGCCGGAAGAGCAGGGCAGCGGGAGGAACGGGGTCACAAAGGGATCGGTGCTGGAGGTGCCGCCTGCAGTGGAGACGGGCATCGCTGTTCAGAGAACCGGCTCCTTGGGCAACTCCCCTCAAGCGTCGGAAGATTCTTCCACGGACGAGGAGCAAGCAAAGGTTAGGACAGGTTATTGCTTTCCTGGCAGCCCCTGCTTGCATGTTCCTGGCGGCAGGTCTGCATTTGCTTGGGCAGATGTGCAGGAAGCTTTCCAGTCTGCCAGTATCACGTGTCTCCGTACAACTAGCACAGGAGAGTTTGCTTTAGGAGAGGAGTGGGAGGCACTACAGGTACTCGGTGCGAGTCGGTGTCAGATGCTTGGGCTAGCCTCTCAATCCCCTCGTGGCCCCTTGTGCTCGAGGGGAGAGTGCCCCCGGTGAGGGCTGGTGAGCAACGAGGCCAGAACTTGGAGGAGAGAATCAGGAGGGCGGCGGGTCGGGACTGAGGGAGGTTGGCCAAGATTCACGAGGGTGCCAGAGCAGTGTGGGTGGACGCCGAGGTCGGTCGTCTTCTTTGCAAACCGATGCCTGTGATGTGTCAGCTGCAACTTGCTGAGACACTGTCGCCGTGCACTTGAAGAGTTCTGCAGATGGGAGGACGAACCCGTCCTGTCCTGCCCTAGGGAGGTGAAAGAATGAGGCAGCGCTTCCGGGCTACTCTGCCACGGGTCTCCTGGGCCTCAGATGGGCGCAGCCGCTCTGCTCGAGCCTCCAAGGGGAAAGTCATAAACGTTTGAACTCGCAGGACCCTTTCAGCGAGAGCTCCGGCCTGTATGCACGAGCGGTCATACAGGAACACATCCATAGGAAACCGGGTGTCCAAACGGCAGTTTTATTCAGGTGTCGGTGCCGATCTCCATTACGCTGTAAAGATTGGAGGCCTGGAGCCCAAGCGTGTTGAGCACCCAATTTTTCCGTGGCTGTGCAGAAATCCTGCTGGAGGGATTTAAACGCAGTCCTGGAGGTGCCCGGGGTGCTGTTAACAAGCCCGCGTGGAGCTGGGTCCGTGGCGCTGCACTAGGCCAGGAGTTTCTGGGGTGGGGAGTGGTGGATGACGCCTGTTCAGCCCTTCCAGAATAATTTGTGCTGGTGTGCGTCTTGTAATGGCCATGTCTCTGTGTTGCAGGAAGTCTCGGAGCTGCCTGGCACGGGCCCCCTCACGCGATCCCACTCGGAAAACTCAATATCCGTGAAGGAGATCGTCACGGAAATCGAGTCCATCCACCAGGGCGTGGGGCCGGGCCTGCAGAAGACGGATGGTGCTGCGGCCCCCAAGAGGAACACGGTCCACGAGCTGCCGGCCGAGGCAGGCTGGCCGTCCGAACACAAGCCTGGCAAGGCCGAGCCAGGCGATGGCATTTGCACGGCCCAGCAGGAGAAGGCAAAAGAGCCTCTGCAAGCAGAGGAGGACGGGGCTGACCCGGAGGAGAGCAGCCCAGCAGAGGACCAGCAGGAGCTGCAGGGAGAAGGCCTTGCCCTGGCGCCCAAGTGGTGCCCAGGCTCGGTGCGACGTGCCACGCTGGAGTTCGAGGAGCGCCTGAGGCAGGAGCAGGAGCAGCAGCACGGAGCGCCTGGGGGCCTGCTGCCCACCCGCAAGAACTCCCGCAACGACCCTGCCACCACCGAGCCCGCGCCCCGCGGCAGGAGCGAGGAGCCAGCCCCAGCCCACGGGGAGGGCGACAGCGCCCAGGCCAGGCCCGGGAGCCCCGAACCCCCTGTTGGCACATGCCCTGTTGTGGAGCCCCTGCCCGCGGAGCTCGGCATGGAGCAGGAGGGGCCAGCGCGGGAGCGCCGGACGGTCGTGCTGCTGGAGAGCTCCGCTGTGCCGGCCCTGCCCGGCCCCCTGCCCAAGAGGATCGAGATCATCGAGTACCCACAGGCGTCTGAGCTGATGGGCCCCCACGAGTGTGACGCCGGCTGCGGCCAGGGTGGCATGGGGCCAGGCACGGCCACCCCGGAGCTGCCACCGCTGGATGAAAACCTGAACCCCTCGGTGTGCACGGGGACAGCCGCAGCGTGCCTGCAGTCTCTGCCACTGCACCACCCTCCCACACCAGGACCCACGGCAGCCCAGCAGGCCAGCACCCCAGGCAGCCCCGAGCAGGGCTGTGGTGGGACACAGATGCTCCTGGGTGCCACCTCCCCCCTTGGCCAGGCGATACCCTCACCCTCAGCAGACCCCGAGTGCCTGAGCCGGTTTCTCCTGGAGGGCGTCACGGAGCAGAGCACGAGCACGGACGATGAGCCGGCCGCACCCTGCAGCGCCGGTGGGGGCGGGCAGCTCCTGTGCGGGGGCAGCTGCCGTGCCTTGATGCTGCTGAGCCACGAGGACCTGACTGTGCTCGGCCGCCTGGCCGGGGGCCAGAGGGAGCCTTGCGAAGGCTGGGACTTCTTCCTCTGCTCCAGCCTCCCGCACAGCTCCAGTAGCCGCAGCGTGGAGGGCTGCGGCAGCCGCCCCAGCCTGGTCCAGCTGCGCGCCACAAAGCTCGAGGAACGCATGCGGCACGCGGGGCTCACAGCGCCGTCCCACATGAAGCGCTCGGCCTCCCTGGCCAAGCTGGACTGCCTGGACCTCTCGAAAGACGACTTAGCCGAGAGGGAGCGCGCCCCCTCTGAGCCCTGTCCCCACCTGCTGCCCCCGGGCAGCCCGCCTGGAAGGCTCTGCACATCTTCCTCCTCGCTGCCGGGCCTCGCCGATCCAAAGCCCACGAAGCATTTTGTAGAGCAGCTTAAAACAACTGAGTGCATTGCCCAGAGCAAGCCGGTGGCGCGGCCCCTCGTGCAGTATGCCAAAGAGTTTCGGGTGGGTCCGCCAGGCCCGGTCCCCGGTGCGCCACCTCTATTGACTCGCTCCGAAGAGGCGCTTCCGCTGCTCCGGGCGCCGGGGCCGGACTCGCCGTGCCCGGCTCTGAAGCTGGCCGTGGCGCCCCGGCACCAGCACGGCAGAACTCACCCCCTGCGGAGACTCAAAAAGCCTAGTGACAAAAAGCGGACGCCCAATCCTCTCTATAACACCATGTGAACCCGAGCCCTGCGCCGTGACCCCTCACCCCCCCCACGTCGTCGCGCTCGTCCCAGGGGCAGGTGTAATATATAAGGAACGTGCACTTTATTGGTTAATTTTATAGTCATTTTACTGTTCCTGACGCATGTAGGTTTGGGTTGTGTTTCTCTGTGTGTGACTCCGACTGCGAGGCCGTGGGTTGTTTTTTAATTTTTTTTTTTTTTTAAACTCCAATAACCTCAGACGTGCTCTTTGTTTTAAAAGAACACCCCAGCCAGGCGGAAATCACGGCGGCAGCCCCCTCACCCCTGCCAAGCTAAACCCACCCCCGTTGCCTTTCCCTTGCGCCACGGCAGCGCCGCGCTCGGATGCAGCGTTACCCCATGGCTGACCCCACGTGAGCAAACTGGAACTTGCTGACCGCAGCCGAGCTGCTTTGGCACGAGCCCGCAGGACGGGTCTGGCGCAGACGGAGGGAGGGCTGGGTGCTGGTCTCCCGCTTCCCGGGGCCTGCAAATCCACGCCCAGGCACTTTGATTGTGAACGAGGGGGCAGAGGCCAGGCCGTGGGGAGCCTCCCCCGGAGATGACCCAGTGCCTGGGGGCTGCCGAGCCCTGAAAATTGGGGGTGTTCTTTTAAAACAAGGGGGGGCTTAACCCTTTCATTACTTGAATACTGCTGTGGGCCTTCTGTGTACAATGGCCATATCATGTATCCACCGTTCTCCCCTCCACCAGCACCACCCTAAAGTTGTTCTCGCTCGTGCTGCCTGAGTCGCTCCCTCTGCTCCACACGCCCGCAAACACACCCACACGGTTCTCCTTGCTCGCAAAGCCAGCAAGTGTCTTCATGGGTTGTTTCTCTTGAATGCAAGGTTTTCCTCTCTGCTGTCACTTTTAACACTTAACCTGGAGGGAAGGTCTCTTCTGGTTGTGGTTTTCCCCCTGCGTTGTGTACATATACAGTATTTATGGCGGGTTTTGTCATTTCCTATGGTTTCTTTTTAAACAACGACAAAAAAGGGTGAGACTGTGGTCTGCAAACTGGAAACAAAGCCACCTCCCCCCGGTTCCGTGGTGTTCGCTGCAAGCCGCATGTGACCTCCAGGAGGTCTGCCTCGAGCCCGTCTTCCCTTTCCAAAAGTGAGGCCCTGTCGTTACCAGCTTCTGCCAAATACCGCGTCCATTGTGCATGAGCTCCGCTCCCTTCCCGCTGGGGCCGGGCTGCCGCCCCGGCCGCCTCGCTCGCGACTGGAAGGAAGGTTTTAGGCCATTTGAAAATCTCAAGCGCCCTGAGCCACTGGACGCGTTCCTGCCGTACTGGAGAGCGTGGGGGAAAGGGTGTGACGTGA